>NC_087343.1:84210151-84513181 GCF_030014295.1 Loxodonta africana | reverse complement strand
TCATTTGGGAAGACTTCATTTAGGGAAAGCTAAATGCCAATAATGCTCGAAAATAAAATCACCTTCATGTAACCCGCTCTTCCAAGGGCTCCGAATGGTAGTTCAACCTGGGTCAGAAAGCAACACCAGAATGAAATTTGGCAATAAGCTCTTAATTACTAAATGAGTTTTGGCCAAACCACGTCAGAGATCCCCCTGTTGTCCTGTGAAGCAACCATGTGCAGGAATGACTGCCTCCTTTGCCCACTGTTTGCAGAGAAGGTCAAATCACTTGCCGTGGACTGCTGGCCAGTCATATCCTATTCAGTTGAAAGCTTACTAAGAAAGTTAAGAAAAAAGAAAGACTTGGCTAGGACTAAGGAGGGGAAGTTCACTACTGACTACTTTGTAGCATATTGAGTCTCACAGATTTGTCATTCAATACACAGCTTCTCTCTGCACAGCCCACACAGCTAATCCCTGTACTATATTTCTTTCAGTTTTCCCTTCTCCACCCACAGTTCTGCTGACTTCTCTCCACACAGGAGAGACAGAACAGCTGAGGAAACAGCAGAGCAGTGGAAAAATTCTGAAAGTGTTTTGAGCCCACCCAACCTGAGGAGAGCATTCAAAGAAAAACAACAAAGGGTGAGCAGGAGCTCCCTCAGCCCCCACACACAAGCTGAGGATTGTCACTCCCGCCTATCCTCAATCCCAACATGGGTCGACTACTGGGATGCAGCCATGCTGCCCACATGCAAAAATATGGAAATATATTCTCCATGAGGATTGTGAAATGGAGGTAATTGCTCGTCAATTTCAGACACTGCGTTAAGGAAACTGGGGGCACAGTAGGCTCATCCCATTCAAACACCCACCATAGAGTTCAAGCAGCATCTCTGGTCCTGAATTGGAATGTCTAGAGGCCATCATACAGGGAAAATAGCGTAGGTCTGAAGATGTATGTGTTTCTGTTCTGGCAACCAAAATGAAACTCCCCAATCCGGGGGGCAAGTCAATGCCCTCCCTCAGTTTTGTTTTGTTTTTAAATTAATCAGCCTTCTCTCCCTTCTTTTCATTTCCTGTCAAAGTCTCTTTCTACATCAGTCCAGAGCTTTTAAGGCTGCTTTTTATTTCAGGGATTGAGGATAGGGAAGAGATGTGACCTCACTTAGTTCTTGCTCCCTCTCTCCTCTGCTGAAGATTCCAGACAGATGATTCAAAGTGGGAAAAGACAAAAGGAGAGTGGCTGATCCAATTTATTCATTCATTCACTCCCTCATTCAGTAAATAGACCTTTATTGAGTGTCTACATAAATAAGATCCCTGCTCTTAGCCAACTTATGGTCTGTTGTTGTTGTTGTGTATGGTGGAGTCTATTCCAACTCATAGTGACCCTATAGAACAGAGTAGAACTGCCCCATAGGGTTTCCTAGGTTGTAATCTTTATAGTAGCAGATTGCAAAATCTTTTCTCCTTCAGAGTTGCTGGTGGGTTTGAACTACCAAACTTTCAGTTAGTAGCTGAGTACTTACCCATTGCACAACCAAGGCTCCTCAAACAGAAGTAACTTTTGATCCCCGTTACTCCTTTTCATTGACCTCCAGCTCAATTTTTTTATCTGGTTTAGTATAGGGCTTTTGCACAGGACCCAGAACTTATGTAAGAGTCATATAACCAATGGATAAACAACACTCTAAGTGCCCTTCTCTGCAAGTGACCCATGAAAAGGTTTCCAGCAGATTAGACTAATCCTATCCCCTGGTTGGAAACCCAGGTGCCATAGTGGTTAAGTGCCATGGCTGCTAACCAAAAAGGTAGGTAGTTCAAATCTGCAAGGCACTCCTTGGAAACTCTATGGGGCAGTTCTACTCTGTCCTATAGGGTCTCTAAGAGTCAGAATCAACTTGACAGCTGTGGGTTTGCGTTTGGTTTTGGGTATCTCCTGGTTAAAGAGCCCTGGTGGCACAGTGGTTAAAGTACTCGGCTGCTAACTAGAAGATCAGCAGTTGGAATCCACCAGCCATTCTGCGGGAGAAAGATGTGGTGGTCTGCTTCTATAAAGTTTTACAGCCTTGGGAACCTATGGGGCAGATCTACTCTGTCCTGTAGGATCACTATGAGTCAGAATTGATTTACGGCAATGGGCGTCCCTTAGTTAAAAAGAGCCCTGGTTGTTCAGTGGTTAAGAGCTTGGCTGCTAACCAAAAGTTTGGAACCTACCAGCTGTTCCATGGAAGAAAGATGTGGCAGTCTACTTCCGTAAAGATTTACAGCCTTGGAAACCCTGTGGGACAGTTCTACTCTGTCCTACAGTGTCGTTATGAGTTAGACTAGACTCCACGGCAATGGATCTTTGATTTGATCTCCTGATTGGGTGGCACAAATGGTTAGATACTGACTACTAGCAGAAAGGTTGATGGTTTGAACCCACCCAGAGATACCTCGGAAGATAGAGCTGTTAATCTGCTTCAAGATCATGGCCTTGAAAACCCTGTGGAGCAGTTCTACTCTGCACACGTGGGGTCACCGTGATTCGGAATTGACTTGACAGCAACTGATAACAGCAATAATCCCTTGGGTAAGTATCCAAGCACCTCGAATTAATTAATGCACCATTGTTCTTTACTTTGTTGGCACAGTTTATTTTCTTTGTAATAAGAGAGTATCTTCAATGATAGCCTAACTTTTCTTGTTGCTTTCAGTGCCATGTGTTTAATACCTGGTACCAAAGGTCTTTTAGCACCTAATTGGAAACCGCTCCATCTCCAAGACAGCTCCAAACTATCGACAGGGCTCAGCATGTGGGATTTCCCTTCACTTCTAAATTTCCTGGATTATATCCATTCAATAACATTGTTCTGTAAAGAGTCAGCGAAAGAGAGGAATACCCTTGATGGGATGGATTGACACAGTGGCTGCAACGATGGGCTCAAGCATAGCAATGATTGTGAGGATGATGCAGGACCGGGCAGTGTTTCATTCTGTTTTACACAGGGTCACTGTAAATCAGAACCAACTCGACAGCACCTAACAACAAAAATTGTTCTATAAAAAAAAAAAGTTGTTCTATAGCTATAGCTACTATAAACTTCTGCTTATCCAGCCCCTCATACTCCTGAAAGAAAAATGAACCCATTGGGAAAGTCTCAAAAATAATAAACTACTCAAAAGTCTTGTTTTAATAAGCTCAACTTTTGTGATGGTCAGGTTTTTTCCTACAAATGGAACTGTCATTGGTTTCTTTGGCTTTGATAGAAGAGGATTTGCTTGGAATGCATGTTGATATCAAATGGGCTTTTTTTTTTTTTTTTTGAAGACCCCAGGACAACTAGGGAAGGAAAGAACATTAATCAAAAGGGTTTTGAATGTACTGCATTCTCTCCTCATGTCTATGTTTTTCATGTGACAGAAGGGAACTAAGGATGCACAATAACTCCCAGTTGTCAGGTTACTGAGGTATGCTAATTCAGTTTGTGTAATGACATGAGTTTTAAAACTGGCAGAAAGAATAAGACAGACCTGAGTTTCAATCTTAGCTTCAAACTCTCCATCATTTAATACTTTTGAATTATTTAACCTCTTTGAGTCTCATTTAATGGAGGTCATTTTCTACCTCATAGATTACTGAGAGAGTTAAATGAGATTTAGCACAGTGCTTGGCACGTTGAAGGCCCTCAGTGGACGCCATTTCCCCTTCTACCTTCCCCTTCCCATCTCCTTGTAGCCACATTTATGACATGACATCACAGTTCCTTCTGTGAAGTGGCTACTAGGTCTCAAAGTTTCCAGATCTCTGCTGATTTAAGAGTCCAACTCTGCTGATATTACTTATGCAACCACCAGCTGGAGACTGATAACAAGGATGAGTCATTCAAGAGCATTCCTTAACAATCTCGTCTTGCCTCACAGAGAGCTGAGTGTCTGTACTCTCTCAGAGTTCATGTGAGGATTAAATGGGGCAGTATACCTAAAGTGCTTAAAACATCCACTCCACAAAAACCCAAACTCGTTTCTGTCAAGTCAATTCAGATTCATAGCGACCCTAATGAACAGAGTAGAACTGCCCCATAGGGTTTCCAAGGAGGAGTTGGTGGACTCAAGCTGCCAGCCTTTTGGTTAGCAGCCCAGCTCTTAACCACTGCACCACCAGGGCTCCAGGTATCAGCACATCGTAAATGCTCAATAAAACTCAGTTATTTTCTCTCTCCCTTTCCCTCCCTCTTTTCTAGACCAGGGTTCACCTGTTAGCAGTTAGCACATTAACAAAGATGTTACTCCTTGTACATTTAACATGTTCTCATTACTACTGGAGCTCCTGGATCCCATGCATACATACCCCGCCTAACATAAATTCATCTTTTGATAATTATTTTGTGAAGCTTGTCTACACATACTTGAAAGAAACTATAATTCTTGCTCAGTCATTATGAAACCTCAAAGCATAACTAAATAAATAGCTGTTGATTGACCATGATGCTAATACACTTTATTAAAAAGCTGTCTAATTTCATGCCATTATTCCTAAATTCCATAACCAACCAAAATAGTTTATCTCAGTAAACTTGGTTAAAAAAAAAGCTAAAAATGTCTCTATCAAAATATGAATATTAATCATAGTGATCTGACTATTCATTGTGGCACCTGAAGTTGCTTTATTAGCGTGAGGTTAGAGGTTCGGAAAACACCACCTCAGAGGATCAGGTAACATTTCTCAAATGCTCACTGGATGACTGCCCATAAAATTTTAGCCTCATAATTTTAGTGAGGGAGCTTCCCATTTCTTTTTTCCTGTAAGAATCTCTATAGGTTCTTCATGCTCTTGGAGAAACAGGTATGTCTTTTTGATAATATGTGTGTAATTAGCTTCTTTCTACTACCAATATATCAAGGAGACATTCAGATTCACATAAATACACAAGCTCACTACTAGTTTCCTAAGTTAGGTTGTACTTACTCTGATATAACTTGTAAAAAGTATATAAAAATATGCATAAATCCTGTGTAATCACTCAAGTTAAATATACCTCAAAGAATGTCCAATCCTATTAAAATTTGCATACATTTTCTTTCAAGGGAGTTATTATTCTGCATTGTAGCATGTGTTTTTTATTACAGGCTTAGAGTTCACTGATGAGTAGTGTTGGAGCTGCAAATCAAGTCAGCAGCTTCATTAACTCTGCAGCGTTTTAGGAAGCTTTCCACCCTCTATGAGCGTAGGCTCAGAGGTTAGTTCAGGGTCCTGAGCTCCCTGCCTGAGTCCCTCCGACCACCTGGCTCTGAGTCAGACTCCTCAGTGGAGAGAGGTCCTTCCTTACCTGAGACCCTCACCCTCAGGAGAGTGCTGTCTGCAATACTCCAGAGTGTAGGTCTCCGTGGCCTCTGGGTTGGCAGGCCGCCATCGGACAGTGGCCGTGTTCCAACACACGGTACAGTCCTCAGTGCGGATTACAGGGGTGGAGGGTGCTGCAGAGAGAGAACCAAGTCAATAGCTGGTGGAGCAATGCCAGCTCTACTTCCCTGGTACCCTGGGAAGAATGATTGGGTAGGATTTTAATTAGAATATATTCTGGGTTGAAAATCCCAAAGGTATAAAAATTCATGTAGTGAAAAGCCTCCCTCCCACCCCTGCCTTCCACATTGCCCAATCCTCACCAATCCCCAAACAGACACCCTCTAATATTAAAAAAATACTATTAGCTTCCTATAAATCTTATTGGAAACCCTGGTGGTATAGTGGATAAGAGCTACAGCTGCTAACCAAAAGATCAAATCCACCAGGCGCTCCTTGGAAACCATATGGGGTAGTTCTACCTTGTTCTATAGGGTTGCTCTGAGTTGGAATGAACTCAATGGCAACGGGTTTTTGTTTTTTTTAAATAAATCTTACCAGAGTTTCCTTATACATGTGCAACAAATAAAAATAAAAGTTCTTATCCCCCCACCTTTTATCCAAAAGGTAGCAATGATCTTGCCCTAAGTAGGTGTTCAATAAATACTTGTTTAAAAAGGGAAGAAAGAAGGACAGACAAATGGTAGGAGTGAGTCGTTTCTTCCTTTCAGGCAGTTGCAATTATCTAAAAGACGATGCATCTTTAGCTTATGCTACACCTTTTGCTTCAGCCACCTGTGAAAAGATTACATCAGGGGAGTGCATCCCCAGTTGAATAACGTTGCTTAAAATCTTTTGGGGGCTCCCAGCACCCATATAATGAAGTCTGAGCCTCTTACCTTAGGCGTTCTCGGGTGATGCAAATGGTTAAGTGCTCAGTTACTAACCAAAAGGTTGGCAGTTCAAACCCACCAAGAGGCACCTTGGAAGAAAGGCCTGGTAATTTGCTTCCAAAAGGTCAGTCTTGAAAACCTTATGGAGCGTTCTACTCTCCACACATGTGGTCACCATGAGCCAGAGTCAACTCAAGGCAACTGGTTTGTGTTTTTGGTTTTTTGAGCTTCTTATCTTAATAGACATGGCCTCTGTGCTCTAGCCTTTCTCATCTCATGTCTTTCTTCTTGTTTTTAAGTCAAAGCAATACTACCTGTATATTCCATGCTATTTCTTATCTCCATGACTCTGCTCATATGTCTTCTTCAAGTGGGACACCCTCCATTAACATGTTAATTCCTACTGATCCTTTAAAAGATTTAGTTCAGACATCAATTCTAGAAAGCCATTCCTGTTCATGTCCCTTCCCCAGGCTTTCTCAGGTATCCCTCTGGACTGCTCTCATAATAACCTATGCATATTTGGATCACTGCCCTTACCACAAATTTTCCATGATCTTCTGTTTGTCTGTCTCCCCGACTTGACTATGAGCTTCTTGAGAACAAGAACCCAGTCTTAATCATTGTTGTAGTCCCCGCATTTACAGGACACCCAGCACATGATCGGTGCTTAATAAATGCTTATTGGTTGATCTGAAGAGTATGTGAAGAATTGATTATTGTCTCCTAACACCCCCTTACCTGTCCTAAAAATTGCCCTTTCACTGGGAAGGCTACATCCAGTGAAGTTCACAGCCATTACCCATACTTGATAACATCGGTCAGGTTCCAAATCTTCAAAAATGCAGTAGCTTTCTTTCACTGTCACTCTGTATTCTTCCACCAATTCTAGCATAAAACACAATCAAAAGCTGTAAGGTATCTCCCAAAATCAATTGAAAGTTACAGTTTCTGGGGAAAAAAAAGTGGTCTATAACTTATTTCAGTAGAATAAAGCTGCTGAACTCTTACAGATACCATTATGTGATAGCTACCACTTTAGAATGAATAAAAAAGCAGTAGCATTATGAAAAGGAATATCTAGAATGGCATAGTATTACTTGTGAGTGCTTAAAAAGAAAATAATAGCATATTAGTAAAATTCTAAGCTTCATATACCACAATTAAAGTAACTTACTTCAATAGCA
Organism: Loxodonta africana; assembly: GCF_030014295.1. Lineage (NCBI taxonomy): Eukaryota > Metazoa > Chordata > Mammalia > Proboscidea > Elephantidae > Loxodonta > Loxodonta africana. The sequence goes on along the minus strand of NC_087343.1, from coordinate 84,505,790 downwards.
AATATTAAAATTGCATAGAGTTAATGTTAGCTTAAATCTCAGTAATACATCCTCAAGAAAATTCTTAAGAAACAATCCCAGTATTTCAGGAGAATATGTCATAAAATAAGGACAACCCCATATTTTCTAAACTTACGTTGTTCCAAACCATTTTCACAGATTAATAAGCCATTTTAATACTCAGAGTGACTTCCCAGAAGGCCCTGGGTGGCACAAACAGTTAAGTGCCAGGCCATTAACCAAAAGGTTGGTGGTTCAAACCTACCCAGAGGCACCTCAGAAGAAAGGCCTTGTGATCTGCTTCTGAAAGGTCACAGCCACAAAACGCCTGTGAGCACAGTTCTAGTCTGAAGTACATGAGGTCGCCATGAGCCAGAGTCAACTGACTCAGTGGCAACTGGTTTTTCCAAGTTTTAACTCTGGTTTTGTCTCATGAATTATCAAATTCTTTCAACTAGAGACTTCCACAATTTATAGAAATACTTAAATAAATTTCATAGGTCATAACCTACTTTTCGTTTAAGTAATTTTGTTTAATCAAGACATTTTCCTTTTTAAATTTCTTAAATTATTTTACCCTCCATATTTAGGAGTAAATGTTACTCAATATCATTCTGAACACATGGCCCTTTGGGTCAATCTGATTTTCTTACTGAAATTTTCTCTCCTGTAAAAGAATTATTTTCTTCCTTAAATTAGCCTGTGGTCATTTCAGTCATCTTCCTTTATTATTCTTGAATATCGCAACTTCAAAATTCCTTCAGTTAAGAAACTCAGATTGTTTCCTTTTAAAGGAAACTTGGCAGTTCTGTGGTTTAGCATGGTCTATTCAATTTTTGCCTCTCTCTTTCCCAATAAGCTATACTTTGTGGACAAAAAGTTCAGTCTAAAGAATGTCATAAGGTCTTGACACAGAAGAACCCCTTCCCCATAGCTCAGAAACTGCAACTGCAGTTTTCAGCAGAATCCCTCCTGTAAGCTAAGACCTATCACCCTCAGCATTCCTTTCAACAATGCGTATAACACTACATATGTTCCTAGAGACCTACGACACAGTAGCAGAGTAACACCAGAGTATCACGTTGTAGATCATCAGATTAGTTAACTGACATTCAGCAGAATTCAAGCTACTGAAAGAATGAGACACAGGATAGGCAGGGGGTGGGGATGGGGGGTCGATGCACATAAAAAAGCACTACAGGCAGTAAATAGGTTGTTAAAGGGGTCTTGGACAGCCATGAAGTTTTGTCATACAGCTGGATAAATAAGAAAGATACAGAAGAGCTGCGTAGGGCAAAGACATAGGTAGTGTAACAAAACAAACACACAAACAAAAAATGAGCTTTGGAGTCTAAAAGATCTGTGTTTGAATCCTGCCCCTGTTATGTACCGGCTTAACCTCATATCAATTTTCTCATCTGTAAAATGGGAATAACAACACTTATCTCCTTGTGTTGTAAGAGGCATATGGCAATCGGTCCTCAATAAGAGGAGTGGCACAGTGGTTAACTGCTTGGCTGTTAACTGAAAGGTCAGCGGTCCCAAACTACGAGCTGCTCCCCAGCAGAAAGATGTGGCAGTCTCCCTACGGTTCTACTCTGGCCTACAGGGTCTCTATAAGTCAGAATTGACTCAGTGGCAATGGGTAAGTTGGTTAGTAGTATATAGATAAATTTAGTCAACTTTACACTACGCCTAAACTTGTTTGTTTTAGCTTTTTTCTAATCTAAGGAAGTTTCACATGACGTCTCAAAAGACTTAAATACCAGTAACAGTGAAATATATTACCATTCATCTGCATTACATATTATGCTCCTGAGTTTTGTAATAGGATGTCAATCCGGCCACATGATCACGTGATTTCCAAAGTATATGTGTCCGTCTTCAACAAACAACACAGAATGCCTAGCACTTTCAGTTCTGATTCATGAGGAAGTACAACCTCAAACTGCTTGGCTTCTATGTCTTATTAGAAATACTACTGAAGAGAGACCTTTACAGAGGCTCAACTATAAGACAAGCCATCCATTCACCGTGCTAAGAAGCACTTTCACACCTCTCCACATATTAAGTTGGGACATCAAACACCACACCAAACCTAGGCCCGTGCCTTGAGAACTGCAAACATTGAATTCACCTTTATGGTTTGCTTGTAGCTTTCATCAAAGGTGGATCTGAGAAACTGCCAATCATGGTATCCAATGCTGCATTTACATGAAAATTATTGTGGAGAACACTGTCCTTTAAATAGCTCATTTCCACTCTACCAGTGGAACACATTAAATTTTTCTTTTAGGCCTCGGTGTTGGTTAAAATCGTGTTCTTCGAAACTCTAGTTAATATGCTCTTTTCTGAAAATGAGAATCACTTAATTGCTCTTGTTATCCTGAGAGCTCAAAGCTAAATGTGAATCTCAATTACAATATACATGTTGACAATTACGATGATATTTATGCATTTTTGTTTCCTGATTTCCAAATTTTGCTTGTATGTTATTTCATCACGTGTGGGTTGTTTTTGTTTGGTAAGGGCCTGTAAATGCTTAATGGAAAGAGTCATAACATGTATATGTTTAAATACTTCACATTAAGATGCAGGAATATATGCATGCACCATATTTGTGTGTCTATTACAAATCACAATCCTACCATTTACTTCTTGGTCATCTTGTGGCTCCTCCATGCAGTAAACCTGGAATGAGTCAATGACATCTTCCTTGTTCATGCTCCAATAAACTGTGATCGTTGTGCTAGTGGCAGAATTTGGTTCCTGAGGTTCTAATCTAGGAGGCTGTGGAACTGGAATATAAGCAAGATTTTTTATAATATTGTTTTTACTTACTGATTTTTTTTTTTAAGTCACTTATGCTTGTTGACAAAAAAAATTTAAGCAATACAGGAATACACAGAGTAAAAGACAGGAGAGCATCATTGATCCCAACATCACTCAACCCCATTTCTATTCCTTGGAGGCAACCACTGTTAAGTTTGAGTGTGTATCTCTCCAGAATACTTTCTACATGTGTACAAATAATACACATAGAAATAAATGAGCATCGATCCCAAAATGAGTTCAGTTGATAATACCCAGTGCCAAAAACCCAGTGTGGTTGAGTCGATTCCGACTCATAGCGACCCTATAGGACAGAGTAGAACTGCCCCATAGAGTTTCCAAGGAGTGCCTGGCAGATTCGAACCGCTGACCCTTTGGTCAGCAGCTGTAGCACTTAACCACTATGCCACCAGGGTTTCCCCAATTGATAATACTCTTCTGTAATTCTATATTTAGAGCAATAAACTTATACGGTTTAGAGGATGCATCAAATAAATTGGTTTCCCTTCAAAACAAAAACTTGAGTATGCTTCGCTAGATAACCAATGCTGTCTCCCTATATATCAGTAGAGAGTCTATAGTCACAACAGACAAATGAAATCCTTTTTAGATGTAGTTACTATTCTTAGGGAGTCCTGATGGTACAGTGGTTAAGAGCTACAACTGCTAACCAAAAGTTCAAATCCACCAACCACTCCTTGGAAACCCTACGGGGCAGTTCTACTCTGTCCCATAGGGTTGCTGAGTCGGAATTGACTCTACAGCAACAGGTTTTTGGGTTTTACTATCCATGGCTAAAAACGCTTCCATGAATAAAATATCAAAATATACTTTCTGAATCTACTATCCATTTCTTCTTCTAAATGACTATACCTACAGATTTTTTTTTATTCATGTAAAAATTACATAGGAGGTAAAGTGTTCTATTAACTGATTCAAATGTAGTTTAACTAATTTAAAAATCTAGTCTAACTCCATTGCTCTGAATTTTAAAGACAACAATATTCTTAAGTGTTTTACGAGAGATTTTAAAAGTTTAATTATGTTTATTGAATACTAATGTTACATTCAACACCATAAATCATTTCCTATACAACTCTCCTCTAAAATTTATGAGACACAAAAATCACTGAACATATTTTACAGATTAGAGGAAAAGATTATTCTTGTAGTTGATTTTAAATTTATTTTTGTGGTTTTTTTTCTAGACAACAATTTTCTGAGAGATAAGCTTACTGAAATAATATGGGCCAAATTTTATTAGATCACTTTATTAAAAGCTGACACTAAAAGAAAAAAAAAAAACACAAAGTTTAGCTCAGCCAGAAGATAAAAACAAGAAAAAATTAATAGGTGCAAAGAATGGAACAAAATGACACAAATTGAAAGATTCAATAAAGAGTTGAAGAAATGTACAAAGTTATGAAAAATGAGAAGTAGGCTAGGAGAGTGGTGAAGTTTATGGGCTTCAGAGCAGAGAAGCTGGCCTAAGAATAAATCCCAGATGCCTCACTTACTAGTGGTATTATCTTAGCCTCAGTTTCCCCATCTTTAAAAATAGAAAACAACACTAATACCATTACCTCCCAGAGTTGTTGTAGGAAGCAAGATAATGTGTGTTAAGTACTCAGCAAAGTGCCTGACACATAACCAGACACGGAAGTGACTATCCATGTGTGATGGTTACTGTCACTTAGCAGTATTAACAAAAACAGCCAAATAAAGGGCACAGAGAAGAATTCCAACAGTTTGATATCTTGAATAGAAGAGTTTGTATAAAAAATGTGGCAGTACGGCGTCAAGAAATGATATTGGACAAGAACTCAAACTAGAGACACAGATCCTAAAGGAATTAGCTATATGAACTTGGGCAAAGTACTCAATCACTTTGGGCCTATTTTCTTTTTTGTAAAATGAGGAATTTGAGGCTAAATTATTCAAGGGTCCTTCCAGTGCTAACATTCAGAAGGCAAAACGACTTTGGCAGGAGCACAGAAAATGCCAAATCCCTGAGGATGGGATCAAATTAGGGATCCATCATCTGGTAAATCAAAACGGCCACAGAGGTAAAACATACAGAGCGCAGCTGTTCCCCAAGGACTGGTGCTGGTTCAGAGACCTTTACTTTACCTCTCAATTTACTTGTTTGTCTTCCCAACAGGAAACTGGTGTCACATTCTACAGAGGTCTGTCCAGAGACATAGAGCTCTGTAAATTTTCATGTTGCCCAGGTTTACTGAAGAGCCAAGCAGAATCTTCAATTATTGTCAATTGTGTTTCAAGCAATGTCAGAGAACTCCTTGAGGCATGAACAATTGCCCTCTTTTTTTCTAGGAATTATACATTGAGCTATATCTGCTTATTTAGATTACATCTGTCTCTTTCAAAACAGTAATATCTTTTCATATTTCTCTCTTGCACGTACACGCTTGTTTTTTCACTCTCTTTTTTTGCAGGGGTAGCTTAACAAACTGATAATTAACCCAAACAAACAAAACAATCACCTAATTTTAATGAAAACCAGTTGTAATTATGGTGTTGGTGAAGAATATTGAATACAGCACAGACTGCCAGAAGACTGAACAGATCTGTCTTGGAAGATGTACGGCCCGAATGTTCCTTAGAAAAAAGGATGGTGAGACTTCGTCTCACATACTTTGTACATCGTTATCAGTAGGGACCAGTCCCTGGAGAAGGACACCATGCTTGGTAAAGTAGAGGGTCAGTGAAAAAGAGGAAGACCCTCAACGAGGTGGACTGACACAGTGGCTGCAACAACAGGCTCAAGCAAGCAATGATTATGAGACTGGCATAGGACTGGGCAGTGTTTCATTTTGCTGTACATAGGGTTGCTGAGTCAGAACCAATTCGATGGCACCTAACAACAACAGCAGTTGTAAAGAATTAAGCAAAGCACCTAAATATAAAATCTAAAATGATAAAGATCATGGAAGAAAAAATAGGGACAACGTTAGGAGCCCTAATACATGGCATAAACAGTATACAAACATTACTAAAATGCAGAAGAAAAACTAGATAACTGGGAGCTCCTAAAAATCAAACACCTGTGCTCATCCAAAGACTTCACCAAAAGACTAAAAAGATTACCTATAGACTGGGAAAAAGTTTTTAGCTATGACATGTCCAATCAGCGCCTGATCTAGAAAATCTATATCATACTGCAAAAACTCAACTACAAAAAGACAAATAACCCAATTAAAAAGCAGGCAAAAGGTATGAACAGACACTTCACTAAAGAAGACATAAAGGTAGCTAACAGATATATGAGGAAATGCTCACAATCATTAGCCATTGTTGTTGTTGTTGTTCTTAGGTGCCGTCTCGTCAGTTCCGACTCATAGCGACCCTATGCACTACAGAACGAAGCACTGCCGGGTCCTGCACCATCTTTACAATCGTTCTTATGCTTGAGCTCATTGTTGCAGCCACTGTGTCAATCCACCTCGTTCAGGGTCTTCCTCTTTTCCGCTGACCCTGTATTCTGCCAAGCATGATGTCCTTCTCCAGGGACTGATCCCTTCTGACAACATGTCCAAAGTATGTAAGACGCAGTCTCGCCATCCTTGCCTCTAAGGAGCATTCTGGCCGCACTTCGTCCGAGACAGATTTGTTCGTTCTTTTGGCAGTCCATCGTATATTCAATATTCTTCGCCAACACCACAATTCAAAGGCGTCAACTCTTCTTCGGTCTTCCTTATGCATTGTCCAGCTTTCACATGCATATGATGTGATTGAAAACACCATGGCTTGGGTCAGGCGCACCTTAGTCTTCAGGGTTACATCTTTGCTCTTCAACACTTTGAAGAGGTCCTTTGCAGCAGATTTGCCCAGTGCAATGCGTCTTTTGATTTCTTGACTGCTGCTTCCATGGCTGTTGATTGTGAATCCAAGTAAAATGAAATCCTTGACAACTTCAATCTTTTCTCTGTTTATCATGATGTTGCTCATTGGTCCAGTTGTGAGGATTTTTCTTTTCTTTACCTTGAGGTGTAATCCATACTGAAGGCTGTGGTCTTTGATCTTCATTAGTAAGTGCTTCAAGTCCTCTTCACTTTCAGCAAGCAAGGTTGTGTCATCTGCATAACGCAGGTTGTTAATGAGTCTTCCTCCAATCCTGATGCCCAATTCTTCTTCATATAGTCCAGCTTCTCGGATTATTTGTTCAGCATACAGATTAAATAGGTATAGTGAAAGAATACAATCTTGGCACACACCTTTCCTGACTTTAAACCAATCAGTATCCCCTTGTTCTGTCCGGACAACTGCCTCTTGATCTATGTAAAGGTTCCTCATGAGCACAATTAAGTGTTCTGGAATTCCCATTCTTCGTAGTGTTATCCATAGTTTGTTATGATCCACACAGTCGAATGCCTTTGCATAGTCAACAAAACACAGGTAAACATCCTTCTGGTATTCTCTGCTTTCAGCCAGAATCCATCTGACATCAGCAATGATATCCCTGGTTCCACGTCCTCTTCTGAATCCAGCCTGAATTTCTGGCAGTTCCCTGTCGATATACTGCTGCAGCTGTTTTTGAATGATCTTCAGCAAAATTTTCCTTGCATGTGATATTAATGATATTGTTCTATAATTTCCACATTGGGTTGGATCACCTTTCTTGGGAATAGGCATAAATATGGATCTCTTCCAGTCAGTTGGCCAGGAAGCTGTCTTCCGTATTTCTTGGCATAGACAAGTGAGCACCTCCAGTGCTGCATCCATTTGTTGAAACATCTCAATTGATATTCCATCAATTCCTGGAGCCTTGTTTTTTGCCAATGCCTTCAGAGCAGCTTGGACTTCTTCCTTCAGTATCATTGGTTCCTGATCATATGCCACCTCTTGAAATGGTTGAATATCGAGTAATTCTTTTTGGTATAACGACTCTGCATATTCCTTACATCTCCTTTTGATGCTTCCTGCGTCATTTAATATTTTCCCCATTGAATCCTTCACTATTGCAACTCAAGGCTTCAATTTTTTCTTCAGTTCTTTCAGCTTGAGAAACACCAAGCATGTTCTTCCCTTTTGGTTTTCCATCTCCAGCTCTTTGCACATGCCATTATAATACTTTGTCTTCTCGAGAGGCCCTTTGAAATCTTCTGTTTAGCTCTTTTACTTCATCAATTCTTCCTTTTGCTTTAGGTGTTCGACAGTCTAGAGCAAGTTTCAGAGTTTCCTCTGACATCCATCTTGGTCTTTCTTTCCTGTCTTTTCAGTGACCTCTTGCTTTCTTCATGGATGATGCCCTCGATTTCATTCCACAACTCATCTGGTCTTCAGTCACTAGTGTTCAATGCGTCAAATCTATTGTTCAGATGGTCTCTAAATTCAGGTGGGATATGCTCAAGGTCATATTTTGGCTCTCATAGACTTGCTCTGATTTTCTTCAGTTTTAGCATGAACTGGCATAAGAGCAATTGATGGTCTGTTCCACAGTCAGCCCCTGGCCTTGTTCTGACTGATGATACTGAGCTTTTCCATTGTCAATTTGATTTCTGTGTGTTCCATCTGGTGAGGTTCATTTGTATACCCACCGTTTATATTGGTGAAAGAAGGTATTTGCAACGAAGAAGTCACTGATCTTGCAAAATTCTATCATTTGATCTCCGGCATTGTTTCTATCACCAAGGCCCTATTTTCCAACTACTGATCCTTCTTTGTTTCCAACTTTCACATTCCAATCACAGGTAATTATCAATGCATCTTGACTGCACGTTCGATCAATTTCAGACTGCAGCAGCTGATAAAAATCTTCTATTTCTTCGTCTTTGGCCCTAGTTGTTGGTGCATAAATTTGAGTAATAGTCGTATTAACTGGTCTTCCTTGTAGGCGTATGAATATTATCCTATCACTGACAGCACTGTACTTCAGGATAGATCTTGAAACATTCTTTTTGACGATGAATGCAACACCATTCCTCTTCAAGTTGTCATTCCCAGCATAGTAGACTATATGGTTGCCCAACTCAAAATGGCCAGTACCAGTCCATTTCAGCTCACTAATGCCTAGGATATCGATGTTTATGAGTTCCATTTCATTTTTGACGATTTCCAATTTTCCTAGATTCATACTTCATACATTCCAGGTTCCGATTATTAATGGATGTTTGCAGCTGTTTCTTCTCATTTTGAGTTGTGCCACATCAGCAAATGAAGGTCCCGAAAGCTCTACTCCATCCACGTCATTAAGGTCGGCTCTACTTTGAGGAGGCAGCTCTTCCCCAGTCATCTTTTGAGTGCCTTCCAACCTGGGGGACTCATCTTCCAGCTATATCAGACAATGTTCCACTACTATTCATAAGGTTTTCACTGGCTAATGTTTTTCAGAAGCAGACTGCCAGGTCCTTCTTCCTAGTCTGTCTTAGTCTGGAAGCTCAGCTGAAACCTGTCCTCTGTGGGTGACCCTGCTGGTATCTGAATACTGGTGGCATAGCTTCTAGCATCACAGCAACATGCAAGTCCCCACAGTACGACCAACTGACAGACATTAGAGAAATGCAAATCAAAACTACAATGAGATTCCATCTCACTCCAACAATGCTGGCATTAATCCAAAAAACACAAAATAATAAATATTGGAGAGGTTGTGGAGAGACTGGAACACTTAAACACTGCTGGTGGGAATGTAAAATGGTACAACCACTTTGGAAATCGATTTGGCATTTCCTTAAAAAGCCAGAAATAGAACTACCGTACGATCCAGCAATCCCACTCCTTAGAATATATCCTAGAGAAATAAGAGCCTTTACATGAACAGATATATGCACACCCATGTTCATTGCAGCACTGTTTACAATAGCAAAAAGATGGAAGCAACCAAGGTGCCCATCAATGGATGAATGGATAAATAATGGTATATTCACACAATGGAATACTGACCATCGATAAAGAACAGTGATGAATCTGTGAAACATTTCATAACATGGAGGAATCTGGAAGGCATTATGCTGAGTGAAATTAGTCAGCTGCAAAAGGACACTATTATAAGAACTCGAGAAAGAGTTTAAACAGAGAATAAAATATTCTTTGATGGTTACAAGAGGGAGAGGGAGGGAGGGAGGAAAAGAAGTATTCACTAATTAGATAGTAGATAAGAACTACTTTAGGTGAAGGGAAAGACAACACACAATACAGGAGAGGTCAGCACAACTGGACTAAGCCAAAAGCAAAGAAGTTTCCTGAATAAACTGAATGCTTCGAAGGCCAGCATAGCAGTGGCGGGAGTTTGGGGACCATGGTTTCAGGGGACATCTAAGCCAACTGGCATAATAGAATCTGTTAAGATAACATTCTGCATCCCACTTTGGAAAGTGGCATCTGGGGTCTTAAACGCAAGCAAGCAGCCATCCAAGTTGCATCAATTGGTCTCAGCCCACCTGGACCAAAGGAAACGAAGAATATCAAGGACACAAGGTAATTATGAGCCCAAGAGACAGAAAGGGCCACATAAACCAGAGACTATATTAGCCTGAGACCAGAAGAACTAGATGGTGCCCAGCTACAAGAGACGACTGCCCCAACAGGGAACACAACAGAGAGCCCCTGAGGGAGCAGGAGAGCAGTGGGATGCAGATCTCAAATTCTCATAAAAAGACCAGACTTAACAGTCTGACTGAGACTAGAAGGACCCTGGTGGTCTTGGCCCCCAGTCCTTCTGTTAGCTCAGGAGAGGAATCATTCCCAAAGCCAACTCTTCAGACAGGGATTGGACTGGACAATGAGATAGAAAAAGATGCTGGTGAAGAATGAGCTTCTTGGATCAAGTAGACACTTGAGGCTACTTTGGCATCTCCTATCTGGAGGGGAGATGAGAGGGCAGAGGAGGTTAGAAGCTCGTGGAATAGACACGAAAAGAGAGAGTGGAGGGAAGGAGCGGGCTGTCTCATTAGGGGGAGAGCAGTTAGGAGTATATAGCAAGGTGTATATAAACTTTTTGTATGAGAGACTGACTTGATTTGCAAACTTTCACTTAAGGCACAATAAAAATTAAAAAAAAAAAAAAAGAATTAAGCAAAGCACCTAGGCTTGAAATAATTTGTTATGTAATGTGCCTCGGCCTAAAAAGCATTAAAGTTAACATCCTTTTTCAGAAAAATGAAAACAGTTTTACTTTTCAAAGTATTATGAAATTAAAAAGGGAACAATATTCCATAGATGCAATCTAATAAGGGGCCCTGGTGGCACGATGGTTAAAAGCTACCGTTGCCAACCAAAAGGCCACCACTTCAAATCCTTGAAAGCCCTATGGGGCAATTCTACTCTGCCCTATAGGGCCACTATGAGTTGGAATCTTTTCAAAGCATTCTAAAATTAAAAAGGGAGTAAGGATATTCCACAGATGCAATCTAATAATAATGACTGGATTTACAACGGTTGCTATGAGTCGGAATCAACTTGACAGCAACAGGTTTGGGGTTTTTTCTGTTGTTGTTCATTCAGTAGAAGAGTATCAGAGACTCAGAGTTTGTAAGTTAGTGACTTTGTTTACACTTTGTAGTAATACGCTTGAATAGCTATGATGTCAAAAAATACAAAGTAGAATTTTAAGGCTTCTTTGCCAGAAGCTGAGACATTGGACAGAAGAGTCACCCAAAGGATTCCCATCTGTGTAATGGAGTGTGGCCACAAAGAACCGTCACACTTGGTGAGTTAAGCAGTAAATGGACTTGAACTTCAGGACCTGGGGCCAGAGTCTATAGATTTCCACTCAACTCAGGTTTCTAAAGGTCTCCAGGAGCCAGAGTCAAGAAAGCCTTGAGTATCACTAATCCATGTTTTTCTCTCCTTTCAAAGCAGTACACTCTGCCTCTTTGGGGTAGAGCCGTGGTTTAGTGCAGAGTCTGAAGCCAAATTGCTCACACCCCACATACCTGAACTAGCTGTGTGGTCTTGGGCAATATGACACACTTTTCTCAAGCATCCTCATCTGTCAATAATAAAATGTATTTTCTAAAACATACCTCCTAGGATTGTTGTGAGATTCAATGATATGATATGTTTAACAGTCTTTCCACAGTACCAGGCATCGTGCAAGCAGCAAATATCTGTTTGCTCTGTTGCTCAATGGAAAAGTCACATTCTTTCCTCTGTTCAGTTTAGGGAGTGATCAGATTAACTTTTCAGGTACCAGTGGGGTACCTGAGAGGCAGCACTGGTCACAAAATGAACAGAGCTATGCAGCAGCAAGTCAACACGCAGGGCTTCAGTTCTGTAAAGCAGATGTACCCGGCAGTGTTTATCGCAGAGACCAGTCTCTCCATAAACAGTCTCCAACCACTGGGTCTGCCATGTGTACTACCTCTGGCTTAATCATTAACACTTCCTGACAATTTAACTCTGACCTCCAAAACATATAAAATGACCTCTGATTGCCCAACAGATATTCAAATGTTTATCTTTCTAAATGAACAACAGCATATAGCAAATCTCTTAAAAGCCAAAGATCTCCTCTGTTATTAAGAATTTCTTAGTTTGCAATCACTGCTCTATTCTAATGCCTCCTAGAGACATTACAGGGAGATATCCTTTAGTTTTGAGACATTTCTAGAAAAAGCCCATTAGGATACCTGACTGAAATTTTCCCTTTATATAGTTTTTTTTTTTTTTAAAGATACAGTAGCCTTTTTACCAGTTACTAAACTAAAACTCTTCCTACAGAAATGATAGTTAACTGCCAATTTAAAAACCACTTTTCTAAGCTTTAAGACTTTAAGGTGGTTTTGGAAGAACATAGCATCTTTTAAGGAGGACATCTGAGTACGCTGTACAGTAACTTGGTAACTTCACTGAAACAAAGCACCTCTTAGAAATCTAAGTAAGTTTCATTGTCTTGTTTGTTAAAATAGCACATTAAAAAATATTTGAAGAGCCGGCAGGATGCTTCTGACAGCTGAGTGGGAGGCTCCGGGCTACAGAGCATGATGCTGAGCTGTTAGTTCTCTAAGCTAATATGTTTAGCTAGAAAAAAAGGAAGAAGAACTGAAATCGAAGAGGGGAAAACCACTCACAAGGAAAAATCTGTTGAGCACATAAAAATATTTAATTTACTTTTCCTTCTATACCTGGCTGCTGGCAGGAAGCAAATAATCTCCAAAGCAAGGGAGAGAAATCCTACTTTAAAAGAAAAGAAAAAAAAAAAAAAAAGAGGAGACCCTTTGGTTCTATTGCTGCTTGTTCCCACCTCCACAGTATCCCTGCACAGCCATAAAGCTTCAAATGGAAATATGGTTGATAACTGAAATGGTGTACTGGTCGCACGTTTTATTTCAGAATTCAGTTTTAATATTTGGCAACCAAGACTTTCATTTTTTTCATTAATTTTCTTATATTAAAAAACTTAACAAAACAAACAAGCAAAAGCTCCTGGATTTCATCAAGATAGTTAACGCATTAAAATTCTTACCAGCCACTTGTTTTAGCATCTGGTCACTTCTTGCCGCGCGGTCTTCATAATGCTCAAAAAGGGAAAACGCAGCAGGCATGTTCTCTAAAGAAGCAGTGCTCTCCATTGCAGAAAGCAACCTAGCAGGGTGAAAACATTTCCAGATAAGTCAGGAACTTATTAACATACAGAATGAAAGCTAAAAACAATTGTCCAAAATGAAATTGGTGGTGGTGGTGGTTTTTATGAGGCAGGGCCTCTAACTGATTCCAAAAAGCATTTCAACTGCTTCAAAGTCTGGAAATACATGTCTAAAGTCTATTCTTAGAGTTCTTGAGTGCAACTGGTAATACTGGCAATTTCATTCCTACAGCCTCAAATGGAAACAATCCTGCCAAATTATGCAGTCTTCAATTTCTCATCTATAAAATTAGTCCTCAAAATTACTACTTTTTAATGGTTATTTATTTCCTTAAGGATATAAAGGTTCAAAGCATCTGTAGGATGTCTTGCTATTCTTAGCCCTTACTATTATGCTTCTGCCCATAAAAAACCAAACCCATTGTCATCAAGTCAATTCCAACTCATAGCAACCCCATAGGACAGAGTAGAACTGCCCCATAGGGTTCCCAAGGAGCGGCTGGTGGATTCAAACTGCTGACCTTTAGTCTTAACCACTGTGCCACCAAGGCTCCATATTATACTTTCAGTCACTCAAAAAATACTGTTAACCTACTGTTCTAGGCCCTGGGGATACAGCAGTGAAAGAGGGTAAAAATCTACTCATTCTTTTAAGAATAAACAAGCCACAGTTTACAATTTAACAGCTTTTGTTATAGACCCTCTTAGGAAGGAGGCCAACAATTAGCATTGGTAAATCCAAGTAAAACCTGGATGAAAAAAACAGGATAACTCTGAAGGAGAGAGAGAAGGAGAAATTGCAGAAGCATTTCTCTTCAGCGTGAGGGCCTCACACTGGATCAGGAGATCCCATCTGTGCACCTCTCTCACACAAGACTGCTACTATCTTCCAGCAATTAAGTCAGCTGTGAGGAACTGCACCGGCTTCATTACCACAGACTTTTTGGTTTTCCCAGCACTGGTTTTTTTTTTTTTTCAGCACAGATCCACCTCAAAGCCTTTGCACTTACTGTTGGAATCTTCTTTTCTTAAATATTTGTATGGCTCCTCCCTTTGCTTGACTTTTATCTCTGTTCAAATGGGAGCTCCTCGGAGAGGCCACCCCTGGGTCTGCAACTAACACAGCACTGTCCTCTTTTGCCCTTACTCTGTTTCATTTTACTTCCTCCAGTTTACCACATCCAGTTTGTTTTTTGTCAGGCTACTTCACTAGAATGTAATCTACATGCAGAAAGGGACTTTGTTTCGTTCACTGAGTAAACAAGAGGCCAATAGTTTCATGTGAGTGAGAATAGCAGGATCTCAGGTCCAGTAAATTTTCGGTCAGTATAAGATATAACTGAAATATTTAAAGAGCGCCCACTATGTATACTGGTGTCAGGAACAATAAAATTCGCCATCATTGATGGAAAAACTCAGGAACGGATAAGGGTGGTGGCTGAACAAGATGAACATAATGTCATTGAACTATATATGTGAAGATTGTTGAAATGGCAAATGTTTTGTTACATACATATTTATCACTATATATATATATTTAATTCATCATCATCTGATTTAGGGGAGAAGGTTTCAGTAGGGGCTTCAAAGAAAGGTGCCATTTGGGCTGCATCTTACAGAATGAGTAGGAATTTCCCAGGGAGAAATTAGAGTAACTAGGGGACTCTTGGGAGTTGGAGAAGGGGAGGGTTAGAGATGAAAATAAAAAGGTGGTTTGTGGTTTGACTATGAAGAACCTTTCACATCCATTGAAAGTTCCTATTTTATCTTTTAGGGCAGGGAAAGCCATGGAAGTGCTTACACAAGGGAAGTACCCTGGCAAGAGTCTAAGGAAGGACCAGAGCAAGCGGATCAAAGAGGCAGTGAGAACACCACAATGGTCTACTTGAGGGAAGACATTGCGAGCCTAAATGAAGGCTTAGGGGATGCAGAGGGTACAAAGAATGGATTCAGAATTAACAAAAAATGGTGGTCAATACATATGCTAAGCACTCTCAATAAAAGTTACTGACTAAATGGACAACTCTTTGTAGCACAAAAGTTGCAGATATCACAAGTAAAATGTTTGAGATTTCCCTGTACACTGACCTGTTCAGTTTTAATATCGGCACATAAAAGGGCAAGTGGACATCTTTTTATGAGTAGTCCTACAATGATTGCAACTCCCTCTTTTTTATTATTATTATACACAAAGAGCAAAGTGGAGGAAAAAACGCATCCTCTTAACAGAACAGCATTTTCTAAGCAAATGTGTTTTTCAAGATATGCAAATTCTGAGTCTAAATATGCTTGACAGCATTCCTTAATTTAAGCATTTTGGTGTCGAGAAAAATTATTTAATATACAAGCACTGCCTTCAGAGATATAATATGAAGGGAGGGAGAAGAGCAAGGTAGAAGAAACCAGGTAATTAGCACTTCTTGTAAAAAGGAATGCCAGTAACTGAGACTTTGAGGCAGAGGTTGTCTTGAAGACATGAAAGGCTTCTTTTTAGTGAAGCAATAGCGTTTCATCGAGTGTGTGTACATATGTGTGTGTGTATTTGCATGTGTTTAATCGGGCTTTCTTTAATTGCTCATATTTCTTCCCAAATCCCAGAATTTAGCTGTGTGTGTGGTTTTTTTTTCACAGAAAAATAATGGTAATCACAAGTATACTTGCCCTTAGGTGACATGCGGCTTTAGCAAAGATTAAGTCACTGTCAATTGGACTATGAAATTTAATTAAAATGACACAGAGGTGAACGAGTTTAAGCACAAACCAAAAGAAGCTATGTTTAGTTTTAAATGGTTGTCAGTTCATATTAGCAAGTTAATATTCTAATGCTTAGAAAAGTAAAAACGTTCTACGGCATTTTTTTAAGGTGAAAGTGCTTCCAAATTTTATTCACCGAGTTTTCTTGTCCATCAGTATCTTCCATGAATTGATGAAATATAAATAACAAGTACGCATCTACATTGTCCAGAGTATAAGGAATAGCACTATAAATCCATTTATGATATTTAGAAGAAATATATACTTTTTTAAAAACTGGGAGTGCAGCCTGGGTATCAGCTTCCAGACCTGTCGTGCCTCAGACTCAGGCACAACTGTCAGAATTGTTAAACTGCAGGTGCCCAGTGCTACCCTGGAGATTCTGACATAGGCATCTGGGGTGGGCCCCAGGATCTTTGGTCTAACAAACTGTACAGGTGATTCAGATGCACAGCATTTTCGAAACCACTAGGCCAAAGGACAGATTGTTAAAAATCAGAGGTTCTCAACCCTGGCTGCACGTTAGAATCATCCAAGGAGCTTTAAAAATACCCAGGCCGCACCCAGACTAATTACATGAAAATCTCAGCGGGGTAAGATTCAAGCATCTGCATTTTTTAAAACTTCTAACTAATTCTATTTCTAATAGAGCCACCACTATAAAACCTTTATTGATCAACACCAATATTAATACAATTTATTTTCCTAAAACTACTGGGAATGTTCTGTCAAAGGGTTTTTGTTTTTTTTTTTTTAATAGATAAATAGGATTCATTTGTGCCATTTCAACTTTCCCCCCAAAATGGGTTCCTAATCCAAACTCATTTTTTAATCATTTCATACATCAAAACAAAAAAAGTATGTTTTTACTTTATACTATTTCACAATTTGCACTGGCTCTGAAGTAAACTGAAGAAAATACTTACAGTCTTAGAAATTTACTATAAAGCAGTAAAAATCAGAAAACATTAGGTTCAACCACTAAGAAAGGCTTCGGGTCTTGTAATGGGGCAAAAGAGAAAAGACATCGGATCACTATAAGAATTTCAGTATCACACTCCAAAAGATAAACATGGGCCTAATATTGTTTTTATAGACAACATTTCCTAATTTCTTGAGTGCTTTGCTTTGTAGAAGGATGAAGAATGTCTCTTCCGCTGAGCGTTAAAACAACAACAAAAATTAAAAGAGGAAAATTCATTCAGGTTAGTTGAGAAGAAAGAGAAGATAAATGCATGACTATCTTCTGAAGTGAAAATCAGAGAACATTCCATTAAGATTACTTAAGGCCTAAAATTATACAAGGCAGATACGAATGATTCTGTCAAATACTCATATTTAACCAATAAGTTTCTAAGTATCTACAAAGTGTTCTGTATTCAGTGTCAGGAACGATGGTCTACATGAGGTTGTAAATATAGAGCACATCTCAAGGAAGCAGTTAAAAATCTACATTATGATCATGGTTATTTAACTAAAGCACATGCAATTCTCTTTCAAAGCTGTCATTTAGCTTTTAAAAAGCACAGTGTCTAAAAGTGAAAATTTAGTAGCTCACTAAATGTATGTATTTTTTTCATTGGCAGCTCATTTTCTATAAAGCAACAAGATATTAAAACATCCAGTCATGCTATTCTCGGTAGCCACTACATTGTGCCGCACTTTATGTACCTTTCATTGATTTCTTCAAACGACTTATGAGAGAAAAGAGAATAAAGGAGAGAGGGGAAGGGAGGGAGAAAGAGAGAGAGAGAGAAACCAATTAACGACCAAAAGAAAAACCAATCAAGAACATGAAGATTATAAATGTTCTACAATCATTACCCCTCAGCTTCCCTTGAGGCCGTTCCTCTTTGGGGGCTTCAGCCTGGGCAGCAAAGAGATTAGTGCTCAGAATGAAGGTTGGGGTAGTAATGCGGGTATTCATTTCTAGTTCTACTCTGCTTTCTGTGATCAGTAAGGCCGGCAACAAGTTGCTTAACCTCTGCTTCTCTTTATTCATTAACAAAATGATTTAGCCTCTAGAACGGAATTCTCTGAAGCAAGAAAAATGACATAAATTTGTTCAATGTGGGATATACACCAAGAACCAGATCAGTAGTTATCTCTGAGTTTTACCCTCTCTGTGCTTTTCTGTAGTTTCCGAATTTTCTCGTGTGGACACTATTACTTTTATAAGCAGAAAAAATGTTCTGGAGAAAAGGAAATATTCGTATCAAACAAAGGTAAGCTTCTTAGGGAACACAAAGCATTTTATTAATGTTATACTTTATTTGGCAAGATGAGCCCAATTTCAAAATATTAAATCTTTGCCTTAATTAAACAGAAAGCAACCTAATGATTTTAGTTCTCCTTTGAGAATGGCCATGTCCACCTCGTCCAAATTTGCCCTGGCTGGAGGTGTCCCCAAAGGCAAATTAAAAGCCTAACATTGTCCCATTTTGCCTTGCTCTGTCTCCAAACTTCACTAGAGAGCTAGGAAAACTGGGGATCTTTGAAAGGGAGATCCCACTTATCATAAGATGATGCTTTCTTCCCATTTGACAATTAGCATAGCTTTGTGCCAGGTTTGGAACTACCTTCAGGGGAAACATCTCCATGACTCCTTGTTAATCCTGGCTCCATGGAGAACCAGCATTTTACAGAACTTTCTAGGAAATTAAGGGAGTCAAATTAAGGGAGCAATTTGAGGAGTACTGAAGGGAACCTACCTGTCCACAGTTAACTTGTTTTAATTAAGGAATCCTGTCCCCAGGACATCCCATTGTAAAAGCACCAACATATTACCTGAGAGAGGTACCACATTATGTCATCACTATAAACCAAAACCAAACCTACTGCCGTTGAGTTGATTTCCGACTCATAACAACCATATAGAACAGAGAGAGTAGAACTGACTCATAGGGTTTCCAAGGCTGTAAATCTTTACACAAGTAAACTGTGACATCTTTCTCCCACAGAGCAGCTGGTAGGTTCAAACCACTGACCTTTCAATTAGCAGCCAAGCACTTTAACCACTGTACCACCAGAGCTCCTATGTCATCACTATAAATGTACCAATTTATTCTCAACCACTTGGCAAGGCTCAGAGAGAATGGTCTATATGAGAGGTAACTTCAGATTAGGGTGGAGGTGACAGACCCAGACACCAGTGTGTGAAGACACCAGGCACTAGGTGAGATGCTGGCACTGAGGGGAAGATATGGGAATGGATAAGGTTCTATAGGCTGCCTTTTCTCCCTCTTGGGAGGTGACAATCCTGCATTGCAGGTGGAATGGGATTTCTTTCATGATGATGTTGTGGCCTGCCTGCCCTCCCACGTGTCCTTCAGCTGGATCTGCGCATCAAGGTTGGAGGAGTTTGCTGGCCTTTTCTGTAGGCATCAGGAATGACCTAGTAATTTTTAAATGTCAGAATCATATAAAGCCCACACGGATATATAAATGATTTTAGGTAATATTGAGAGATGAATTTTTCAAAGTAGACTTTGGCCAGGGTGGGCTCCACAATGTTTGGGCCTGTTTTTAAGTGTGCTTACAGTCAGGAAAACAGTCTCATCCAGCTCCTCTGCTTCTCTCACGACAGTTTCTAGGGTATCCTTGGCAGTATCCATGCTCTGCAAAAAATGGACCATCTGGTCGTGCAGGAACTCCATCTTCTTCTTCTTTACTTCCTCAAAGCTCTGGGCCTTCTCATCATACTGGGCTAAAACCTTCTTCATCATTTCCTCATTCTGTTCTTCTAGCTTTTTCTCATTTTTGCTACAGTTTTCCTAAAAAAATAAAGAACACTTCTGAGTGAAACAAGTGTCTTTTTTTTTAAGAAGCATCAGCCTTTTAAAGAACTGACCTCTGGCATCCTGATAAGAGAACCTCACTTCTCTTGGTAGCATTAAGTACATAGTCTAAATTTCCAACCCAACCGACCTCACTTTGCCATAGTTAGCTTTGCAATAGAATTAATGCACTGTAAGAATATCATCAAATAAGATTTACTTTCTGAAATACAAAAAAAAACAAGATACTTGCATGGAAGTCTTACTTGAAAATAGCATCACAGTGAGTGAGAATCCATGACCTTCAGGTAGTGGAGAGGGTTTAGTGTGGTCTTCACCACTCCACTCCATGGTGTGAACAATGGAGCAGCCAGAATATTGAACAGCGTGCTCCATTCACTGTTCTCCAGGGAGGGGGAAGCCTCAACACAGTAGGAGGGACTGGATTGCCCATCTAGACACACCCAGATATCTGGCTACTCTCACTAGCAGGGCTGGTGATAAGGTGATCATATAGTTTATTATTTAAAGGGATACTTTGGGGAGGGGGGTCTCTAAAAATAATTAACAGGTGTTAACTGATTAACAACAGGAGTGATACAGACCTCTCATAAGCATACCAGGATGTGAAGTCACCTTAGTGGTAGGGGAATTGTGCACCAGCCTTCTGCAGTGGCCTTGGGCCCTCTGCTACTCCTGAATACAGGTGAGGATATGTTGGCCATCTCTGTATGTGGATGGAGCATTGCTACTCCTCACTGCAGAGGGGGCAGGAGCCAGCAGCCAGGAAAGCATGAACTCCGAAGAGGCAGTTATACCATGAAAGACACTCATTTGTCCTGGGCATGGGACACGGAGCAGTGACTTGAGTGCTACTGCAGAGCTAATCAGTGAGAGCCAGGATAATGGAATAAGTAAGAACTTAGAACTGGATTTAAACTGTGGGTCTCGATTTACTATCAATTTACTATGACATTGTGCAGTATAGTTAACTCTAAGCCTAGTTTCTTATCTACAAAATAAGAATGATAATAATAGCACCTCTCCTGTAGGGCTATTGTGAAGATAAAATTGTGTCAAGTGTATAAAGCATTTGTGCTATCGTAGTAAGTGCCTAATAATATGTGTGTGCATTTAAAGACAAATCTTTAATCCTTAAACAGAAAGCAGTCTCACCAATTATACTCAGGAGGAAGACTTTTTTTTTTTAATTGTGGTAAAAACATATGTAACGAACATTTGCCAGCTTAACAATTTTTACATATATAATTCAGTGACACTGATTACATTTATCATGTTTTGCAATCATTACCACTACCCTTTTCAGAGGGAAGACTTTAAGGACTCTTATTAGTAATGGAACAAAACCAACAATGGCAAACACACACACACACACACACACACACACGAATGCACAACTCCCAATTCAGATCCTTGTAGTTTAGAATCATTTACTTGTGATACCAAGAACAAATCAGGCTAAAAGTAAAAGAGATATGGCAACTTACCTCAATGGTATTAAAAAAGGATTCTATCTCACTAACAAAGGCTTCAATCCTCAAGGACTTTTCTTGTAAATTTTCTAGAAATTCTGCTAATTGAACCTAAAGAAACAAAAATTAAGATATCCTAAGTACATAACATTTGGAAAACAAACTTCAAGCAGTGAGCTCCAATTTCCTTGTAAAGTTAGTATGTTGGGTAGAGAGTTAACTATACCATATTCACTAACAAATCGATCTTTACATTTTCTTTACAGCTTTATGTAAACTGATTGCAGATAATTTTGTGCGATAAACAATTAGGGGGTTTATGAATGAGAGCCCCCAAGCAACTTTACAAAGACAGTTTATCATCTCCTGCAAGAGAAAGAACTTCTTGGTAAGTTGGTGAGCTCAGAGTACATTCATTTTAGTAAACCACATATTTGAAGTCTCTGCCCTTGATAAGGTTTGGATTTTTATACATGGCTTTTTTCTGAGATAGCAGTCTTTTTGCTGAACTGGCCCAATATACCTGAGTAGTTTTTGTACATTTTCATCAATGACCTCCAGCCACAGGTGTGCCTGGAGGACCTGACCTTCAGAGGATGAGTACAGTGCCATTGGGTCATAAATCTAGCGTACCAAATGACGGAACTATCTACTAAAAAAAAGTTCTAACAATCCTCGAAGTGTTAAAATACTCAAGGGGTGACAGCCAACTAAAAAATGTATGGGATAAAAGAAGAGCCATAGTCATAAACCTAGGTGTAGTCTACCTTGCTAAACTTAGTAACAAAAACAGAGTAACAGAGCTTCAGTTGATTGACAGACTATTCACAGAATGATGAAGATATTAGGTGTTGCAAGCCCCTTCAAGACCCCGCCCCTGCTTCCCTTTATAGCATGTATCTTCAGTTGCATAAGCACCCCAGTCTTCAACCACATGGGCTCCATCCTTGAACTCTTCCACATCTTGCGTGCCTTCTCATACAGCATTCCCTAGCTCTAGAATGCCCTCTGCCCTTGACAGTCAGAACTCCCTCATTAAAGTCTCATCTGAGCTTTCTTTACCTTGCAGAGAAGGCTTTCCTAACCCTCCCTCTTCCACTCCACACCTTTCAGGTTAGTTTCCTAGAATACCATTCTCACATAACCCTGTACTTAAATTTGGGATCTACAAATTTATTTTTAAATTTCATTTTTTTTTTCATTCTCAATGATTAGCGCAATTCCTCAAACAGAATGTTGTTGTGTGCTGTCAAGTCTATTACAACTCATAGTAACCCTGTATCACAGAGTAGAACTGCCCTATAGGGTTTCCTAGGCTGTGATCTTCATAGACAGGAGCCCTGATAGCACAGTAGTTAAGTGCTCAGCACCTAACCTAAAGGGTGGTGGTTGGAACTCACCAGCCTCAGGAGGAAGATGTGGCAGTCTGCTCCCTTAAAGATTACAGCCTTGGAACCCCTATGGAGCAGTTCTACTCTGATCTCTAGGGTCGCTATGAGTTGGAATCGACTCCATTACACAGGGTTTTTTAATCTTTATGGGAGTAAGATCACCAAGTCTTCTCCAGCAAAGCCGCTGGTGGGTTGAAAACCACCTTTCAGTTAGCGGCTCAGTCCTTAACCTTTGCACCACTGGGGCTCCTTTCACACAGAATAAAAAAAACACACAGAATAGGAGGCGATTAAACATGGAGAAAGAAGAAAGGGAGTAAAAGAAAAAAATTAACAACCAACAAAAGAGAAGTCACCACATGAGGATGGCTGGGGAGGAGAAGCAAGGACCTAAATAATATGTAAATACAGCAATCAATTCCCAGTGCTCACAAACCACCTACCCATAAGGTGCTAGAGAATTTCTCAAGCTACAGCTTTGAAAAACTGGTTTCTGTTTTTAAAAAGTTGCCAACCAACTCACAGTTGACTAAATGAAATGAAGCAAGCCTCCTTGATTTTAATCAACTGATTTGTCACTTTCTTCTTCTCTCACTGTGTAGAAAAGATCAGGAAAAAAAAAAAACAAAACTTTAAATGGTTTTAAAGTAGGAGGCATCATATCTCCTAATTTTGAAATTTATTTTAAATTAACAAATATTTACACAGAGAATTGTTTTTTTAATTTCTAAACTTCATAAAGATAAACAAAACATAATTTAAAATGCTAAAAAACAAACAACAACAAGAACCCAGCCTCCTCCTTGCTAACAGTGCCCAGTTGTGGTTAGTTAATGAAACCAAGTGTCATTACAGAATGGGCTCTACCCGCAAAGAGCTTATCAGGTAAAGTTTCAACAACAGCTCACCCTAGAGAAGTAGATACAATATTAGGCAAGCTAAAAAGGATTAATATAGTAGGAAAAAAATGTCAAGATTCTAACTGAATCTTGATTCCTGTTAAGTCAATGTAAGCCTGACAATTATTTAACAGTGATCTAATTGAATAATCTTACTGAAAATTGCTACCATTAGCAAGGCACTAAGGGGGTTCTGGGTAAGCTGAGCAAAAGGAGCTCTGTTGGCACAAACAGTTAAGCAATGGACTGCTAACTGAAAGGTTGGAAGTTCAAACCCACCCAGTGGCTCCATAAGAGCAAGACCTAGCAAACTGCTCTCTCCCATTAAGATGAACCCCATCGCCGCTGAGTCAATTTTGACTCATAGTAACCCTATAGGACAGAGTAGAACTGCCTCATAGGGTTTCCATGGAGTCCTGGTGGCTCAGTGGTTAAGAATTCCACTGCTAAGCAAAAGGTCGGCAGTTTGAATCCACCAGCCACTCCTTGGAAGCTTATGGGGCAGTTCTACTCTGTCCTACAGGGTCACTATGAGTAGGAATCCACTCTACAGCAACGGATAATCTTCACAGGGGCAGGCTGCCACATCTTTCTTCCATGAGGCAGCTGTTAAAACTACAGCCAAGAAAACTCTATGAGACAGTTCTACTCTGTCACATGGGGTCCTTATGCATCAAAATAAACTTGATGGCGCCTAACAACAAAGCTGAGCAATACGGATACACAGTCAAGAGCATGGGCTCTGGTGTCAGATAGCCCTGGGTGCCAATCCCAGTTCTGTCTGGGCAAATATATTAGCCCATTTCATTATCAGCAAACTGATAACAATTATGGGGTTATTGTGAGGATTAAAAGATATCCTGTACATAAAGAACACAGGCCTAGCACATGGTAAGTGCTCAATTCTTGTTATTATTTGAATTTTAAGATCATTCCAGTTGGTATATGGAGAATGGATTAGAGGCAAGAGTGGGGAAACCAGTTAGAAGGCTACTGATAGATGGGAGTCTCAGGCACTAATTGCTTGATTTCTCATAGCAACTCTGGGGAAGTAGAATATTTCTAATCACATACGCGTGGGTATCTGTTGTAATTAAGTTTTTATCTGGAACTTTGGGGTCCTATAAACACAGTCAGAAAGAACGTAAAGGTTTTCCATTTCTAACATAAATTTTATAAGTAAAAAGGAAATATGAAGAAAACAGAAAATTAAGGTGTCTTACTCTCTTGAGTACTTATATAAAACTTGCACTAAAATTGCTCAGTGTAAAATAAATATGTATTTTTAATCTTATTTATTTTGTTATTATTGAGAACACATACAGCAAAACATACATCAATTTCAACAGTTTCTACATGTACAATTCAGTGACATTGATTAAATTCTTTGAATTGTACAACCCCTCTCGTACTCCTTTTCTGAGTTGTTCCTCTCCCATTAACATAAACTCACTATCCCCTAAATTTCCTATCCAATCTTTCGAGTTGCTGTTGTTGATTTAATCCCATATACATAGATTTTGAAAAAGCACAATGCTCAAGTAGACATTCTTTACTACTTAAGCTAAACTATTATTTGGCTTTAAGAAAATTTCAAGGGATGAATATTTTTGGTTTCTCAGGGCAATTGTTTCAGGGGTTCATCCAGCCTCCATGGCTCCAGAAAGTCTAAAGTACATGCGAAATTTAAATTGTGTTCTGCATTTTCCCTCTTTTGATCAGACTTCCTCTATAGAATCTTTGATCAAAATGTTCCGTAATGGTAGCTGGGCACCATGGCAAAGGAGGCAGTTGTTCACTGTACATGGAGGCAATTAGCCACGCATTTCACATCCTTCTCTTATTCCTGACTCTCCTGCTTTTTTGGTCCAGGATAAATACGTATTTTTAAAGGATGACATTGTGGATAATAGAAAATGTGTTTTACGCTCAAAATTATATATTTCTTACTTAAAATTATTTGGCATTTCTGATTATGTTAAGGACTTTTTGCCATAAGATGATAAGCCCTTCAAAGAAAATGTTGTTAGGTGTCATTGAGTTGGTTCCAACTCATAGCCATCCTATGACAAAACACTACCCTGTCCTGTGCCATCCTCACAATCATTACTATGTTTGAACTCACTGTGGCAGCCACTGTGTCAGTCCATCTCATTGAGGATCTTCCTCTTTTTCGCTGACTCTCTGCTTTACCATGTATGATGTCCTTTTCCATGGACTAGTCCCTCCTGATAACGTGTCCAAAGAACATGAGATGAAGTCTCGCCATCCTCGCTTCCAAGGAACATTATGGCTATACTTCTTCCAAGACAGATTTGTTGGTTCTTCTGGTAGTCCATGGTATATTCAATATTCTTTGCCAACACAATAATTCAGGGACATTGATTATTCTTCAGTCTTCCTTATTCATTGTACAGCTTTCACATGCACATGAGGCAACCGAAAATACCTTAGTTCTCACTGACATCTTTGCTTTTTAATACTTTAGAAAGGTCTTTTGCAACAGATTTGTCCAATACAATATGTTGTTTGATTTCCTGACAGCTGCTTCCATGGGTGTTGATTGTGGACCCAAGTAAAATGAAATTCTTGACAACTTCAATCTTTTCTCCATTTATCATGATGTTGCTTATTGGTCCATTTGTGAGAATTTCTGTCTTCTTTATGTTGAGGTATAATCTATACTGAACGTTGTGGTCTTTGATCTTCATCAGTAAGTGCTTCACTTTCAGCATGAAAGGTTGTGTAATCTGCATAACACCGGTTGGTAATGAGTCTTCCTCCAATCCTGATGCCATGCTCTTCTTCATAGAGTCCAGCTTCTAGGATTATTTGCTCAGCATACAGATTGAATAAGTATGGTGAAAGGATACAACCCTGACACACACCTTCCCTGACTTTAAACCAATCAGTATCCCCTTGTTCTGTTTGAACAAGTGCCTTTTGGTCTTTGTATGGGTTCCTCATTAACACAATTAAGCATTTTGTAATTCCCATTTTTCACAATGTTATCCATAATTTGTTATGTTCCATGCAGTCAAATGCCTTTGCATAGTCAATAAAACACAAGTAACCATCCTTCTGGTATTCTCTTTAAGCCAAGATCTATCTGACATTAGCAATGATGTTCCATGTCCTCTTCTGAAACCAGCTTGAACTTCTGGCAGTTCCCTGTCAATGTACTGCTGCAACCATTTTTTAATGATCTTCAGCAAAATTTTACTTGCATGTGATATTAATGATATTGTTTGATAATTTCTGAATTCTGTTGGATCACCTTTCTTTGGAATAGGCATGTATATGGTTCTCTTCCAGTCATTTGGCCACGTAGATGTCTTCCAAATTTCTTGGCATAGACCAGTGAGTGCTTCCAGCATTGCATCTGTTTGTTGATACATCTCAATTGGTATTCTGTCATTTCCTCAAGCCTTGGTTTTCATCAATGCCTTCAGTGCAGCTTGAACTCCTTCCTTCAGTATCAAATTCCTGAAATGGTTGTACGTTGACCAATTCTTTTTGGTACAGTGACTGTGTATTACTTCTTTCTTCTTTTGATGCTTCCTGCATCATTCAATTTTTTGCCCATAGAATCCTTCAATAATGCAACTCAAGGCTTGAATTTTTTCTTCAATTCTTTCAACTTAGGAAATGCTGAGCAATAAGCGTGTGTTATTTATCTTGGTATTCCAGGACCTAGAAAAATGCCTGACACATAATGTACACCCAATAAATGTCAAACTAATATGAACTAGATGCCTGGGGAAATATTCTCAGTTTGGTTGCAGGCTAACTATTCTGCCTACAGATGAATGTATCAAATATTGGTCATTTTAAAAATTGAGAACATGTGAAAGCAAATTTAATCTATACATATTATTAATTATTTAAATGCTTTAAAGTATATTTACCTTTACAGCACTTATAGCTGTGTCAAGCGATGAAACCTCATGGTCTTTGTGACTGCCAGATATCTTGTCACTTGCTGCAATTGGGCTTTTGCAAGTGTAACAATATGTGTCAATCTGGGACTTTTTCGGTTCCTTTTGTGCCTTCTCAGTTCCTAAATCTGGCAATAATTGGTCTTCTTCTGTCCTCCCTCTGCCTAAGTCTTTCCGTTCAGCAGACATACTTTGCTCTACATCCCTCACAAGTTCATTTTCACTGATGTGTTCAAAGGATTCCTTTCCTTGAGATAACACATCTTCAGGTGTGGTGTCTGAACACAGTCCTTCCGATAAAATGTCTTCAGTGACCACTTCGTAATTCAGAGATTCAGCAAACTCATAGTCATCTTGAACAGGGCTATTGCGGAGCCTAGCTTCATGTGGCTCAGGTGGGACCATCTTAGGTTCTTCTTGCAGTGTTTCTTGAACATAAGTTGCACCAGATGCAAATTCTTCCTCTGGGAAGGACACTTGTACTGGGACATTCAGATTGACCTCTGGAGTTGTATTTCCTGCTTCATTACTCACACCACTAGTTTCATCTACTCTCTCTAGGACATTATGGGTGTCTTCAAATGGAACAGCATAGCTTATCTTCTGGGTAACCACCAAGACTTCCTCAGTGATGGGAGCTTTCCTCTGCATCTCTAAATGGTCAAGTGTCTCCACATAGCCTACTGATCCTTCTTCCCTGCAAACAGCTTTCTGTTCCTCTTCCAGACTTCTCTCCCCCAAAATGGTTCCAAACCTCCCCCAAATTTCTCCTTCTGCAGCTAGTGGTTGGTATGAATCATCCTTACTAATTGGTTTTTGTTCCAGATCTTGGCCTTGGTCCTTTTGAGTTATAGATGTGTCATGGAGAATGTCATCTTTGAGTATGTACTTCTCAAAATATATTCCTGTTCCATCATCGGTGTCAGAATTTCTGCTTGGAAATGATGCCTCAGAATTCACACTGTCACCTTCAGAAACTGTCTCCCCTTCCCCCTTTTTCTCTCCAACTGCTTCTTCATACAAGTCTTTGTATAAAAATGCAAGTGCAGGTGTCTCCTCCAAAAGTTCTGGATTAATAAGTTTTGCAGTGGTAGGAAATATCTGAGTTCGTGACAAAACACCTTCCTCTGTATCAAATAAAGGCATCCCTGGTGACTTTGAGTCCACATCTCTATTTAAGCCCTTTGGAGCATCTCTGTCAGCTGATTTTTGGATAACCAAAGACTTTTCGGTTTCTGGGTGAGATAATTTGCTGTGATCCTTTTCTGGTCCATAAAAACTTTCATCCAATTCCACCAAGTCATATTCATGTTCTAGGGCACTTTCCTCTGAACTTTCTGGGAAAGAGATAATTTCCCCTGAAACTTCCTTTGAGAATTCCCCTTCATCATGTGATTTCTGTGGTGCCTTCTGTTTTTCTGGGTCTGGGGAGATGTTATAATCAATCAAAGTGTATTTTTCAAAATAATCCTCCTCACTAGGAATTGTGGGCTGGATAAAGGCTAAATCACTATCTTCTGAATCTGTGGATATTTCCTCTTTTGTTTTACGAGTTTCCTTTTGTTTATTTCCTTTCAATAATGTAACTTTTTCATCAGAATCTTCTAACTTGCTCTTTAATGTTTTATGGCAAGTAATTTCCTCACTATTGTCATGAAGTGGTATGGTTTTAAGTGAGGCTTTCTCTTCCAAATATTCTAACTTATCTTGCATTTGTTCACTTTCTTCCTGATCAACTGAAGAAATAAATGCAGGAGCATGAATATTCAATATCTCACAACCTTCAGAAATGATACTGAAGGCACTCTTTTGATCTTCTGAAAGTCCAGCTGGCTTACTAGTCGCTGTAAATTCATCTTTTGCATTTGTGTCTTCAGGCTCCTTGAATATTTCTTTAGTAAGAACAGTTTTATCAGTGTTGATTGCTGATGCATTCATTATAAATTGAGTATAGTTGCTGCTTTCTAAAACATGTGGTTCATTTACATGGACATCTTCTTTAGCCTCCAAATGGTGCTTTGAAACAAAAACAGATTGTTTAGGCATATCAGGTATATGATCTTTGGATGTTTGAATAGTATGGATTGTAGGCCTATCTTGAGTCAATTCTGACTGTGGTCTTTCTTGTTTCTTTGCTGTACATGTTTCTGGAGAAGCTCCTGAAACAAGTGTTTGTTGTTTTACAGATGACGACAAATATGGCAGTATTTCTAAGCTCTTTGTTTCATCTAAAGGAATATCTATAGTCCTTTCAGATTCTTTAAATGAAGATCCTTGCTTCATACTTTCCTTTGTGACATCTGCTGAACCACCTTTTGACAGCTCTGACAATGTGAACTGTCCCTTTTCTTCATTGTGACCTGCCATGTCCCTGCCTGACTTTTCCAATACCAGATTGCTTTCCTTAGGTAAAGACTGGTTATCTATTTCATCATGATAAGGAAGATCCACTGGAATGAAAGTCTTGGGTTTTTCCACCAAAATTTTCCTTTCTTCTAATGGATGTGGCTGAGTTTCTATTATTGCCTTTGTTTCCCTGATTTCTGGACGAGCCTCTGAGAGCATGGTTTGTGATTTTTCAATAATTGATGTGGTTTTAACTAATGAAAATGGTTGAGTTTCATCCAAAGAACCACCTAAAGAGATACCTGACTCTTCAAGCATAGACTGGGCTGCATTCACAGAAGAAGGCAGGATTTCCTGCTGCTTTTTTTCTTCTGAAAGTACATGTGACCACTTTTCTCTTTCTTTTCCTTTGTCCTCCTCAGAACCAACAATAATTTTGGATCTTTCTTTGTGGTCTTCATTTCGACAGACTTGTAGCATAGCAGCAGCTTTTGATTCTTCTAATTTAATAGGTCTAGATTCAAGTATGACTTGTGCCTTTTGTATTTCATTATTATCTTTAAGCTCTACTGGGGCCAGAGTTTGTTTTTCTGCCAGCACCTTCTTTTCTGCCAAGGAATATGATCTGGTTTCTAAGTTATCTTTTTCCTTAGTTGGGCTAACAGAACCGAGTTTTATTTCCTCTTCAGAAATGTTCAAGAAAGTAGACTTTGGCATTTCTTTCATTAGTCTGTCTTCACCAAGATCAGTTAAACTGCCTTTTGATTCTTCCACTGGCAAAATTATTGACTCTGGCTTCTCTGATTCCTTCGTGACATTTTTACTTGTGAAGTTGGATGAAGCAGATTTTGGCTGTTGTAGCACCTTATCTACTGCAACAAATGAAAAGGGTAGTTCTTCTTTTTGATCACTTCTTGACTCTTCATTAAGAATAGAAATTTTCCATGTAGAAGGAGGAGCGATTGCTGGCTTCTGGACTCTTTTACTATCAGTGACGTGAAGAGGAACCTCATGTTTGGCTTCTCTCACAACTGATTTCTCATCCATGAGGGAACAGGTTTGAATTCCAAGATGTTCCTCACCATCAGCAGATATAACTCCTGAGTTTATGTCCATTTCTTCTAGATAGTCTAGGGTTTCTTTCTTCCCATAACCTTTACTAGATGCCTCAGTGTTGGAATTTGGCTGTTGTAAATCTTCTACATTTGGTAAAAATGTGGGTTTTTCATTAAAGTCTTGACCTTCACTAGGTTTAACTAAAGCAGCTTTAGACTCTTCAGCAGCTATAAGTTTTGCCTCTGGTAATGGATAATCAACAGGTTTCTCAATTGCACTAAAATCAGCAGGGACAGCTAGAATGTTATCTTTAGGTTCTATCACAGGCACTGCTTTTTCTACAGATTGACTTGGCTGAGCTTCTAAATCTTCTTTTTTGGCAACTTTGTTATCGGAAACGCTTGATCCAAAAAACCAATTGGACATCCACGATTTCAAAGATGAAATTCCTTTCTTTCCCTTTCCTTCAGAGAGGGCTGGCTCAACTGTCTTTGGCTGCTCAGGAAGCCTTTGTGTCACCTCAGGTGACTCTGGAGGCTTAGGTTCCTCATTAGCTTGGATTAAGGAGATGGGTTTTCTTTGTGTGGGTATTTCCACTGTAGGTGTGTCATCATCTACAACGTTTGAGTTAACCATTTTTGATTTTTCTAATGGCTTCTCTCCAGGTAAATGAGTTGTGGTGATTTGTGCTTCTTTTTCATTACTTGGAGGAGATTCTGCATCAGCTGCTAGAAAATGGGCTTCTTTGGTGGAAGAGGGAGTTGTTTCTGACTTGATCTGTTCCACTGATGGGCCAGAAACTGGTTTCTGGAGGATTTTTTCAGAAAGCGATTTGACTTCTTCCTGGATGTCTTCTTTGTTAGGCCTGGAAAATCCTGTGCTTGCTTTCTCCAATGTCAAACTTTCACTCCCCACAAGAGAATGGATCTGCTCTCCCTCTGCTACATTTCTCTCTACGTTTCCAGCTGAAACTATAGATTTTGGTTCTTGGGTCAGCTTTATTTCTTCAAAAGAGTAAGTTTTAGTTGATGGTGTCTCTACATTATCACTGGAGCTCTCTAGAGTAGATCCGAGCTCTCGTAATGATAAACGAAGTTTTTCCAGAGAATGTGGCAGAACCTGCTTTCTGCTTTCATATGTATGCTCTTTATCTGACAGAGCAGCCTTAAGCTGCCCTGTCATCAGACCATCGCTGCCAGACGAATCCAGCTGCACAGATCCCAGTATTCTTTCTTCATGATGACTGGCCAAATCTCTTCCTGGCTTTTCCAGCATCCAGTTTTCATCCTTTGGATAAATAAGGGGCTCTTTTGTTTTTGTTTCTTTAACATCTGTCAACTCAGCTGTCCCAAATGCTTTTGATTCTTCTAAAGGCAAACTTTCTTTCATAGAGGAAAGTTGTTTACTGCCCAGATCTTGTTTATCTGCAAAAGAGCTGCTTACATCAGGCAATTTGACAGATTTATCTGAATAAAGTGCTTTTCCAGGCTTCTTTTGTTCCACAAGGAGGTCAGCAAAGGGGATGTTTGATGGTTCTGTTATACTCTGGAGTACATGGAATGAGTTTGATTGGCTGGTTTCTTCATTTAGTTCAGTTAAAATATTTCCCATCACTTGTGACTTCACGTTTTCTGTCGGTGGTAATGGACTTATTTCTTGTTTTTCTTCTTTTTTTAAGTCAGTTGAATGGTTCAACTCCTCTGATAATCCTTTTAAAGAAAAAGTATATGGTTGAAGATTTTCTAGATTTTCTCCTTCAGTTAGAGAGGTAGGTGCTTCTTTTGACCCTAAACTAACACCCTTAGGAGAGAAAGGTTTAATTTCTTGATTCTGAGGTTCCTCCTCAATGCATGATGAAATCTGTGAAATTTCAGGCATTGTAGTAGATGTTGGGACTAAATCTTCTAGCACTAAGTTTTCCAACTTGAGAGAAGAACATGGTATTTCCTCACTTTTGTCTTTTAGAACTGTCTGTTGGGGTGCAGGTGACACATTTTGTAATGAAGGAAGTTCAGTTTCTTTTTCCTTTACCTCACCGTCTAGCTTGGGTGAAAGCAAAAGTTCAAGTCCTGGTACCTCTGAGGAAGACACGGAGTTCTTTCTCTGTGATAAAATCAAATGTTCAGAGTTAAGGAGTACGGAAAATGTAAGGTCTTGTTCTTTTTCTACCTTTGCTTCCTTAGATCCATCTGAATGCACTGATGAAGATGTTTTGGTTATTGACAACCCAGGTTTAATTTCTTCAGTTTCTACCTTTGGAAAAGTAGAGTGCTCTGATATAGAGGATACACTTGGAGGTGAATCAAATTTAATTTCCTTCTCTGCTTCTGACCAACATTTGGATGCAGTATTTTCAGTGGGAGAAGAAGCACCTTCAACTACTATTGTTTCTTCTTCTATGGGAAGTGAAGGTTTGTCTATTGATGTTACAGGTGGTGGCAAGCCAATTCCTAATTCACTCTTTTCTATTTTTGTTAAGACTGGATGTTCCACAGGGGTGGTAAGTGGTGAATCTGGTGAGATTTCTTCTTTTGCTAATTTGATTAAACTTGAATCATGCTTAGCTACAGATGTCATGGTTGTAGAAGAACCGGGTTCAATTTCTTTCTTTATTTCTTCTGGAAAAGCTGAAAGTGCTGATACAGGTGGACTATGTTCACCTTCCTTTTCCACTCCTGATAAAGATGAATATGGAACTTGGGGTGTAACTGTTATTTTAGAATCATGTCTAACTTCTGTTTTCATTGCTTTTGAAGCCTCAGGTCCAGATAAAAATGTTTCCTTTAGAGGTGACTGTGGTTTTATTACTTCAGGCACATTCTTTGACAACATTCTCTGTTCTAGTTCAGATGTCACAGTTGGAGTTAAACTGGGCTTGACAGCCTCCTTTGGCTCATCTACCAAGTCTGGCACAACTGAACATTTCATCCCAGGCTCTGGAACAGTTGGAAGCTGAGGCTCCATTTTTTGATCCTGTGATACATGTGCTGTAGCTGCTTGAGAATCAGGCACAGTTTCTTCCTTCCTGACTTTTGACATAGCCATCTGTTCATTTGCAGCTTTTGCAGTGAATGATCCTGTGGGCTGCTGTTCTTTCTTAATCACATGGACTAAATCTGGTGATACTGAATACTGAGATGCAGGCAAAACAGGTTTGGCTTCTTCCTTTACCATAGATGATTCAGCAGATAAAGAAGCAGGCGTTGTAGCTACTGATGAACTAATCTTAATTTCTCCCTGCTCTAATTCATTGGCTAAATATGGCAGAATCAAGTCTTCAGACTCAGGCACCAAAGTTGCTTGAGTTTTCTGCTTCTGTGCCAAAATAAGATATTCAGATACAGATGTTGAGGTTGTTTGAGCATCTGGTTTAATTTCTGCCATCTCTGCTTTATTCATTAAAGGTGGTAGACTCAAGTCTTCAGGTGTAGACATCACAGGGGAAGGTTCATCTTTCTGTTTCTGTGACAAGCTGAGATGCTCAGGTACAGGTGTAGAAGCTGTTGATTCAATTTCTTTCTCATCTGCTTCTGGAAAACAAGAGTATTCTGAAGCAGACACTGCAGTTAACAGTGAATTAGGCTCTAATTCACTCTCCTTTGTTTCTGGGACTCTATATGGTGGGATCGAAACTTGTGATGCTGAGTCTGGAGAAAAAAGCTCAGCTTCTTCAGTGTCTTCATCTGACAAAATAGTACGATCAGATGGTGATGTTAAATATATTGGAGAATCACACTCAAATTCTCTCTTCTCTGCTTCCTGAATTGCATAGGGTGAAAATGAGAATTCTGATGCAAATGCAGAATCTGGAGAAAAAGGTCCAATGTCTTCTTGTTCTTCTGGTAAATTCATGGGTAAAGAGGCGCTTTTTAGATTTAAAGGAGATCTTTGGACAATTTCTTCCTTCTGTGACTCCTGTGTTACATGTGATGATACTGAAAACTCAGAAGCAGAGGGGAGAGAGGGCGTGTACCTCTCCATTTCTACTGTCTCCTCTTCTGATAGGACCATGTGCTCAGATGGAGTAGTTGAAGGTGACTGGTGTTCCGGAGTCCTACTTGTGTAAGGCAGAAGAGGATGTTCAGATACAGAGGACACATCTGGGAAATATGGTCCAATGTCTTTCTTCTCTTCTTCTGATGGAGTCATGTATTCAGAAACACCTTTTGATTTTAATTGGGATATATCATCAGTTATGTTCTTTTGAGATTCCTGTATTTCATTTGGTGGAACTGCATATGTGGAAGTCATTGTTGAATCTGATGTGACATTCTGACTTCCTATGTCCTCTTCTTCTGATAAGACCACATGTTCCGCTGTAGCAGTTGAAAGGGGTGGTGACTGGCATTCCAGAGTCTCACCCGTGTAAGGTGGAAGAGAATGTTCAGATACAGAGGACACATCTGGGAAATATGATCCAGTGTCTTCCTTCTTTTCTTCTGATAGAATGATGTGTTCAGAAACACCTTTTGATTTGAGTTGGGACATATCATCGACTACTATCTTTTGAGATTCCTGTGTTTCACTTGGTGGAACTGCATATTTGGAAGTCATTGTTGAATCTGATGTGACATTCTGACTTCCTATGTCCTCTTCTTCTGATAAGACCACATGTTCTGATGTTGCAGTTGAAAGTGGTGGTGATTGGATTTCCAGAGTCTCACTTGTGTACGGTGGAAGAGAATGTTCAGATACAGAGGACACATCTGGGAAATATGATCCAGTGTCTTCCTTCTCTTCTTCTGACAGAATCATGTGTTCCAAAACACCTTTTGATTTCAATTGGGATATATCATCAATTACTTTCTTTTGAGATTCCTGTGTTTCACTTGGTGGAACTGCATATTTGGAAGTCATTGTTGAATCTGACGTGACATTCTGACTTCCTATGTCCTCTTCTTCTGATAAGACCACATGTTCTGATGTAGCCGTTGAAAGTGGTGGTGACTGGCTTTCCGGAGTCTCACTTGTGTACGGTGGAAGAGAATGTTCAGATACAGAGGACACACCTGGGAAATATGATCCAGTGTCTTCCTTCTCTTCTTCTGATAGAATCATGTATTCAAAAACACCTTTTGATTTGAGTTGGGACATATCATTGATTACTATCTTTTGAGATTCCTGTGTTTCACTTGGTGGAACTGCATATTTGGAAGTCATTGGTGAATCTGATGTGACATTCTGACTTCCTATGTCCTCTTCTTCTGATAAGACCACATGTTCTGATGTAGCCGTTGAAAGTGGTGGTGACTGGCTTTCCGGAGTCTCACTTGTGTACGGTGGAAGAGAATGTTCAGATACAGAGGACACACCTGGGAAATATGATCCAGTGTCTTCCTTCTCTTCTTCTGATAGAATCATGTGTTCAAAAACACCTTTTGATTTGAGTTGGGACATATCATTGATTACTATCTTTTGAGATTCCTGTGTTTCACTTGGTGGAACTGCATATTTGGAAGTCATTGGTGAATCTGATGTGACATTCTGACTTCCTATGTCCTCTTCTTCTGATAAGACCACATGTTCTGATGTAGCCGTTGAAAGTGGTGGTGACTGGCATTCCAGAGTCTCACTTGTGTACGGTGGAAGAGAATGTTCAGATACAGAGGACACATCTGGGAAATATGATACAGCGTCTTCCATCTCTTCTTCTGACAGAATCAGGTGCTCAGAAACACCTTTTGATTTTAATGTAGGTTTACGGTCAATTGCTTTTTTCTGTGACTCTTTTGGTGCATGTGATGGAATTGAATATTCAGGAGCAGATATGGAATCTGGTGTGTAACACTCACTTTCTAAGGCCTCTTCTCCTGAAAGGACCATTTGTTCTGATGTGGCTATTGAGAACAGTGGGGACTCACATTCAGAAGTCTTCTCAGTTGTAGATGGTGTGAAAGAGTGTTCAGACACAGAGGTCATAGCTGGGAAAGAAGGCTCGAAGTCCTCATTTTCCCCTTCTGACAAAACTGCATGTTCAGGTATACCTTTTACAATGGGTGGAAAAATTGACTCAATTTCTTTCCTCTGTAGTTCATGGTTCAAATCCTGTGGGACTGAATACTCTGATGCAAAAGCAGAGTCAGTAGAAACAGACTCATTTTCTTCTCTTTCTTCTTTAGAGAACACTACTTGTTCAAGCGTTGATGTTGTCACTAATGGTAGAATGGGCTCCTCTGCTTCCTGTCCCACTTCAGGGGCCAAACGTGGTAGAAAGGGTTCCTCAGAAACTAATGGACTTTCTGAGTAATCAAGTTCTATGACCTCTTCTTCTACAAAATTAGAATCTTTAGGTTCAGGGGTAGCAGCCATTGGTAGGGAAGTTTCTTTATCTCCTTTCTCTGGTTCTCCTAATACTAGAGGTTCAGGAAGAGAAATGGGCCGCTCAAGTATGTTTTCTTCCTTATCTTCTTTCATACCATGATGGAGAGAAGTCAGTTGTCCCGAGACTGGTTCTGCCCTTTCTAGTGAAGTCAAGTCCAGCTGTTCTTTCTCTGTGCCAAAAACTTGCTGAATGGATTCTACCAGACCTGGAGAAGCTGTCTCCAGAGAATCCTTCTCTGCCTCCAGTGAAATGGAATGGTCAGCAGAAAACGCTTCTTCCTTCTTTACCTCATCATCTAAAGATGGTGAGACTGATATATCATTCTCTGAAATTATAGTTACTTGTGAATCAGGCTCAAAATCTTTCTTTGCTATTTCCAATAACACAGTTGCAGATGTATTGGGTGTAAGAGAGGGAGGTGCTATTTCATGGGTTTTTGCTTCATAACCTGGCTGTTGTGGCACTGACTGCTGAGAGCTGAGTTGTATTTCTTGTTCTGCTGTGTCATTACCTGAATAAGATGAATCTGTGTGCTTGGTTGCAGATGCTTCATTTAGGGGTGAATTCATATGAATTTTCTTTTGATCGTCATTACTGAACAATGAGGTTAAGGATTTTGATCCTTTGGAGGGCGCACCTATCCGGGGTGGAGCAAACTTGTTTTCTTTATCCTCTTTTATGATTTGGGTTACTAATTTGCCTGTTTTGGAAGCTGTATTAGAATCACGATTGCCTAAATCTGGCTCTAGACTAATGGATGCATCTTTCCCTTTCCTATAATGTATTTCTTTAATTACATAACCCTTTGGCAATGTTCCATAAAACTGTAGAGGAATTAATTCTTCTTTAACTGAATTAAACATCTTAATTTTATATTCAACTGTTCCTATGTAGACTGGCCTTAACACTAATGGTTTGTATTCTTTGTATATTGCTCCAGTAATAGGAGGTGTATTTGAGGCAGTTTTCTTTTTTCTTGTTTTATCGTAAATACCAACAGATGACTTGTTTTTCTTGGTTTTTAGTGCTTGGCTTTCTGAAATTAAAGGATTGTCTTTTGTGTTTACTGGAACATCTTGGGATTCAAAAGAATGTCTCTTTTTGTTGCCTTTTCGATGCAATAATGGTGAGCCATGTTTTGACTTACGTGTTCTTTTCCGAGACTTTTTAACTTCATCCACAATAAATGAAACACTCCCTGGAGGAGAATTCACAGTCGACCCTTCTGGACTACATACACCAGAAGTCTGACTTTCTTCCGAGGCCCAGGGAGTGGAAGACCTACTTGACTTGGTTTCCCAGGTTATTCCACTATCTTCCTGTTGAACTGTCACCATGGAAAAGGAGGGGTCGGAAATGATACACTCCTGCTTGATCTTGCTCTCTTCATCCTGGTCTGATAATCTATAGTAAATAATAATAAGTAAATAAATTTTTAATGGATTAATGTGAGATTAAAATATAGAGACCAAATTGCTATCCAAATCAAAAAATAAAGAATTGATGCCAAGATACCAAATACAATCACACACCCCAGGCAGGAATGAATCGATACCCCAAGAACTCAAAGAAGCTAAAGCTCAATTCACCACCTTTCCTTATCAAGGTTGCAGTATGGTCTCCCTGTGGCTCACCCACTCACTCAGGTGTACTCGCTAGTCACCAGGACCTTCAGAATGGCACTTGCATCTACCCTCTCTCTGTTACCACCATCACCACTCTAACTTAGCTATTTATCACTTCATCCCTGGATTATTGCCAGTAGCTTCCTACATGGTCACGTTTACCTCCTACCCACCTGCACCTTCAGCCCATCCTGACTATCTTTCCAGTCCAGCTTTACTAAAAATTTCCATCATGCTACTATCCTGTTCAAAAGCCTCAGTAAATTCTTCATACTTACAGGGGAAAAAAAAGTTAAAAATTCTTAGCTATCTGCTCTTTATCTGGCCTTATTTCCAAGTACCTACCTCTTTGCTACCTGTACATAATAAAATTCTGTTCTAAGTATATAACTCACTGTCCAGTGAATATTTCATGGAAACTTTGAGTCAGGGCTGTTAAGGGAAAATCTGTCATTGAATGTATTAAAAAAACAAAGACAAAAACTTGTTGCCATAGAGTCAATTCTAACTTACAGCAAACCTACAGGACAGAGCAGAACTGCCCCATAGAGTTTCCAAGGAGTGGCTGGTGGATTTGACCTGCTGACCTTTTGGTTAGCAGCTGAGCTCTTAAGGATCACAAAAAATGTCAGCCTTCTGTGCTTTAACTTCCTCACCTGTAAAACATGGATAATAACAGAACCCACCTTACGGAGTTACAAAGATTAAATTATTTAGCTTACACAAATTGCTTAGAAGCAGTGCCTGGCATGTAGTAAGTATTCAATAAACATGACATGTCATACAGTCATTGGACAAGAGATCAAGGGAGCCTAGGAGTGGTCATTTTTAACTGCTAGAGGTGTTTAGAGAGGTGGTCTCCTTGGACTGCTCGCATGTCCCTAAAGAGACAGCTGGCTTTGGCTGCCCCTTCAGTTGCCATTGGACCCCTGTCTCAGACTCTGCAGCACTATTCACAATAGCCAAAATGTGTAAACAACACAAATGTCCATCAACAGATAAATGGATAAACAAAATGCGGTACATACATACAATGCAATATTACTCTGCCATAAAGAGAAATGAAGTCCAGACACATGCCACAACATGGATGAACCTTGAAAACATTATGTTGAGTGAAATTAGTCAATTACAAAAGGACAAATATTGTGTGATTTTATTAGTATGAAATAGCTAGAATAGGCAAAAGCATAGAGATTAGAGTTTAATATGGTTACCAGGGGTGGGAGGAACAGGGAAAGGAGGGAATCATTGTTTAAGTAGCATAGAGCTTTTGTTTATGGAGATGGAAAATCTGGCAACAGATATTGGTGATGGTAGCACAACATACTTATGTAATTTTTTAAATTATAAACATGAAAAATGTCAAATTGGTAAATGTCATGTTCTTTATATTTTTACAGCAATAAAAATGTTAAGATATCAATGCTACCCCATAATCCTCCTCACAAACCAAAAAAAAAAAAAACCCATTGTCACGGAGTTGATTCTGACTCATAGTGATCCTACAGGACAGAGTAGAACTGCCCATAGAGTTTCAAGGAGCGGCTGATGGATTTGAACTGCCAACCTTTTGGTTAGCAGCAGAACTCTTAATCATACAGAGACTCTGATTTAATTGAACTCGGGATAGGGTCAGGCATTGCTATGTTTTTATGTTTTAAAAGCTTTCAGAGGATTCCAGTATGCATCCAGAGTTGAAAATCACTGGCCTAAACAATCCTATGTGTCTAGAGGCTTGAATAGTGCCTGCCTTTCTTGCTTACTCAGAACCCCTCCTGGTTTGTTAGCTTTGGCTGAGGGTCAGACCTTGCAGGTAGATTCTATTCCCCTTTGTTAAACTGCAGAGCTTCCCCAGCATCTCTGGCAAAGGGGATATGAATGTGCTAGCATACCAATCTCCTTCACTCTCAGCACAGCCAGATGGGGCCTGGGGCAACTAGAGCTCCTGAGCCACTGGCCTGCAACAGGGAGCAGCCTCATCCATTCATACCAATGTGCTCTAAATAGCATTTTCTGTACGTGCCATAGGAGCCCTGGTGGCACAGCAGTTAAGAGCTACATTGATCTATGGCTGCAAACCAAAAGGTCAACAGCTTGAATCCACCAGCCACTCCTTGGAAACTCTATGGGGCAGTTCTAATCAGTTCTATAGGGTCGCTATCAGTCCAAATCAACTTGATGTCACCTAATATCAACAACAATATACATGCTGTAAGTGAAAAGTATTGAGAAACAGTGGGAAGAATTGATTTTTTTTTTTCCTGGAAACTCTGTTCTCACTTATTTGCTTTGGCATTAAACTATTGAATTTAATTAGGAATTAATATTAATACCTATCTTGGTCCTGGACTGAAACTTATTTTAAATTATTCTTTTCAGACTCTTTAACATATCTAATTAAAACATTTCCTCAGAATTTTCAAATCCTACTACTTATTCTCCCTTTGTGTAACTTAACAGATGTTCTTAGGTGCCATCAAGTGGGTTCTGACTCATAGCAACCCTATGTACAAGAGAACAAAACTCTGCCCTGTCCTGCACCATTCTCACAATTGTTGTTATGTTGGAGCTCATTGTTGCAGCCACTGTGTCAAACCATCTAATTGAAGGTCTTCCTCCTTTTCGCTGACCCTTTACCTTACCAAGCATGATGTCCTTCTCCAGGGACTAGTCCCTCCTGATAACATGTCCTAAGTATGTGAGACGAAGTCTCTCCATCCTCACTTCCAAGGAGCACTCAGGCTGTATTTCTTTCAAGACAGACTAGTTCATTCTTCTGGCAGTCCATGGTGTATTCACTATTCTTTGCCAACACCATAATTCAAAGGCATCAATTCTTCTTCAGTCCTCCTTACCCATTGCCTAGCTTTCACATGCAAAAGAGGCGATTGAAAATACCATGGCTTAGGGCAGGCACAGAAACCCTGGTGGCATAGAGGTTAAGAGCTATAGCTGCTAACCAAAAGGCTGGTAGTTCGAATCCACCAGGCGCTCCTTGGAAATCCTACCAGGTAGTTCTACTCTGTCCTACAGGGTTGCTATGAGTAGGAATCGACCCGATGGCAACAGGTAACGGGGGCAGGCGCACCTTAGTCCTCAAGGTGACATCTTTGCCTTTTAACACTTTAAAGAGGTTTTTTGCAGTGGATTTGCCCGATACAATATGTCATTTGGTTTCTTGACTGCTGTTTCTATGGGCACTTGATTGTGGATCCAAGTAAAATGAAATCCTTGACAACTTCAATCTTTTCTCCATTTATCATGATGATGTTTCTCGGTCCAGTTGTGAGGATTTTTATTTTCTTTGTGTTGGGGTATAATTCATACTGAAAGCTGTAGTCTTTGATCTTCATCAGTAAGTGCTTCAAGTCCTCTTGGCTTTCAGCAAGCAAGGCTGTGTCATCTACATATCGCAGGTTGTTAATAATGTCACGTTCTTCATATAGTCCAGCTTCTCAGATTATTTGCTCAGTGTACAGACTTAATAAGTATGGTGAAAGGATGCAACAGAAGGAGGATAAAATTAAAAATTAGGGTTATGACATGTGTCTGACAAGTCAGCGTTCTGAATGCCCATGATTATAAAAGCATTACAAAAGCAATTATAAATTCAATTTAGAGCTACTTATTGATTGCAAAGTTTTCATTACTAGCTAGAATGAGTTCATGAGTGCCTAGCAGCAA
This sequence comes from Loxodonta africana, assembly GCF_030014295.1. Classification (NCBI taxonomy): domain Eukaryota; kingdom Metazoa; phylum Chordata; class Mammalia; order Proboscidea; family Elephantidae; genus Loxodonta; species Loxodonta africana. The sequence continues at coordinate 84,463,125 of NC_087343.1, read as the reverse complement.
ATGCTCATAAGAGATTTTCTGGTGAAATGGTGACTATAAGAAGGTAGAGCCCTACTGATGTGGGTTCATTCAGTCATTTGCTTATTCATTCACTCAGTACCTCATTCATTTAATAAATGTGTACTCAGTTTAGATACTAGGGACACAAATATAAGGACACAGGACCTTCTCTTAAGAAATTCAAAATCTAAAAGGGAGGCAGAAGTAAACACTGCAATACAGTGTGGTAAGTACTATACAGAAGATACTATGACAATATGAAGAAGAGAAGGCTTCACAGAATAAAGATACTTGAGTTGGACTTTGAATCAAAAAATATTGATTTTGCCAAATGGACTGAAGAGTGGAGATGGGGTAGAGATATGGGAGTCCAGAGAGGACAGGGAGGTCATTCCAGGAAAAGGTCACAGGATGTGCAAAATGTACATACAAATAAATAACTCTGGCTCACTGAGAGATTCAAAGCATTTGAGGATGTATGGATTACGGGAGAGGAGCAAAAAAAGAGAAGAATAACAAAGCTGATGGCAATCAGAGAAAAGGGAAAACATAGGGGGAAAAAGCAAACAAACAATCAAAAGCTAAGTGGTGATAAGTGCTATGCAGAAAAAAAAAAGTAAATGGTACAGTAGGCAGTGGCTATGAGTCTTGAAAGTCTCAGACATTTTAGGAAAGACTTGAAGAAAGCAAGGGAGTGAGCATGCAAATATGAAAAGAAAGAGAATGTAAAGGTGCTGAGATGTGGCTGTACTTGGCATGTTCAAAAAACAGCAAAGATGGGAGTCACTGGAGCAGAGTGAGGGAGAAAGGGAAATAGGAAATGAGGTCAGAAAGGTAGTTGGAAGCCAGTTCAACTGGGCTTGTAGGCCACTGGAAGTTTTGATTTTACTTTGAGTGAGACAGTCAGTTATTTGACTGTCATCCTGCCATCTTCTAAGCTAAACTGGTTGGGGTCCCTCTACTCCCCACTGCCCTACCCCAACCAGGAATTTGAATCTTAAGCAGAGTGATGGGTGGCCTGAAAATCCATGGTACGTAGACTATTATCAGTCTTTCTTGCTCCCTACACCCAACCCAGCACTTCCCTGGTCCTTGCCTGATTCCCCAGACTCCCATTCATTCTGAAGCAGGCAGTCATGACAGGGTTATTGATCTTTCCACAACAGTTGTTTTTCAGAAAAGTCTACTCTTGCTACATTTTTGTTACAACTTTTACAACACCTCACCATGATTGGTTGACTCCCCTAGTTTCCTCTCTTCTGGCAGGAGGCCGAGGTGCAGGTGCACTAGCTCCGAATCTACCTGCTATACGACCTTCCTAGGGTGGCAGTAGCGAGCCATCGCCATTTTTTTAGGGCCATGTGCAATATTTTTAGAGCTGTGCACAAAAACTCATTCACAAAAATTATGCAGACTGTGCATGCATCACAAGACTGAAGATCCTCCTTTTGCTGTTCTTGCATATATATATAAGGAGCAAATCTGCCTTAGTTCAAGGAGCTGGCAGCCTTAGGCCATGAGACCCTGCTTGCCTCCCAGTTTGCAAACTATGAGTAAACCTTTCCATTCTTCCAACACTGCATCTGGCTGACTTCAATTCGCTAGTCTGCTGCACAAGGGCCTATTAGTTGATGGCTTCAATTTTGTGAGCTTCTTAAATTCACTCAAAGAAATTTTCCATTTTCTGTTGCTTCTTTGCTTGCTAACAGAAATGGTTAACTTATCATCGAATTCATTTCCCTTCCTACAGATAGTCCACATTTCCCAACCTCTCTTGAGTTAGATGTAGCCAAGTGACCAAGTTCTATCCAATGAAAAATGAGCATTAGTAATGTGCGGTATTTGTAGGCCGGTCTCATAAAAATCTCCCCCACATGATCCTCCACAACTTTCCCCTTCCATGGCTTGAAGCATGGCAACATGTTGAAGATGGCAAAGCCACAACAGGTAAGATGCCTAGGTCCCTAAGTCACTGCTTAGATGAGAATTACTCAACCAGCTAGAGAGAAACTTCTATTATGCTAAGTCACTGAGATTTGGGGGTTTGTTTCAGGAGCTAGCATTATTTTATCTAATAGAAACCCTAACTAATACACCTCTCATTAAAACTGCTGCCGTTGAGTCTGTTCCGACTCACAGCGGCCCTGTAGGACAGAGTAGAACTACTCCTAGAGTTTCCAAGGAGCACCTGGTGGATTCAAACTGCCAACATTTTGGTTAGCAGCCATAGCTTTTAACCACTGTGCCACCAGGGTTTCCAATACACCAGGGTTTCCAATACACCTTGCAGTCATCCTTAAACATCTCACTCCAACATTAATCACCTGTGTTCCTTGGCATGGAAAACACTTCATTATACACACAACTTTCACACAGTTTAGTTACACAGGTATATGAGGACATTCTTATTATAAGAGATTAACTTAACATAAAGTCTCCCTTGACTACCCTCTCATTCTCCACACTCAGTTCATCAATAACATTTTGCAAATTAAAAAAAAAAAATCCGACTGAGCCTAGCAGATATAAATAATAGAAACTCATCTTTTAAAATTCTAGTAAGTCCCATAATGTGCCAAGTAATGAGAATACAAAGAGAAATAATAATACAGTGACTGTCTTCTAGGAACTTAGAGGCTAACATGAGAGATACACTTGCAAACAAATAATTATAGTACGGGTGGCATGCACAATAATAGAAGAATGTGCAAATAGCCGATGTAAGGTTTTGAAAGATGAAAGTGAGTTTTCCAGGAGACAAATAGAGGGTGATTGAAGGCAATTCAGGTAAAAAGGAACAATATGTGCAGAAGAAGGAGGTGTGTTTGGGTGTGCCTCCGGACACTTTTGCAAAAGTCCATAATCATCTTAAAAATTGCAAGACTCAGTGGTATTTATGTTAGTATTACATAGATGCCTCCAAATGCTACACCAAACAGATGGGAAAATACCATTACCCTGTTTTTCCCAGGGTTTTAGACAGTTCTTGTAATTGTTGATGACGGGCTATACATATATTTGTAATTGACAGCTGAGGCAACATGAATCAGAATGCCGTAAGAAATATGTCTGACCTTACAGATAAAGAAGTGATCTATTAGAAAGTACAAGGTTTCCAAATATTAGCTCCCTTCTTTCCTACTCCCACCCCCTAACCATAATATTACATGTGTGACACATGCATAAATTTTCCCCTTATTTTATGTAGGAAATGTTCACCTAGTAGTGGGTAATGGTGTTATATGACCCACTCAGAACGCTGGAATTGTAGAAACCACTTATGTGCCCAGAGTTAAAAAAAGGGTAATTTGGTTTTCACATGAGCAATCAATTTATTTTTTTTTATAGAGAGTAACTATTTATTGATAGCCAGGCCATAAGCTGCAGGCACACATGTGAATCCACCAGAGAAAAGTATAAAAATTTATTCACTAACTTCTTCACTGTTTTAGAAAACTAACGACAAAAACAATGCCATGTCTAGAGAAAACAAAAAAAAACCAAACCCAGTGCTGTCGAGTCCATTCCGACTCATAGCAACCCTATAGGACAGAGGAGAACTGCCCCATAGAGTCTCCAAGGAGCGCCTGGTGGATTCGAACTGCCGACCCTTTGGTTAGCAGCCGTAGCACTTAACCACTACACCACCAGGGTTTCCCATGTCTAGAGGGCTAAAAAAATAAATCCTGGTGTGACAGGTCTGGTTCATAGCTTAGTGATAGCCTTAGACCAAAACTTGGGCAAGTAGATTATTTATGGTCTTGATGGGGAAGGAGTTCCGTCAATGGTGGTGCTATTGATATTTTAGGTTGTGGTGGGGTGCTGTCTTGTGCACTAAGAACGTTTAGAAGCATCTCTGGCCTCTATCCACTAGATGACAATAGCACTCCCACTCCCAGTCATGACAACCAAGATGTCTTTAGACACCAGTTGAGACCCACTGGTATAGGTAGACTCAAGAGTGAGAAAAAACAACATAAACAATCATGGGCAACATTAACCTTGGCTGAGAATGTAAGTGAAATACAATTGAGGATAAGAATATTTGTGTGCTGGGATCCCCAGCTGGGATTCCCAGCTTAGCTGTTTAGCAGTGGAATTCTTCAGCAGCTACTGAGTATTAGTGCACAACAGAAACTATACCCAACCAACCACTGCCGTCAAATTCCTGTGAATGTTGTGTGGCAGTTACTAACAGACAGAGCACTTCATCTGAATTAAATGTTTCAGGCTGGGATCTTTTTTAAAAAATAAATCACTGAGTCGGGATAGCCTTCTCCCTGCTATTCCACTGACTTATTTATTTGTTTATTTACTTTTTTACTACATTCCTAACTCCATAAGAGCATCAGGGATGAAGGCTAACTGGTCTAAAAGTAGGAAAAATTCTGATGGGATTTCCTCATTTCCTTGGTGACCTTCCAGCAATGTTTCTTGTTAAGTTTGCAACAGAAAAAGAACCTTTAAATTGCAACCTTGAAAATAATACCAATAAAAAAAAAATTTTTTTTTTTTTTTTTTGGGTTTTAATTAAAAAATAAACCACAGCTCATCTATGAGATGAAATCAGAGTTTGCCCATTGTCTTGGTTATGGATGGCTTGAACAAAGGGAAACTTATTTCCTCACAGTAAAGTAGGCTAGAAGTCCAAAGTCAGGGCGTCAGCTCCAAGGGAAGGCTTTTTCTCTCTGTCAGCTCTGGAGCAAGGTCCTTGTCCTCAATCTTCCCCTAGTCAAGGAGCTTCTCAGCTACAGGGGCCCAGGGGCCAAACGACACGCTCCAGTCCTTCTTTCTTGGTGATAGGAAGCCCCCGTCTCTCTCCTTGCTTCTCTCTTTTATATCTTAAGGGATTGCCTCAAGACACAATCCAGTCTTGTAAATTGAGTCCTGCCTTACTCACACAACTGCCGCCCAACCTCCCTCATTAACATCATAGAAAAATCACACAATAATGGGAATCATGGCCCAGCCAAATACACACATTTTTAGGGGGACATAATTCAATCCATGACACCCATGTACCGAGTATAGTATATGGCAACATTTTTCTTTTCTCTGTCATTTTTTAAGGAAAAAAAATAATAAAACAACCAAGGAAGACCTCACTCCAGCAGATGCTGCTGGGATGAATACATAGGAGTGAACTATTTCTCTGCCCTAGAACTTCAGGATGGAGGACCCCCCATCTGGGTAGCAGAGAGATTTAGGTGGAGACGGTTGGCTCCTGCTGGCCTGTTTAGATAAACCTCGGGGAGATTTCCTGGAGGCAAAATGGGGGCACCCTACAGTCATGGAGAGAAGCATCTTTGAGAACCTTCTGTGCTATATGTAGTCAAGGAGTACAAGACGGAAGAAGGAAGTTAGGCCAAAAAATTTTGAGCAATAACCATACACCTTTTTGTTCTCCTAGTGCACTTCCATTGATTTTTGATCTAGTTCCAAAACTAATGCTACCATTAATCCATCAAGAAAAATTAACTGTGATGTTAACATTACCAACAAATCCTCAGTCTCTGTAAAATCAGCTCTGGCTGATAACTCATTAACACCATTAACCTTGTGCTTTCTGTAAGTGCAGTTCTAGAAAGTATGTTCTTTTGTGCGTATAGAAAATGTTTAAAAAGTTGCCCAAGCCCTATGTTTTTCTTTATTCTCAAACGAACGATCTATAAAGGCTGTGTGGGAGACTTTGTCTTTTTTTAAACCAGTTAATTTCCTCTCCAATGTGACCTGAAATCTGGAGAAGAACTGCAAACTAAAAGATTTGCTCTTAAGAACACAATTTACATAGTCAGGTAATAAAATCCAAATTGACAACTGAAGTTCACATCGCTCCTCTTCAACTTCCCAAGCCGCGGTTTAGGTATTTTATTCTTATTTCCTTTTTACTACCATTAGTGGTTGTTGGTAATCAAACCCATAGTGGTAATCAAATGTTGTCATTTTAGGCTGGTGGTAGGGATTCCTGGTTCCTATAAAGTTGAAATCAGATCAGTAGGAGCCTAGTTACAGCCAGAGTCAACAAAAAAGAAATATCCAGAAGACCTAGCTGATGGTCCCATCATAAGGCTCAAGAACCACAGCTAGAAGAAAAACAATCATTTACCTATAACATAGTGCAGAGAGTAAAACTAAAGTCATAAAAGGAAGTATTTAAAATTCCAGAGGGAAAAAGAAGCAAAGAGATTAATTAAAATTCCTGTTGATACACTAGGCGAATAACTTGTTAGTAGTCCCTGAGCGGTACAAACTGTTGAGCGTTTGGCTACTAACCAAAAAGTTGGCAGTTTGAATCCACCCAGTTGCACCTTGGAAGAAAGTACTAGTGATCTGCTTCCAAAAGGTCACAGCCTTAAAAAAACCTATGCACAGTTCTATTCTGAAACACACAGGGGCACCAAGAGTCAGAACTGACTTGATGGCAACTGGTTAGTTTGCTCTAGCCTTTTTGTTTACTAACTGTAAAATCTTGAAATTCAAAGTCCATAATACAGATTCAATGGTTTAATTTGTTTTTATGGGGGGTTGTGTTGGGATAAATTGGATTAATGTAAAACTCTTCATCCCAAAATCATTTTTATGAGACTTTAAAGCACTTAAATTGCTTTAGCAGTTCTACAGATTAAGATGAATTTCCAATAATATCCTCTTATTCATCACCTACAAAAAGAGAAAAGACAGAAAAATCCAGTAAAAGATAATCTGCATGTTATCTAGTAAAATGTTTTAAAATGCGTAATACAGGCAATTCTTACTAAAAATTTTCTGCCTGTTCAAGTGGACTCTGGTGGAAGTTCAAGACTTTTAGGTCCTGTCTTTAAAAATAAAGTATTTTTTCTAATACAAATTTCACTGTAGAATACACAGCAAAAAAGAAAAGCACAAATAAAAAAATTAATCAGTAATCCCAACACTCAAAGATAACCACTTCTTTATTTTTATTGTGCTTTAAGTGTAAGTTTACAAATCAAGTCAGTCTCTCATACAAAAATTTATATACACCTTGCTATATACTCCTAGTTACTCTCCCCCAATGAGAAAGCACACTCCTTCTCTCCACCGTGTATTCCCCATGTCCATTCAGCCAGCTTCTGTACCCCCTCTGCCTTCTCATCTTCCCTCCTGACAGAAGCTGCCCACATAGTCTCATGTGTCTGCTTGGGCCAAGAAGCTCACTCCTCACCAGTATCATTTTCTATCTTATAGTCCAGTCCAATCCCTGTCTGAAGAGTTGGCTTTGGGAATAGTTCCCGTCTTGGGCTAGCAAGGTCTGGGGACCATGACCTCCGGGGTCCTTATAGTCTCAGTCAGACCATTGTCTGGTCTTTTTACGAGAATTTCAGGTCTGCATCCCACTGCTCTCCTGCTCTTTCAGGAATTCTCTGTTGTGTTCCCTGACAGGGCAGTCATGGGTTATAGACGGGCACCATCTAGTTCTTCTGGTCTCAAGCTGGTGTAGTCTCTGATTTATGTGGCCCTTTCTGTCTCTTGGGCTCATAATTACCTTGTATCTTTGGTGTTCTTCACTCTCCTTTGGTCCAGGTGGGTTGAGACCAATTGATGCAAAAGATAACCACTTTTAATATACTCATTCTCACTCTATCCTGAAATATGCTTTTTTCTTCATTCTTACTCTATCCTGAGATATGCTTTTTTTTTTTTAACAAAAGTGGGATCACACTGTTTTGTAATATGCTTTTTAATTTTTCTTTTTAATTTTATTGTGTTTTAGGTGAAAGTTTACAGCTCAAGTTAATTTCTCATTCAAAAATTTATATACGTATTGTTTTGTGACATTGGTTGCAATTCCCACAATATAATACCACGCTCCGCCTTTCCACCTGCGGTTCCTTGTGTCCATTCAACCAGTTCCTGTCCCTTCCTGCCTTCTCCTCTTGCTTTTTGGTCTCCTCTTGCCCATTTGGTCTCCTGTATTTAATTGAACTAAGAAGCACGTTCCTCACATGTCTTACTTTTTGTTTTATAGGCAGTCTAATCTTTGTCTGAAAAGTGGGCTTTGGGAGTGGTTTCAGTTCTGAATTAGCAGAGTGTCCAGGGGCCATAGTCTCGAGGGTTCTTCCAGTCTCCTTCAGACCAATAAGTCTATTCTATTTTCGTGAATTTGAATTCTGTTCTACATTTTCCTTCCGATCTGTCCGGGACTCTCTGTTGTGATCCCTGTCATAGTGGTCTGTGATGGTAGCCAGGCACCATCTAGTTCTTCTGGACTCAGGCTAGCGGAGTCTTCGTTCATGTGGTCCTTTAGTCCTTTGGGCTAATAGTTTCCTTATGTCTTTGATTTCCTTCATTCTCCTTTGCTCCTGATGGGATGGGACCAATAGATGTATCTTAGATGGGTGTTCACAAGCTTTTCATACCCCAGATGCTACTCACCAAAGTGGGATACAGAACATTTTCTTTACAAACTATGCTATGTCAATTGACCTAGATGTCCCCCAAGACTATGGAGCCCAGACTCTAACTCTGCCACTTGGTCCCTCAAAGCATTTGATGTGTCTAGGAAACTTATATGCTTTTGCTTTGGTCCAGTTGTGTTGACTTTCCCGTATTGTGTATTGCCTTTCCCTTCACCAACATTAACACGTGTCTTCTAACTGTTTGGTCATTTTCCCCCCTTCCCTCTCCCTGGTAACCATCAAAGAATTTTTTTCGCCCGTATGTAAATCTTTTCTTGTTTCTTGATAATAGTGGTTTCATACAATATTTGTACTTTTATGATTGACTTACTGCACTCAGCACAATGCCCTCCAAGTTCATTCATGTTGTGAGATATTTTACAGATTTATCATTATTCTTTATCATTGCATAGTATTCCATTGTGTATATGTACCACAGTTTGTTATCCATTCATCTGTTGATGGGCATTGAGGTTGTTTCCATCTTTTTTGCTATTGTGAATAATGCTGTAATGAACATGAGAGTGCATATTCTGTTTGTGTCACGGATCTTATTTCTTTAGGGTATATACCTAGGAGTAGGATTACTGGGTCATGTGGTATTTCTATTTCTAGCTTTTTAAGAAAGTGCCATATCATTTTCCGTAGTGCTTGTACCATTTTAGATTCCTACCAGCAGTGTATAAGAATTCCAATCTCTCTGTAACCTTTCCAACATTTGTTATTCTGTGTTTTTTGGCTTACTGCTAGTATTGTCTGGGGTGAGACTGTATTTCATTGTAGTTTTGATCTGCATCTCTAATGGCTAATGGGAAACCCTGTTGGTGTAGTGGTTAAGAGCTATGGTTGCTAACCAAAAGGTCAGCAGTTCAAATCCACCAGGCACTCCTTGGAAGCCCTATTGGGCAGTTCTACTCTGTCCTATAGGGTCACTATGAGTCAGAATCGACTTGATGGCAGTGGGTTTGGTTTTTGGTAATGACTAATAACCATGAGTATTTCCTCAAGTGTCTGTTGGCAGCCTGAATGCCTTGTTCGGTGAAGTGTCTGTTCATATCCCTTGCCCATTTTTTTCATTGGATTATTTGTCTTTTTGTTGTTGAGGTGTTGAACTATTTTATAGGTTTTAGAGATTAGACCCTTGTTGGGTATGTCATTGCCAAATTTTTTTCCCAGCCTATATGTTCTCTTTTTACTCTTTTGGTGACGTCTTTTGATGAGTGTGTTTAATTTTTAGGAGTTCCCAGTTAACTAGTTTCTCTTCTGCTGTTTGTGCATTGTTAGTTATGGTTTGTATACAATTTATAATATGTATTCGGGCCCCTACCATTGTCCCTGTTTTTCCTTCCATGATCTTTATTGTTCTAGATTTTATATTTAGGTCTTTGATCTGTTTTTGAGTTAATTTTTGTGTATGGTAAGATGTATTTAATGGACTTTGGCCCTTTGTCAAATATCAACTGCTCATAGATGGATGGATTTACATCTGGATTCTCAGTCCTGTTCCATTGATCTCTGTGTCTGTTGTTGTACCAGTACCAGGATGTTTTGACTACCATGGCTGTATAACCAAAACAAACCAAATCCGTTGCCATCAAGTCAATTCCAACTCATGGTGACCCTGTAGGACAGAGTAGAACTACCTTATAGGGTATCCAAGGAGTGGCTGGGTAGTAGATTCAAACCACTGACCTTTTGGTTAGCAGTCAAGCTCTTAACAACTGCATCACCAGGGCTGCTATGGCTGTATGTTGTTGTTGTTAGGTGCCATCAAGTCAAGTCCAACTCATAACGACCCTGTGTACAACAGAACAAAACATTGCCTGGTCCTGTGCCATCCTCACAATCCTTGCTATGCTTAAGCCCACTGTTGCAGCCACTATTGATCCATCTCACTGAGGGTCTTCCTCTCCTTCGATGAGCCTCTATCCTACCAAGCATGATGTCCTTCTCCAGGGACTGATCCCTCCTGATAACATGTCCAAAGTATATGAGACGTAGCCCTGCCATCTTTGCCTCAAAGTAGCATTCTGGTTGTACTTCTTTGCCCAATGCAATATGTCTTTTGATTTCTTGACTGCTGCTTCCATGGGTGTTGATTGTGGGTCCAAGTAAACTGAAATCCTTGACAACTTCAATCTTTTCTCCACGTATCATAATGTTGCTTATCAGTCCAATTGCGAGGATTTTTGTTTTATGTTGAGGTGTAATCCATAATGAAGGCTGTGGTCTTTGATCTTCGTCAGTAAGTGTTTCAAGTCCTCTTCACTTTCAGGATGCAAGTTGTTAATGAGTCTTCCTCCAATCCTGATGCCCCATTCTTCTCCACATAGTCCACCTTCTGAGATTATTTGCTCAGCATTCAGATTGAATAGGTATGGTGAAGAGATACAACTCTGACGAACACTTTCTTAACATTAAACCACGCGGTATCCCCTTGTTCTGTTCGAATGACTGCCTTTTGACCTATATACAGGTCCCTCATGAATACAATTAAGTGTTCTGGAATTCTCATTCTCTGCAATGTTATCCATAATTTGTAATGATCCACACAGTCCAATGCCTTTGCATAGTCAATAAAACACTGATAAACATATTTCTGGTATTCTCTGCTTTGAGCCAGAATCCATCTGACATCAGCAACAATCTCCCCCATTCCATGTTCTCTTCTGAATCCAGCTTGAATTTCTGGCAGTTCTCTGCTGCAGCGGTTTTTGAATGATCTTCAGCAAAATTTTTTCTGCGTGTGATATTAATGATATTGTTCGATAATTTCCACATTTGGTTGGATCACCTTTCTTGAGAATAGGCATAAATATGGATCTCTTCCAGTTGGTTGGCCAGATAGCTGTATTCCAAATTTCTTGGTATAGATGGGTGAGCACCTCCAGCCCTGCACTGGTTTGTTGAAACATCTCAACTGGTATTCTGTCAGTTCCTGGAGCCTTGTTTTTCACCAATGTCTTCAGTGCAGCATGGACTTCTTCCTTCAGTACCATCAGTTCCTGATCAATGCTACCTCCTGAAATGGTTGAACATCGACCAATTCTTTTTGGTAAAGTGACTCTATGTATTCCTTCCATCTCCTTTTGATGCTTCTTGCGTCGTTTAATATTTTCCCCCACAGAACCCTTCAGTACTGAAATTCAAGGCTTGAATCTTCAGTTCTTTCAGCTTAAGAAATGCCAAGTGTGTTCTTCCCCGTATAAACCAAACCCACTGCCGTCGAGTAGATTCTAAGTCATAGCGACTCTATAGGACAGAGTAGAACTGCCCCATAGGGTTTCCAAGGAGTGCCTGGTGGATTCAAACTGTCAATCTTTTGGTTAGCAGCCAAACTCTTAACTACTATGCCATCACAGTTTCCTTTCTCTGTATAGTGCGTTCTAAAATCAGGTAGTGTGAGGCCTCCCACTTTGTTCTTCTTCTTCAGTAATGCTTCACTTCTCCGGGGCCTGTTGCTTTTCTGTATAAAGTTGGTGATTTGTTTCCCCAACTTATTAAAGAAGGAATTTGGAATTTCCATTGGGGTTGTATTGTACCTGCAGATCACTTTGAATAGAACTGACATTTTCACAATATTGAGTCTTCCTGTCCATGACCATAGCATTTTTTCCTTTACGTAGGTCTCTTTGGTTTCTTGCAGTAGTGTTATGTAGTTTTTTTTTTTTTTTGTATAGGCCTTTTACATCCCTAGGTTAGATTTATTCCTAAGTACTTTATATTCCTGGGGCTATTGTAAATGGTATTGATTTGGTGATTTCTTTTTGATGTTCTCTTTGTTGGTGTAGAGAAATCCAACTGATTTTTGTACGTTAATCTAGCATCCTGCTTCTTTCTTGAAATCTTCTATTAGTTCCAGTAGGTTTCTTGTGGATTCTTTGGGGTTTTCTGTGTATAAGATCATATCACCTGTGGATGGGAATAGTTTTACTTCTTCCTTACCAATCTGGATGCCATTTATTTCTTTTTCTTGCCTTATTCCTCTAGCTAGGATTTCCAACACAACATTGAATAAGAATGGTTATAAAGGGCATCCTTGTCCTGTTCCTGTTCTCAGGGGGAATGCATTTAGTCTTTCTCCATTTAGAATGAGGTTGGTTGTTGGTTTTGTATAAATGCCTTTTATTATGTTGTGGAGTTTCCCTTCTATTCCTATTTTACCAAGAGTTTTTATCAGGAATGGGGTATTGTATTTTGTCAAATGTCTTTTCTTTTTTTATTGCGCTTTAAGTGAGAGTTTACAAATCAAGTCAGTTTCTCATACGAAAACTTATACATGCCTTGCTGTGTAACCCTAGCTGCTCTCTCCCTAATGTGACAGCACTCTCCTCCTTTCCACCCTGTATTCGCTGTGTCTATTCAACCAGCTCCTGATCCTTCCACCCCACCTTCTCATCTCGCCTCCAGACAGGAACCCCACATAGTCTCATGTGCCTACTTGAGCCAAGAAGCTCACTCCTCATCACTACCATTTTCTCTCTTATAGTCCAGTCCAATCCCTGTCTGTAGAGTTGGCTTCGGTAATGGTCCCAGTCTTGGGCTAACAGAGGGTCCAGGTACTATGACCTCTGGAGTACCTCCAGTCTCAGTCAGACCATTAAGTCTGGTCTTTTTACAAGAATTTGAGGTCTGCATCCCACTGTTCTCCTGCTCCATCAGAGAGTCTCTGTTGTGTTCCCTGTCAGGGCAGTCATCGGTGGTAGCCAGGTATCATCTAGTTCTTCCGATCTCAGGCTGATGGAGTCTCTAGATTATGTGGCCCTTTCTGTCTCTTGGGCTCATATTTTCGTTGTGCCTTTGGTGTTCTTCATTTTCCTTTGCTCCAGGTGGGTTGAGGCCAATTGATGCATTTTAGATGGGCACTTGCTAGCATTTAAGACCCAGACACCAGTCACCAAAGTGGGATGCTGAATGTTTTCTTAATACACTTTGTTATGCCAGTTGACCTAGATGTCCCCTGAAATCATGGTCCCCAGACCCCGTCTCTGCTACTCTGGCCTTTGAAGCATTTGGTTGTATTCGGGAAACTTCTTTGCTTTAGCTTTAGTCCCATTGTGCTGACCTCTCCTGTATTGTGTGTTGTCTTTTCCTTCACCTAAAATAGTTCTTGTCTACTACCTACTTAGTGAATTCCCCCTCCCTCCCTCCCCACCTTCGTAACCATCAAAGAATATTTTCTTCTGTGTTTAAACTTTTTCTCGAGTTCTTATAATAGTGGACTCAAACAGTATTTGTCCTTTTGCAACTAATTTCAGCATGCCTTTCAGATTCACCCATGCTATGTTTTGCAAAATCATCCTTGTTCTTTATCGTTGACTATTATTCCATTATGTGAACATACCCTAATTTGTTTATCCATTCATCCATTGATGGGCACCTAGGTTGTTTCCATCTTTTCACTATGGTAAACAGGGCTGCAATGAACATGTGTGTGCATATATCTACTCATGTGAAGGCTCTTATTTCTCTAGGATATATTCTAAGCAGTGGGATTGCTGGATTGTATAGTAGTTCTATTTCCAGCTTTTTAAGGAAGCACCAAATCAATTTCCTAAGTGGTTCTACCATTTCACACTCCTACCAGCAGTGTATAAGTGTTCCAGTCTCTCCACAACCTAGCCAACATTTATTATTTTGTGTTTTTTGGATTAATGTCTGCCTTGTTGGGGTGAGATGGTATCTCATTTTAATTTTGATTTGCATTTCTCCAATGGCTAATGATCGTGAGCATTTCCTCATGTGTCTGTTAGCTACCTGAATGTCTTCTTTGGTGAAATGCCTGTTCATATCCTTTGTCCATGTTTTAATTGGATTATTTGTATTCTTGTTGTTGAGTTTTTGCAGTATCATACAGATGTTAAAGATCAAATGTTGACTGGATTTGTCACAGCCAAAAACTTTTTCCCTGTCTGTAGGTTGTCTTTTTACTGTTTTTGTGAAGTCTTTGGATGAGCATAGGTGTTTGATTTTTAGGAGCTCACAGTTATCTAGTTTCTCTTCTGGTATTTGTACATTGTTAGTAATGTTTTGTATACTGTTTATGCCATATATTAGGGCTTCTAGCATTGTCTCTATTTTTTCTTCCATGATCTTTATCGTTTTAGATTTTATATTTAGGTCTTTGATCCATTTTGAGTTAGTTTTTCTGCATGGTGTGAGGTATGGGCCTCTTCCCCTTCCATATGAAGTTGGTGATTTGTTTCTCCATCTCATTAAAAAATGTCACTGGAATTTGGATTGGGATTGCATTGTATCTATAGATGGCTTTGGGTTGTTGTTGTTGTTGTTGGGTGCCATCGAGTCGGTTCCAACTCATAGCGACTCTATGCACAACGGAACAAAACACTGCCTGGTCCTGCGCCATCCTTACAATCATTGTTATGCTTGAGCTCATTGTTGCAGCCACTGTGTCAATCCACCTCATTGAGGGTCTTCCTCTTTTCTGCTGACCCTGTACTCTGCCAAGCATGATGTCCTTCTCCAGGGACTGATCCCTCCTGACATGTCCAAAGTATGTAAGACGTAGTCTCACCATCCTTGCTTCTATGGAGCATTCTGGTTGTACTTCTAAGACAGATTTGTTCGTTCTTTTGGCAGTCTTGCTTCTAAGGAGCATTCTGGTTGTACTTCTAAGACAGATTTGTTCGTTCTTTTGGCAGTCCATGGTATACTCAATATTTTTCGCCAACACCACAGTTCAAAGGCGTCAACTCTTCTTCGGTCTTCCTTATGCATTGTCCAGCTTTCACACGCATATGATGTGATTGAAAATACCATGGCTTGGGTCAGGCGCACCTTAGTCTTCAGGGTTACATCTTTGCTCTTCAACACTTTGAAGAGGTCCTTTGCAGCAGATTTGCCCAGTGCAATGCGTCTTTTGATTTCTTGACTGCTGCTTCCATGGCTGTTGATTGTGGATCCAAGTAAAATGAAATCCTTGACAACTTCAATCTTTTCTCTATTTATCATGATGTTGCTCATTGGTCCAGTTGTGAGGATTTTTGTTTTCTTTATGTTGAGGTGTAATCCATACTGAAGACTGTGGTCTTTGATTTTCATTAGTAAGTGCTTCAAGTCCTCTTTACTTTCAGCAAGCAAGGTTGTGTCATCTGCATAACACAGGTTGTTAATGAGTCTTCCTCCAATCCTGATGCCCCGTTCTTGTTCATATAGTCCAGCTTCTCGTATTATTTGCTCTGCATACAGATTGAATAGGTATGGTGAAAGAATACAACCCTGACGCACACCTTTCCTGACTTTAAACCGATCAGTATCCCCTTGTTCCGTCCAGACAACTGCCTCTTGATCTATGTGAAGGTTCCTCATGAGCACAATTAAGTGTTCTGGAATTCCCATTCTTCGCAGTGTTATCCATAGTTTGTTATGATCCACACAGTCGAATGCCTTTGCGTAGTCAATAAAACACAGGTAAACATCCTTCTGGTATTCTCTGCTTTCAGCCATGATCCATCTGACATCACCAATGATATCCCTGGTTCCACGTCCTCTTCTGAAACCGGCCTGAATTTCTGGCAGTTCCCTGTTGATATACTGTTGTAGCCGTTTTTCAGTGATCTTCAGCAAAATTTTGCTTGCGTGTGATATTAATGATATTCTTCTATAATTTCCACATTCGGTTGGATCACCTTTCTTGGGAATAGGCATAAATATGGATCTCTTCCATTCAGTTGGCCAGGAAGCTGTCTTCCATATCTCTTGGCATAGACGAGTGAGCACCTCCAGCACTGCATCTGTTTGTTGAAACATCTCAATTGATATTCCATCAATTCCTGGAGACTTGTTTTTCCGCCAATGCCTTCAGAGCAGCTTGGACTTCTTCCTTCAGTACCATCGGTTCCTGATCATATGCCACCTCTTGAATAGACATTTTCACAATGTTCAGTCTTCCTATCCTGTCAAATGTCTTTTCTGCATCAATTGATATGAAGGTGTGATTAAATTGTTTTATTTTTATGGTGGATTATGTTGACTGATTTTCTTAAGTTGAATGAACCATTCCTGCCTACCTGGTATGAATCCCATTTGATCATGATGTATTACTTTTTTCATATGCTGTTGAATTCTATTGGCTAGAATCTTGAGAATTTTTGCATCTGTGTTCATGAGGGATACTGGTCTCTGGTTTTCTTTTCTTGTGGTGTCATTTGCCTGGCTTTGGTATCAGGGTTGTGCTGGCTTTATAGAACACATTCGACAGTATTCCTTCCTCTTCTATGCTCTGAAATAGCTTGAGTAGTATTGGTATTCATTCTTCTCTGAAAGTTTGGTAGAATTCTCCAGTGAAGGTGTCCGGGCCATTTTTTTTTTTTTCTTGGCGAGAGGGAGAATTATTACTTTTTCAATCTCTTTTATTACGGGCCTGTTTAGTTTTTCTACCTCAGTTTGTGTTAGTTTATGTAGGTAGTGTGCTTCTAGAAATTTGTCCATTTCTTCTGGGCTTTCAAATTTGTACGAGTACCACTTTTCATAGTATTCATTTATGATCCTTTTTTTTTTTTTCAGCTGGGTCTGTTGTGATATCACCCATCTCATTTCTCATTCAAGTTATTTGCTTCCTCTCCTGTTTTTCTTTTGTTGGTTTGGCCAGTGATTTGTCTGATTTTGTTGATCCTTTCAAAGAACCAACTTTTGGTCTTGTTGATTCTTCGTTTTTCTGTTCTCCATGTCATTTATTTCTGCTCTAACCTTTACTATTTCCTTTCTTCTGGTGCCTGAAGTCTTCTTTTTCTGCTCTCTTTCTATTTGTTTGAGTTGTAAGGTTAATGTTTTGATTTTAGCCCTTTCCTCCTTTTTGATGTTTGTGTTCATTACTATAAATTGGCCTCTACGCACTGCTTTTGCTGTGTCCCAAAGGTTTTCGTAGTATGTGTTTTTATTCTCATTTGATTCTATGAATTTTTTATTCCATCTTTGAATTCCTCTATTACCCAGTAGTTTTTAAGCAAGGTGTTGTTTAGTTTCCATATATTTGATTTTTTTCCTTGCTGTTTCTGTTATTGATTTGTGCTTTTATGAAATTATGATCAGAGAAGGGGCTTTGCATTATTTCAATGTTTTGGATTTTGTTAAGGCTGGCTTTGTGGCCTAAAATGTGATCTATTCTGAAGAATGTTCCATGTGCACTGGAAAAGAATATATACTTCGCTGCCGTTGGGTGAGTGTTCTATGAGGTTGAGTTGGTTGATTGTGGCATTTAGATCCTCTGTATCTTTAGTCAGTTTCTTTCTAAATGTCCTCTCCTTTACTTTAAGTGGTGTGTTGAAGTCTCCTACTATTATTGTGAAACTATTTCTCTTTTCAATGCTGTTAGAGTTTCTTTTATGTATTTTGGAGCCCTGTAATTGAGTGTGTGCATATTTATTATGGTTATATCTTCCTGGTGTATTGGGCATTTAATAATTATATAGTGTCATTCCTTATCCTTTATGGTGCATTTTGCTTTAAAACCTATTTTACTGGAGCTTAATATTGCCACTCCTGCTTTTTTTTTTTTTTTTTTTGGTTATTGTTTCCTTGATGTTTATTCGTGTCTTTGTACCAAGGCTTGTCTCTAGTAGACAGCATATTGATGGGTCATGTTTTTAAATCTATTCTGCCACTCTGTTTCTTTACTGGTGTATTTAGGCCTTTTACACTGAGTGTAATTACTGATAGTTATTTTTTTTTATGAATGTACTGCTGTCATTTTGTTTTCTTTTTGCAGTGTTGATGGTTTCTTTGTTCCATTTAATTTCCTGTGCTGAGTTCCTCCTGTTCATGGATTTTCTTTTCATCTCTTTCATTATTGTTGATTTTGTGTTTGCTGAGTCTTCGTGTGTGTGTGTGTGTGTGTTTTTTGATAGGTAGGTTTATTAGCTTCCTTTGGGGTTACCTTGAAATTTATCTTTATTTTTCTTAGTTTAAACCAGTCTTTTATTTTTTGATATCACCTTGACTTCCTCTTCATATGAAAGTACTATGACTACAATATTTTGATGTTATTGTCATTTACATATTGACGTCTCTGGTTCCCTATTTTCAGTCTTTTAGCTTTTTTTGTTTGTTTGTTTGCTCTTGTGAATTCCTTATCTGGGTTGGTATCTGGTTGATCTGCCCCGTATCTTAGTCTTGGTTTGTTGTCTCATGTTGTTGGTTTTCTTACCTGTGTACTCCCTTTACTATTTCTTTAAGTTTTGTCTACTTTTTATATATTCCCTTAATCTCTGTTTATCTGCAAATGGCCTAATTTCATCATCATATCTGAGAGACAATTTTGTTGGGTATATAATTCTTGGCTGGAAATTTTTTCCTTCAAGGTTTTATATATGTCATCCTATTGCCTTCCTGACTGCATGGTTTCTGCTGAGTAATCAGAGTTTAGTCTTGTGGTTCTTTGTACGTGACTTTTTGTTTATCCCTAGCCACTTTCAGGATTCTTTGTCTTTGGTTTTGGCGAGTTTGATGATGATATGTCTTGGTTACTTTCTTTTGGGCTCTACCCTGTATAGCTTCGTTGAGCTTCTTGGATACATATTGTCTCATCTTTCATGATATTAGGGAAGTTTTCTGCCAGTAAATCTTCGACAATTCTCTGTGTTTTCCATTATACCTCCCTCTTCTGGTACTCTGATCACACAGAGGTTTTCCCTCTTGATAGTGTCCCACGTAATTCTTAGGCTTTCTTCATTTTTCTTCAATCTTTTTTCTGATTTTTCCTTAAACAAATTGGTGTCAAGGGATTTATCTGCAATCTCACTAATTCTGACTTTCACTCTCAATTCTTCTCCTGTGACTGTCGATTGAGTTGTCTAATTCTGAAATTTTATTGTTAATCTTTTGGATTTCTGGTTGTTTTTGTATGGTTTCTAGCGGGCTGTTTATTCTGTAGCTTTGTTCTTGTACTGTCTTCCTGAATTCTATTGCTTTGTCTGTGCGTTCCTTGGTTTGGTCTGTGTTTTGCCTGATTTCCTTGATCTCTTGGAGAGCTCTGTATATTAGTCTTTTGAATTCTTTATCGGGTAGCTCCATTGCCTTATCTTCCTCCAGAAGGATTATTCTGATTGCTTGCTGGAGTCATCTTGTCCAGCTTCTTTATGTGATTTGATATTGATTGTTGTCTCTGAGGTATCAATAAGTTGTTATTTATTTACTTTTGCTAGTGTTCTGAATTTTTGTTTTGTTTTGATATGTTCAAATAGGATGGGCATGTGTGCTTCTCTGGTCATTAATCTGGCATCATTGAAGCTCTCACCTCCTGTCTTCACGTGGTGGGAGCAGCTACTAGATGTGTGAGCCCAGGAGCCTGTTCACTATTCTTGCAGGGGTGCTGAAGATGCAAGCAGTATTTCTGGTGAGATGATGAATCTGTCCTGCTGGTCACCTGATCGTGGCTGCAGGTGGTATTCTCCCAGGTCATTGGGTTGGGTGTCGTGTGTTGTGTGTGTGTGCTCCACCACTTACTGGTTAGTCAGGGTGCAGGTGCCCAGGTCGTCAGTCACCAAATGTGTGATACAGAGACTCTCATCTACAGCCCTGGGAAGGCAGGGCTGCATGGGCGTGTTCAGAGCAGGCAAGGGTCTCTGGTTGCAATGGGGGGTAATGTGTGGGGCAAGACAGGGGGCCATCAGCTGCCCTGGGTGCCCAGATGGAGGGTGTGCCCCTGTCCACTAGATTGCATAGTAGGGGGGAGGGTGTTGTGCAGCTGGCCCTTGAGCGCCTGGTGCCATTGGCTGGAAGGATTGTGGGGCATCACTAACTGTCAGGCCCTTGTCATGAGCAGCTAGATGGAGTGGGTGGTACTGCCAGCCCTCAAGCCCCCTAGTGTGTGGGTGAGGCCCCTTATTAGAGGGAGGGACGGTGTCAAATGTCACAGATGTGCAGCTCCCACTTGGCTGCTGCAGGTGAAAATGGGCTTCAAGTAGATGCCCTACCCATTTTATTCTAATGTGGTCGTGCTGTGGCACGTCAGCCAGCAAGGCACTGGTGCAGGTGATTGGTGGGGGTGAAGGGTGCTGCAGGTCTGTGGACCCCCTATGCCAGTGCTGGACAGAGTTTAGACCAGGCCATGAGTTCCCAGCTTAGGGGATATGGTGCTGTGGAATGCTGCTGGACTGGTGTCAGAGCGGGGTTCGGGGGGCACGGGTGAGGAGAGGAGAGTGCTCCTTGACCGTGGAGCTCTGGTGGGGGGAGGGTTATGGTGTTCACACAGTGGGTTGGGAGTTTGCACTTAACTTTCACAGGTCTGATGTCACTCTTGTGTGGTTCTGGAGGTGTGTGCTGATCTGCTGCTGCTTGGCTGCACCAGATGGGGTGACGCTGCTTGCCTCAACCTGTGTGCGCTATGCAGATTCAGTTAGCAGGAAGTCAGCACCTTCACACTCTGTAATTCCCCATTTCTCCTGTTTTTGAATTGTCTCTCCTTCCACCTGTTGCTCAGTCCATTTCTTCAGCTTTGTCCTTGAGGATTACGGTTCCTGGATTGTCGTATATATCTGATTGTTCTTTTTTTTTTTTTTTTTTTGGTCTTTATTGTAACAGGGATGACATGAAGCATCTGACTATGCCACCATCTTGGTCCCACCTCTGTTTTTTTATTTTAAAATACATCCTGAACATTTTTCCATGCTCTCAAAGGTTTTTTTCCAGCGGCTCTCAAACTTTTTGATCTCAGAACCATTTTATTCTTAAACATTACTGAGGACCTGAAAGAGCCTTTATTGATGTGGGTTATACCTATCAATATTTATAGGATTAGCAATTAAGATAGAAAGTTTTAATTTTTGTACTGACACACTTAAAAATAATAATAATCCCATTAAGCTTCAACATCAATAACATATTTTATTTAAAAAAGACCCTTTTTTCTAAAACAAACAAAAACATTTAGTGAGAAGAGTAGTATTATTTTACCTTTTTTGTAAATCATTTTAATGTTTGGCTTAATAGTAGACAGCTGAATTCTTATATATAATTCTTCATCCAATATGTAGATGTGTTGCGTTGGTTAAAGTATATAAAGAAAAGCCAGCCTCACACAGGTAAGTAGCTGGAAAAGTAAGGAGTACTTTTATAACCTTTTCAGAAAATTGTGGATACTTTTCCTTTGATACCACATTCAAACGTGACAAACGGTAGGTTTTTTTTTTTAAGATCAGTTGCAAAGTGAAATCTGAAAAAATTATCAATGAACTTTTCATATTCTATATACTCATGAGAGAATTAAAGTAGAAAATGTAAATATCTTAGTAGTATTATTACTTGGAAAATATTTTGACCTTGTGGATGCCCTGAAAGAAGACCGCACTTTGAGAACTAGTCTTTGAGAACATCATATTTAATGGTTAATATAGTATTCTATCATACAGATGTAACATAATCTATTTACCCAACACCGTGTTGTTGGACACCTAGATTGTTGCTAAGTTTCTGCTATTATTTAAAAAACACTATGACAAACATCTTTATAGAAAAACATTTCTGCACATTTTTGTTCTCTTAGGATAACACCTAGGATGTAGAATTTGAGTATGAAAAGCTAAGTTATTTTTTAAGGTTTTGAATACATATTGCCAATTTTCTCTTCAGAAAGGTTTATCAATTTACACTCCTATTAATAGTGTGTACAACGAACCTTATATTCTTACCCACCCCCTTATCAACACATGGTATGTCATAAGCCCTGTCTTGATAGCTGTTTTTAGAAAATCAAAGTATGACTGAGTTGGCTGTTAGGGAACTGACTACCTTTCATGAAATACAATTCTTGAGATTTATTACAATTCTCTGCTTACAGAGTACTTTTCTGATGGTTCTACTACTGTGTTTATTTAATGCTACTTTATATTATTATAATTAGCATTTACCATGTGTCTTCTATTTGACAGTAAGTTTCTGAGACAGAAACTATGTCATATTATCTTAGTAATATACCACAGTGCTGAGCCAATGTGATAGAGGCAGCATGGGGTAATGGTGAAACTAGCATTTTCATATCAGAGAGACCTGGGCTCTAAACTCTGCTTCTCCACATAATAGTTGTGTGAGCTTGTGAAATTACTTCCCCTTCCTTTCCTGGACTTGAAGGTCACCTCAGTTAAACAGGGGACTAATATCTACTTCATAAGGCTGCTGTGATGAAATGATATATGTAAAATATCTCATATAATACTTGACAAATAATAAATGTTTCATAATTTTGTTCTCTTTCCTTTCCTTTCCAATGTTGATCCTATGAAGTCAAGATTTTGAAGACCTACAAACCCACTTAAATTTACTAATAATGCTACAATTAATACAGAAGTCACCTCTTGAACAATAATTATCTCTGGAAAGTACAGCTAAGAAAAATTGACGCATTTTCTAATTATTCTTCCCTGTATCACTCATACATTATTCATTCAGTCAGCATCTCTGAGTGTGTACTATGTATTTCAAAGACAAATTACTCACAGTCCCTAAACAAAACAGAAATGTAAAATGAAATGCTTTCTAGTGTCAGAATGTTACTTCTCTGATGGATGCTGAAACCTGAATTCATAGAAAGACCATTCATAAAGCTGTTCCTGAGAAAGCTATTCTAACTATACATTGTAGCAGCTGCAGGTATCATCCCTGGTTCTTTCTGATTCAAAGCTGACAATTATTGCAGAAGGGATTTAAGACTAGTACGTTTTAATGTGACCCTGAAGTATATTCAAATACTAAAAAAAACCTTTAACATTTTCTGACAACCTGAACCAAGGAAATAAAAGACACTACTGAGACAGGTAAAGTTCAGGTTGAAGTTCACTCTAGTTTTAAATCAAAATGAAAACAAAAGTTAAGGAGAGTTTTTTTATGCATATGGGAGTGCACTCCAACTAAACGTGCAGGATGAGGAGTAGTGATTGAGAAACAGCATTGCTGGCGCTGCCAGTATGTACTCACAAAACTCCTGAAGTCAGGGGGTAATGACAGATTATACCAAATGGAAGGAGGAAACTGATACTCATTCATGCTCTACTTTGTACCAGGTACTTGTGCATTCATCTCATTTACTCTCCTACACATTTTTCGGAGTCTGAGGCTCAAAGAGGTCAAGCAGCTCTCATTAGTATATCCTGGAGAATTACTAGTGTTCAGTCTTTAACAACTTCAGGAGAAATTCAAAGAAAATCTGAAGCTTTGTTTCTCTTAGATCAAACTGAGGTTGATGGAGACATTTTCATGATCAGCCCCTGGATGATATATGCTAAAGTTGATGTTAGGTTGTTACAGACCTCTATTCAAGTCTGTAACTCTATGTTCAGTAGAGTCGAAAATATTTATAGTGCGGAGATGTGTGGGTGGGAAAGAGGGTTAGCTTCTTCAGAATCTGAAGCAGATTTTTAAAACTTCTCTGGTAGTATGTTGTGTTGATTAAGGACTAATGAATGGCCTCATATTGGGGCTATGGATGTCCAAAAGATTCCTGATTGTAAAAAAGAAAAAAATTTTTCATTACTGGAAATGTGAGCATGACTTAACTTTTAGAGGGTTATTCCAGCTAGCCTTGAGGAAGAGCACATGTGTAGCCAAGGTCTATTAAGTGGGGAAAAAAAGAGCTGTTAGAAATGTTTAAAAGGCATTAAGGCACTCTTTATTGTAAGGAAAAAAAACTTCCTCCAGCTAGTTTAAGTGGAGGAGATTTACCTTAAAACTCTTTCAGGACAGCTGGGCAGAATTTGCCCACAAATATTTTCTGGCTCTCAGGTTTCTTGGGAGGGTACTTTTCCCACTAAAAGTATTTGCTGCTCTCCAGCAGGGGCTTGTGTAACAGTGAGAAATGAAAGAAACACTCTTTGTGGAACATTCACCAAGGTAGAGGCTTAGTTATGAGGCAGTGCAACCAGAAAGACAAAAAATTTTAATCTCTTTTGGCTTTTATACAGCTAAATAAGCCTTATAAGCATATTTATGGTTTCCTGTATGATCGTTAGGGAGCTGTGGTGCGTTTAGTCTTTGTGTGTGTGTGTGATATTTGCAGCAAAATGGAAGGCACCACCCAACAAAGATCATTGGGACAGATAGAGGCCACTAACATGGCACTAGACTATTGCCAACACATTGTAAGAAAATGTATGCCCATGAAACATGTATCAAAATCCATATTTCAAACAGCTTTCGGGCTCTTAGATTGATGGGTGGACAATAGGGTATGCCTCAGAGAATTTTGAGCCAGAGGCATTCCTTACAGTGCTCCATTTTGAATGGCTTGTTTTAAGGTTTTAGAAACTCATTAATGTGTGATCCTGAATTCAAACCCATGGTGAGGGTCCTATCCTTCCCTATGGATGGGGTCTTCTCCCCACCCACCTTCTATACCCTGGAGTCCCTACCTTGACAGAGAGCTCTTATTTAGCATTACATACCATTTTTTTCTGGACACCACCATCTCAGGTGCCAAATTATTCTTAGCGTTTTTATCTAGTGCTATTCTTTATCACATCTTGGACAATTTACAGGTATATATTTAGAATCTTTTTTGACTAATAGAAACCTGTTGCTTTACAATTTTCAAGCATAAAAATCCTTACCCTATCACAAGGTATTATAATTTTAAAAATTAGGTAAATCTCCAAAAAGTTGAGGCCTGTTCCCCAAACTGCTCTCTTCTAAAACTAAAAAGAATCTGTGTCTTCATTTCCAAGTTACCAGGGAAGAAATCTGACACTAGTTGAGTCTCATTTCTTCCCTTGGCTAGGGTCATATATAGTCCTATAGTAGCACACCCTATGAGTTGCAGCACAATTCTCCAAAGGGGGATTAGCCTGGGCATAAAGACTAAAAGGATTAGAAAGTAATTAACTTTCTGATAATAGCAGGAAGATAGTTAAGGAGTTTCAACAGAGCTTTGAAACTTTAAAGCAGAGATACTAGGGTGCTTAAGACAGGTCATGTCTGAGGCTTAAATAAAGACGTGTCTGTTTTTACTATAAAATATAAAGTCAATGTTAGAATAAACAGAGATAGATTCAGCTGATATTTAATGTGAAAAAGTACTTCAATCTCATATAGTTGTATTTGTTTATCATTCTATGTTGTATTTTCAATTAAACTTCACATGGAAATGTTAACTAGTTGATTTGTTTCATCGTTTAAATAAAGCGTTGCATATCCATGTGAAGAGCATAATCTACTGCACCATGTGTTATATGTTCTGGAGATGAAGTAGTAAAAGCTGACGAAAGCCTAATCCATTGTCCCCGGCTGCTCTAATAGACATCTGGCATCTTTTTTGCCAATTCAGTATGACTTCTTTCCCTATTTGGTGAATTCCCCACCTTGTAGATTCTGGTGGAGGCAGAGCTGACAATGCTAGATACAGTCTTTTCCAGTGATGACCTTCACACACATTCTGGACTGGCTTGGAGCTATGATAAACAAAATAAAAAATAGAGTTCTTGGCTCTCTCTGGTGATCACAGAGGTTTAAGTTGCTGCAATATTGAGCTGCTGGTATAGGCGGCAACACTGCAAATTATGACATCTAGTGCCCAACACTAATGATTCCTCACTAGATCACTTTATTTTTTAAACAGCTTTATTGATACATATGTAATCTGAGAAGCTGGACTAGAAGAAGATGAATGTGACATCACGATTAGAGAAAGACTCACTAACAATCTGCAATATGCAGAAGACACAACCTTGCTTGCTGAAAGTGAAGAGGACTTGAAGCACTTACTGATGAAGATCAACATAAAGAAAACAAAAATCCTCACAACTGGACCAATAAGCAACATCATGATAAATGGAGAAAGTACTGAAGTTGTCAAGGATTTCATTTTATTCGGATCAAGAATCAGTGCCCGTGGAAGCAGCAGTCAAGAAATCAAATGATCCTCTGAGGTCTTCTTAAAACCACACAATAGTTTAGCTTAACTAGTAAAGAATGTCTGCCTTGAGCATTATGCTCTACTAAGATCTATCAATATGAGATCAAATTGACCACAGCAACTCGAAAGATTAGATAGGAAATTTAGGGGCAATGAGTCGAAGTTTATGTTAATGGGGGAGAAACAACACAGAAAAGGACGGTGAGAATGCTTGTACAACTAAAAGAATATAATCAATGTCACTGAATTGTACAGATAGAAACTGTTCAGTTGGTGTATGTTCTGCTAGATATATTCTCAACAACAACAAAAAATAAATTACAAAAAAAAAAAGAAATCAAATGATATATTGCCTTGGACAAATATGCTGCAAAAGATCTCTTTAAAATCTTAAAAAGCATACTTAGGAATAAATCTTACCAAGGATGTAAAGACCTATACAAAGAAAACTACAAAGCTCTATTACAAGAAATTAAAAAGGACATACTTAAGTGGAAAAACATACCTTGCTCATGGATAGGAAGACTTAACATAGTAAAAATGTCTATTCTACCAAAAGCCATCTATACATACAATGCACTTCCGATCCAAATTCCAATGCCATTTTTTAATGTGATAGAGAAACAAATCACCAACTTCACATGAAAGGGCAAGAAGCCTCGGATAAGCAAAGCATTACTGAAAAAGAAGAAGAAAGTGGGAGGCCTCACTCTACCTGATTTCAGAAGCTATTATACAGCCACAGTAGTCAAAACAGCCTGGTACTGGTACAACAACAGACACATAGACCAGTGGAACAGAATTGAGAACCCAGATATAAATCCATCCACATACGAGCAGCTGATATTTGACAAAGGCCCAGGGTCAGTTTGGAGGAAATTGAGGAAAAGATAGTCTTTTTAACAAATGGTGCTGGCATAACTGGATATCCATTTGCAAAAAAATGAAACAGGACCCATACCTCACACCATGCACAAAAACTAACTCCAAGTGGATCAAAGACCTAAACATAAAGACTAAAACGATAAAGATCATAGAAGAAAAAATAGGGACAACCTTAGGAGCCCTAATACAAGGTATAAACAGAATACAAAACATTACCAAAAATGATGAAGAGAAACCAGATAACTGGGAGCTCCTAAAAATCAAACACCTATGCTCATCTAAAGACTTCACCAAAAGAGTAAAAAGACCACCTACAGACTGGGAAAGAATTTTCAGCTATGACATCTCCGACCAGCGCCTGATCTCTAAAATCTATATGATTCTGTCAAAACTCAACCACAAAAAGACAAACAACCCAATCAAAAAGTGGGCAAAGGGTAAGAACACGCACTTCACTAAAGAAGATATTTAGGCAGCTAACAGATACATGAGAAAATGCTCTCGATCATTAGCCATTAGAGAAATGCAAATTAAAACTACGATGAGATTCCATTTCACTCCAGCAAGGCTGGCATTAATCCAAAAAACACAAAATAATAAATGTTGGAGAGGCTGCGGAGAGATTGGAACTCTTACACACTGCTGGTGGGAATGTAAAATGGTACAACCACTTTGGAAATCTATTTGGCATTATCTTAAACAGTTAGAAATAGAACTACCATACAACCCAGAAATCCCACTCCTCGGAATATACCCTAGAGAAATAAGAGCCTTCACACAAACAGATATATGCACACCCATGTTTATTGCAGCTCTGTTTACAATAGCAAAAAGCTGGAAGCAACCAAGGTGTCCATCAACAGATGAATGGTTAAATAAATTGTGGTATATTCACACAATGGAATACTAAGCATCAATAAAGAACAGTGACTAATCTGTGAAACATTTCATAACATGGAGGAACCTGGAAGGCATTATGCTGAGCGAAATGAGTCAGAGGCAAAAGGACAAATATTTTATAAGACCACTGTTATAAGATCTTGAGAAATAGTATAAACTGAGAAGAACACATACTTTTGTGGTTACGAGGCGGGGAGGGAGGGAGGGTGGGAGAGGGTTTTTTACTGATTAATTAGTAGATAAGAACTGCTTTAGGTGAACGGAAGGACAATACTTGATACATGGAAGGTCAGCTCAACTGGACTGGACCAAAAGCAAAGAAGTTTCCGGGATAAACTGAATGCTTCAAAGGTCAGTGGAGCAAGGGCGGGGGTTTGGGGACCATGGTTTAAGGGGACTTCTAAGTCAATTGGCAAAATAATTCTATTATGAACACATTCTGCATCCCACTTTGAAATGTGGCGTCTGAGGTCTTAAATGCTAACAAGCGGCCATCTAAGATGCATCAATTGGTCTCAACCCACCTGGAGCAAAGGAGAATGAAGAACACCAAGGTCACACGATAACTAAGAGCCCAAGAGACAGAAAGGGCCACATGAACCAGAGACCTACATCATCCTGAGACCAGAAGAACTAGTTGGTGCCCTGCCACAATCGATGACTGCCCTGACAGGGAGCACAACAGAGAACCCCTGAGGGAGCAGGAGATCAGTGGGATGCAGACCCCAAATTCTCATAAAAAGACCATACTTAATGGTCTGACTGAGACTAGAGGAATCCCGGTGGTCATGGTCCCCAAACCTTCTGTTGGCACAGGACAGGAACCATTCCCGAAGACAACTCAGCAGACATGAAAGGGACTGGACAGTGGGTAGGAGAGAGATGCTGATGAAGAGTGAGCTAATTATATCAGGTGGACACTTGAGACTGTGTTGGCATCTCCTGTCTGGAGGGGGGATGGGAGGATAGAGAGAGTTGGAAGCAGGCAAAATTGGCACGAAAGGAGAGACTGGAAGGGCTGACTCATTAGGGGGAGAGCAAGTGGGAGGACGGAGTAAGGAGTATATAAACTTATATGTGACAGTCTGACTTGATTTGTAAAAGTTCACTTGAAGCTCAATAAAAGTTAATAAAAAAAAAAAGCAAAGATGTCACTTTGACGACTGTGATTTTTAAGGCTGTGTGTCAACTTGGCTGGGCCATGATTCTCAGTGGTTTGGCAGTTATGACAGAGTTTCGTAGTTGTATGATGACGTGATCACTTCCATAATGAGATCTGATATAATGTGATCACCTCCATGATGAGATCTGCTGTGAGGAGCCAATCAGTTGAAAGGGAGTTTCCTTGGGGGTGTGGCCCGCACCAAATATAAGTGGACTTGCTGACAAGGCTTATGGGCTTTTGCTCGCACTGGATCCGGCAGCTGGCTCCTGTTTGTCTGACCTCCGGCTCTTGGGACTTGAGCTAGCACCTTACCTGCCATCTTGCCTGCCAGTCTTGGGATTCATCAATCTTTGCAGCCTGTGAGCAAGAGTCCTGCTGTCTGACCTGCCAATCTTGGGTTCACCAGCCCCTACATGGATCAGGAGAGGCCTCTATCCTGACCCACGGACTTGTGATATTCCAGCTTCTACAATCACATGAGCCATTTCCTTGATATAAATCTATATATACACTTACATGCTTTACTGGTTTTGCATTTCTAGAGAACTCAGAGTAAGGCATACCTGACTCAAGCTATGGTATTTTTAGTAGCCTCATATGCATACAAAAGCTGGACAGTGAAAAATGAAGACCAAAGAATTGATGCATTTGAATTATGGTGTCAGTGAAGAACACTGAATACACCATGGACTGCCAGAAAAATGAACAAATCTGTCTTGGGAGAAGTACAGCCAGAATCCTCCTTAGAAACAAGGATAGCAAGACTTCATCTCACTTACTTTGGACATGTTATAAGGAGGGACCAATTCCTGGAGAAGAACATCATGCTTGGTAGAGGATCGGCAAAAAAGAGGAAGACCTTAAACGAGATGGACTGGCACAGTGGCCACAACAATGGGCTTAAACATACCTATTGTTGTGAGAACGGCACAGAACTGAGCAACATTTCATTCTGTTATACATAGAGTCACTATGACTGGAGTCACTATGACTGACAGCACCTAACAACAACATTGAGACGTAATTCACATGCCATATAACTCATCCATTTAATGTGCACAATTCAATGATTTTTAGTATATTCACAGAGATGTGCAGCCATCACCACTATCAATTTTAGAACAATTTTGTCAACCCAAAATAAAACCCTACTTAACCATCCAGCCCGCTATCTCCCCTACCCCAATCTTAGACAACCACTAATCTACTGTCTATCTCTACAGATTTCCCTACTCTGGACATTTCATATAAATGGAATCATACAATATTCAATCCTTTGTTTCTGTCATCTTTCAATTAGTATAGTGTTTTCAAGGTTCACCCACGTTGCGGCATGTATCAGTACTTTATTCCTTTTAATGGCTGAATTAAATCCCATTGTATGGATATGCCACATTTTGTTTATCAATTCATCAACTGATGGACATTTAGTTTGTTTCCACTTTTTGAATATTAAGAATAATGCTGCTATGAACATCCAAGTTTTCGTGTGGACATATGTTTTCATTTCTCTTGGATATATACCTAGGGGTAGGATTGGTGGGTCATGTTGTAACTTGATCTTTAATCATTTGAGGACCTGCCAGACTGTTTTCCAAAGCAACTGCACCATTTTACATTCACCCCAGCAGTGTATGAACATTCTAATTTCCCCACATCATCACCAACACTTGTTATTATCTTTTTTTTTAATTATCATAGCCTTCCTGATAGGTGTAAACTCATGCCTCATTGTGGTTTTGATTTTCATATCCCTGATGGCTAATGATGCTGAGCATCTTTCCATATGCTTATTAGCATTGGCATATCTTCTTTGGAGAATTGTCTATTCATATCCTTTGCCCATTTTTTAATTGGGTTATTTGTCTTTGTATCATTGAGATATAATAGTTCATAATACCACTTTTGAGCCATGATTTTAGGGGTTGTTACCAGCTACTGAAAGAAAGCCTAAGTCTCCACCCTTCCTGACTCTATGAGTTACCAATATCCTTTATATAACGTCATTTTTTGTTTAAATCAGTCACAGCTTCTATGGCAACTCAGAACCCTGATTGACACAGAACCCAAGGCAGCACCCCTCATCTAGAGAGACTAATTTACATAAAGCTCTGCTGGCAAATTGAAACCTGTTTAGTGGCAGCATTATTGCTAAAGCCTGAGTTTCTGAATTCATGGTTCTGAACTGATAAGCCATGCAAACTCAGTCCAAGGGAATTTATGGGATTGACAAGTGTAAACTTTGGCAGATTGAGCAGCAAATGTGAACTGGAACAGAGAGAAATAGAAAAATCTAAGAAGTGTTGCCATTTCTCACCATTCTCCTCTAAAATAAAGTAGGCCACTGATTCTTGCAAGTTATTTACATGATTTAAAAAAAAAAAAAAAACCCAAGCTAGTTGCTGATTCCTACTCATTGCAACCCCATATGTGCAGAGTAGAACTGCTCTTCATGGCTGTGACCTTTCAGAAGCAGATCATCAGGCCCTTCTTTCAAGGTGCTTCTGGGTAGGTTCCAACCTCTAATCTTTTGGTTAGTAGCCAAGTGCTTAACTGTTTGCACCACCTAGGGACTTCGCTGAGATGATAAGGCTCAGGTTACAGAGGCTACATTACCCTACATCTCCCTGCCAACCATTAGCGTTTGAAGTAGGGGTCCTAATTCCATCAGGCAAATTTAATTACACATTTGGTTATCAGGCAATTTGGGTTCCTGCCAACATTGCTAACTTTGTGTGTGTGGGTTTGTTTTTATATATATATATATATATATATTTACTTTTATGTTCTGGATTCTCTAAGGAGTCAGGTCAACTAAGTGTGATTTCCTTTCTTGAGAAATCCACTCAGGATTTGGAGAAAGTTGCTTTCTGCATTTTCCTGGGTGACAAAAGACCTAAAACCTGTTGCTGTCGAGTCGATTCCGACTCATGTGACCCTATAGGGCAGAGGAGAACTGCCCCACAGGGTTTCCAAGAAGCAGCTGGTGGATTCTAACCGCCAACCTTTTGCTTAGCGGCCAAGCTCTTAACCACTGCGCCACCAGGGTTTGAAGAAAGCTATTTTCTGCAGTTTCCTTGGTGACATAGACCTAGGTACAGGCGATATCCTTAACTCACTCCTGTGAGCAGGCTGTAGCACCAGCTTGCTTTTGGTGCCCCTCACTCTTCTAAGCACCCACCTTCCTCTTTCTGGTGTCCTCTCCTCCCAGAAGAGTGTCCCAGAACCTGTATTTGAAGGGGTTTGTTCAAAAGTGAATGCAATCTGTAACGGATACTGATAGGTTAACATCATCAACTCTCTTGAAGGTGTCTGCATTTCTACAAATCACTAATCTCTCTCCACTGACTTATGTTTTCCCAAATTCAATGACCGCTTTTCATATTCCATGCCCTTGTTTTGGCATTTAAGAACAAGGTTATTTGACAGGAGGATGATAACATGAGTGATGTTGATCAGAGAGAAGGAACCTTGAGATCCTGAGGATGAAATGTTTTCGATGGTGAGATCCAACCATTCATTTATGCAACAACCATTTCTTAAGCACTTACTCTGCCAGACATTGTGTTCTAGGTGCTGGGGATGCAGCAGAGAATAGAAACAAGGTTCCTGCCCTCATGGAGATTACACTCTAGCTGTGGCAATAAATAAACAACATACAAAATTTCAGATCGTGATAGGTGCTATGAAGAAAATAAAACAGATGCTATGAAGAAATTAAGGAGCCCTTAGTGGTGCAGTGGTTAAGCGCTCAGCTGCTAACTGAAACGGTGGTGGTTTCAACCCACCAGCCACTCCATAGGAGAAAGATGTGTCAGTCTGCTTCCATGAAGACTACAGCCCTGGAAACCCTATGGGGCAGTTCTACTCTGTCCTATAGGGTTGCTACGACTCGATGATGAGTTTGGTTTGGTTTGGTTTTATGAAGAAATTTCAAATAGTGTCAAGTGCTATGAAGACAGTGAAAGACGTAATGGGAGAGAGCTAAGCCCATTCCAAAGGGTGGCTGAGGAAAGACTCCAAGAAAGTGACATTTGTACTGAAGCCTAAATAGTGGATTTGAGAAAGAAGCCCCCCAAAAAGAGAAAACATCAAGTGCAAAGACCTGGATGCAGGAACAGGCTTAACCTGTTGGAAGTTGAAAAAGATGCCAGTGTGTCTGGAATGTAAAACACAGCAGAGAGTGGTGTGCAATGAGCTGAAAGGTAGGTGGGGACGAGATCAGACAGGGCCTTGAGAGCCCTGGCAAAGGTACAGGGGTTAAGTGTCTCGCCCCAGGTACACAGCTAGTAAGTGGCAAAGCCAGGACCATAATCTAGGTTTTTTCCATTTATTGGGTGTTTTTTAATGCAGTGTAACTCAATTTATGCCCTAAATGGTGTTACATGCAGAGGGGATTTGTTGAGGCCCTCCTGGCAGATCCCAAAATCTAAGAAGGGCCAAAGACAACATCTCACTCTCTTCTCCTCATGCTCTCTTGAAAAAAAACAAAAACATACCTGATATGAAAACTCCAAAGCTCACCACTCCAAACCTAATACAAACTCTGTCTTTTAAACAGAGGATCTGAATTTTTATAGATGTTATACTAAA
The DNA here is from genome assembly GCF_030014295.1 of Loxodonta africana. NCBI lineage: Eukaryota > Metazoa > Chordata > Mammalia > Proboscidea > Elephantidae > Loxodonta > Loxodonta africana. The sequence continues at coordinate 84,429,308 of NC_087343.1, read as the reverse complement.
TAGCTATTGAAAGTTTATCCCAGGAGTCCCTACAGCATGTGGAGAAGTTGTCTGGGTGTTGCTATCTTTGACCTTATGAAAATTCAAATGCATTGGATTGCCTAATGTCTATTTTTAAACATGAGATCTATGCTATCACACATTAGGAAACTTAATATAGCTAAGGTGCTGGTCAGCATTAGCTACTACGTAGATTTTCTGGGTCTTTTATGCTTTTGCTTTTAAAGTTTGAAGTGATTATTTAAAATTAAATAATTACTTAAAAATCGTAAATTTATGCTCAAATAAAAAAGAAATAAGTTGGCTAATAATGAACAGATAAGTGTGTGTGCATATAAAATCTTGAGATGAGCACTCAACTAGGAGTTTTAGCACTGGCTCTGCCATTAGACTAGGCTTAGAATCCTAGCTATGATACTTACTAGCTGTCTGAAGTTAGATAAATTAGTCAATATTGCTAAGCCTCAGTTTCTTGTGTAAAATGGTGATGAAAATCATGCCTATATCATAGAGGCACGCTGGTGTCACAGTGATTAAAGCACTCAGCTGCTAATCAACAGGTCTGCAATTCAAACCACCAGCTGATCCATGGAAGAAAGATGTAGTAGTCTGCTCGCATAAAGATTATAGCCTAGAAAACCCTATAGGGCAGTACTGCTCTGTCCTATAAGGTCATTATGAGTCGAAATCTACTTTATGGCAACAGGACTGTATAAATGGCTCAAAATAACAAGTGACAGTGCTTGGCGTAGATTAGATGTTCTTTGAGTAAGTGTTGGATTCCCGTCCCTTCTCTGAGCCTTTGTTCACTCACAGAATCACAAGAAAGTCATGCTTCATGATGTCTTAGGTCCCTTCTAGGATAAGTGTCACTAGCAGCCAGGTTCTCCTGCCAGACTTAGACCACAGGACCATGGAAACTTATGCTGTAAGCCAAAAAAGAAAGGCTAGAAAGAAGGGACCTGGAACACAAACAGAAACCTCCTGGAAGGAGTGAGCAAGGAGGATTCAGGTACTGGACCTGGAGGGTCGGAGTCCTAGTGGACCCCTACCTCAGCTCCCCAGAACCAACTCATTTTACCAGTACATTTGCTTCAACTAATTAATTACTTGAAGGATTATTTGTTTAATGTCTTCTCTCACAGAGGCTAAACTCTCAAGATTGGGAATTTTATTTTGTTTACTCCATACTTACATTTCCTGGCACACAGTAGGCCTTCAATAAATATTTGGTGAATGAATAAGCCTGTTATAGTAGATACTTTTTTTAAAAAACAAGGGAATACATTTTATTTACAAATCAACAATTTTAAATGCCCTAGTGAAATTAGCCATTAAGAGAAAATTTGTGGTGAATGTAAATTTCGAATTTAGCATGTAGATTTTCCTTAAAGAGAGGCATACCCAAACTAAGAAAATATAATAACAGCTTGATGAGAGAGCTTTGAGCATTAAGTGCTTGTAGGCTGAAGAATGGAATCAATCTTCTCACACGTCTTGGACTTTAGCAGATTAGGATATGGCATTTTGGAACTGAGTCCACTTTGACTGCCTTAACAGAGGACTTTTCTCTGGGCAACAAGCAATGCCTATTCTTATCCTTCTATCCACGATCTGGCTCAAGGGTTAGTCTGAGGGAGTTCTCCTGACAAATCACAGAAGGTGGGAATGATGACCACAGGCATCTTAATTGAACAATCCCCCAGGATTTATCACCATTCCCTCCAAGGTACTGTGCTTCCAAATCACTGGGCATCGTCAATCCCTGAAATGAGTGGTCAACAACCAACAAAATCCTACCTAATCTAACAAGTTCAACCTCCAAACCCAAAACCCACTGCCATCAAGTCAATTCGGACTTATAGCAATTCCATAGGGTTTCCAAAGCTATAAATCTTTATGGAAGCAAACTGCCACATCTTTCTCCCAAGCAGCCGCTGCTGGTTTCCAACTGCCAACCTTCCAGTTAGCAGTTGATCACTTTAACCACTGTGCCACCAGGGCTCCTTAAGAAGTTCAATGCCTCAAGTAAATTTGCTTCTTGAAGAAGTCTGGATGACTTGACATTCACTCATTCATTCACTGCATTCACTTATTCATTCAACAAATATTCTCAACCCTGAAAACTTCTGACTCTGGATTCTAAGAAGAAAGCTTAGATACAGCAGCAATTGGAGTACTAGCACTGGAACCAGGAACTAAAGAAGTATCTAACATTTCCTATTCTTGGAATACCCTTCTGCACAGCTACACTTTCTCTGCAAAACCTTTCTAAACATTATTTTAGGAAGGATGAATGTCTTTTCCATATTTCTTTGTTAATAGCCTTAGTGTAGCACTTATGACATTATGTTAGAGTTAATTATTTCTTCTCATCAGACTATAAGTCCCTTGAGATAAGCAATTGTGTCATCCAATTATCTTTATGTCCCTGGTATCTAGCACAGGGCCTGGCACAAAGAACTCATTATCACTGAAGTTCTTATAGATTCCAGTGAAGATAATGGATTTCTAGGTATTGACCAGAGCTGAGCTGTCCAATATGGTAGCCACTAACCACATGTAGGTAAGGCATGCTTGCCTTCCGCATGGGAAACCCAGATTCAATTTCCGGTCAGTGCACCTCAGACGCAGCCACCACCCCTCTGTTAGTGGAGGCTTGCATGCTGCTATAATGCTGAACGGGTTTCACTGGAGCTTCCAGACTAAGACAGGCTATGAATAAAGGCCTGGCGGCCAACTCAAAGGCAGCCAACAACAACCACATGTGGCTATTAATGTTATAAGTATTAAAAATAGACACCAAATTTCAAAGACTTAGTATAAAAAACTGAAATGTCCCATTAATAATTTTTATATTGATTACATGGCAAAATGATAATGCTTGGGTAATAGGACAAACAAAATACATTATTAAAATTAATTTCATTACTTTCATTTTACTGGTGGTGCAGTGGTTAAGAGCTACAGCTGCTAACCAAAAGGTCAGCAGTTCGAATCCACCAGGTGCTCCATGGAAACCCTACAGGGCTGTTCTACTCTGTCGCTATGAGTCGGAACCGACTTGACGGCAACGGGTTTTTTTTTTAAACTAGAAAACTTAAAATTAAATATGTGGTTCACGTTGTATTTCTATCGGATAGTGCTGAACTAGATCAAAGATTATTATTTTCATGTACCATATCCATTCTCTTGTTCCTAATTCTCTAAGTTTTCCTGGTAAAAAAAAAAAAAGCAGGCAGGGGAAATTGGGTATACTGTCTAGATGGATTCAAGGTTCTTACTGAGCCTAGATTCAGAATCCCTGGGGAATACAACACATTTTCCTTTGTACATTCTCAGTCAATATGTCCTATACTTTAATAGGTATGTTGTTTAGAGAAAAAAAAAAAAATTCTAACTCTTGCTGCTGAGCCAAAATCTTGTTGAGTCAAAGTCTTACCAAGGGCATGTAATACCCATGCAGCCAACACTTAAATAGCACTTCAGTTTCTGGCTCCAAGGCCTCTGTTTTATCTTTCTCTCCTCCCTCAGGCTCTGGCATCCTGAGCAGTCACCCCTCCAACCCGGGCTCTTTCCACTGACATTAGAAGAGGGCTAGCTCAAATGACACACTTGTCAAAACACTTAGGTAAGTATAGCAGTGGGAGACGCTATATAAATAGATATATGGAAACAGAGTGCTCTATACAGATAACATAAACCATTTATAAATTCCCTTCACCTTTCAAAAGGTTTGCTTCCTACAAAGATTAGTTAAATGTGAATGTCACTAATAATTTTCGTTCTAACAGCTTAGACAGATCTGTTTTATATAAAAAAAAATATATATATAGGCACTGGCAAAGCTATAACTGAAGGTGACTTAAGTTTTGGGTATAGGCAGTCCCCAGGTTACGAATGAGATCTGTTCCTAAGTCTGTCTTTAAGTAGGTAAGTTGGAACAGGTGCATACAGTTCTTATTTAGAGTCAGTCAGTGTTTGTGTTTGTTTATAGTATTTATTTTACCTTTCTATGCATATAAAGGACCCCCGGTGGCACAGTGGTTAACAGCTCGTCTGTTAGCCAAAAGGTCAGCAGTTCAAATCCACCAGCCACTCCTTGGAAACCCTATGGGGTAGTTCTACCCGGTGCTATAGGGTTGCTATGAGTTGTAATCGACACTACGGCAATGGGTTTTATGCATATAAAACACTTCCAAACCATGCAATATTTTCATGAGTGTCACAAAGTATTTCTATTGCATTCGTTATTATAAACCATTGTTTGTAACTCAAATTTTTAACACAATAGGCTTTATGGCAGTCTGTTCTTAAGTATGAGTAGTCTGTAAGTCAGGCATTCATAACCCGGGGACTACCTGTACTGCTGTAGTAAAAGTTCTTTGTGCTTAAATAGAGAAATTAAAATCGGCTGATAGAGAATGAGCTAAAACAAAATGCCAGAAAGTTTAAAGTGATCTGAGAGAGAGGCAAAAAGAGTTGGGCTTCATTAGTCTACAGTAAGAAAAATACAAAAATAATGATTACCTATTTGAATCTCTCTCTCCATACAGGAGACCATGAGATCGAAACATTTAATAGTGTTTCATATATGGTAGTTGTTCAATAAATATTTGTAGTGTGAAAATAGGTATGTATAGGATGTTACTATTTAAATGAGTATTTTAATCAGTATGTTTTTCTTGTTTGTTTTTTTTTAAACCTTGAGTAGTATTCTAGACAGAACAGGGCTTCCTATTTCATGCAGAATAAAATTCATAGTCCTTATCATGGCCTACAAAGTCCTATATGATCTGCAACCCGACTACCTCTTAGACTCATCTCTGACCACTCTCCCTGGTTCACTCTGCTCCAGAAACCTGATCTTTGTGTTCCTCAAACAAGCCCCACACATTCCTGCCTCAGTGCCCTTGCACCTGCTCTTCCCTTTGCCAAGAACACTCTTTACCCTTCATTTCCTTCGTCTCTGCTCAAATGTCATGTCACCAGGGAGGCTTTCTTTACCACTGTACCTAAAAGAGACCCTCATCCTGCTGCTTCATCTTCATATCACTTATTGCCACCCGACATATATTTGTTTATTTCTCTTCTCACACTGGAAAGTCAGTTCCAGGAAGGCAGAACTTTGTTTTCTTTAGTACTATATACCTGTGTCTAAACAGTGCTTGGCACACAGTAAGAGCTCAATAAACATTTGTTGAATGAATAATCTAATGAATATTAGATTGGAGTCTAGATACCTAGAATCTAATCCTAATCTTACCACTAAGAAGTTGCATGATTTTGAACAAATGTCCCCTTACTCTCAGTTTCTGAATCTGTAAAATGATTGGCTGGGAATAGATGTTTCTAAAGCTTCTCCCAACTCTAAAATTCGGTGGGTTTTATAAATATACCATTTACCAATGATCTTAAGTTTTAGCAAAACAAAAATCTTTCATTTTTTTGTTTTATACATCCACAAACGACAAGCCCTCTGGGGCATTTCATTATGATTCAAGACCCTGCTCCAGTGGCCTTCCAGACCGAGTAGATTCCAGGACTTTCTCCCTACTTTGAGGTACTTCATACAGACCTTTTCTTCCTTAAATCGCTTTTAAGAATTAATAAAGTAATTATGGTTTTCTGTTTCTCCACCAGAATGTGAACATTGTAAGTGTAGTAATGAATTCTTAGCAATTATTGTATTCCCAGTACCTTGAATGGTCCAATGAGTAGACACTCCACGGACGTTTAGTGAATGAAGGAATACAAGTAAGTTAAAGTGGAATAGGATCATTACTCATATTAAAAACTGAGAGCATCACTCCTCCTTCACTGATGAATGGTGCCAGAAAGTAGAGCTTTGCTGCCAATAATGATTCATCTGAAGGGTGAATTGGAAATATACTAAGGGCCAAGTACTTAAACATGCTCACGTAGTTTATTTAATCCTATGGAAGCTCTATGGGGCAGTTCTACTCTGTCCTCTAGGGTGGCTATGAGTCGGAATTGACTCGATGGCACTGGGTTTTTATGATAACCTTATGAATTAAGAATTATCACTACCATTTTAAGATGGAAAAATTGGGGCTCAGAGAAGATAGGGAATTTGCTTACAATGAAACAGCTAATGGTATTCACATGCAGCCCTCTTAATGCCATGTATCATTTTCATATCACTGAATGATGTCAGAACAATAGTTCTCTGATCCAGTGTAAGCACTGGTATGTGTAATGTTGAGCTTTACCACACAAGAAATGCATTTTTACAACAAAAGGGGGCTTTTCCTAGATTCATAAAGGTAGTTAGAGATCATTTTACATATTATATCTGAGAGGGTAAGAAAAAGATTTACAAGCAGACTACATCTTGTGTCCTCCAAATTTTTTATTTGAAGAAAAAAGTTTATTTTTTCTAATATGCAGAAAAGCACTACATGCTCATTATAGAAACATTGAAAAATGCTGATAAATATAAAGAAAAAATTAATCATTATTTTATCTAGTAATAACCACCACTAACATTTTTCTAATTTTTTTTTGGTGGGGGCCTTTTTCCAATATATATTTTATTCTATGGTTGAAATGATTCTAAATTATAAAAAAATTCAAATTTAATATAAGTATTTTTCATATTATTAGTTTTTATGAAAGCATTTTAATAACAACAAGGAGCCCTGGTGGCACAGTGGTTGAGCCTTCAGCTGCTAACCAAAAGGTCGGCAGTTTGAATCCACTAGCTGCTCCTTGGAAACCCTGTGGGGGCAGTTCCACTCTGTCCTATAGGGTTGCTACAAGTCAGAATCGACGCTACAGCAATGGGTTTGGTTTTGGTTTTTATTATTATTAGATACTTAGGCTGTGCTATGTTTTTTTTACTATTATGTGCCACTCATTTTTTTTTAAAGAAAAATCAGTTTATAACTCAGTTTCTGAGAATGGTTCTGAGCTATGAGAAAATGTAGAGACAACTTTTCCACTCAAGAAGGAGAAGAACTCTCACTGTTACTCAGAGAGATGAAGACTTCCCTTTTCTTCCAGTAACCATTCAAAGTAGAACCTAGATGGTTCCACTCAAGTTTCAGCTGAGAGTAAATAAATAATGAGTCAGCTGAGGGCACAGGGCCTCTCCTCAAATGGAAGAGGTGGTGAAAGCCTAGTGGTTTACAGCACACAGATCTAAGCTCACATCTTGGCTCTTACATTTACTTGCCTTGGAAGTAAGTCTCAGTTTCCTCATCTGTAACAGGAAAATCACCTCACAGTGCTGTTGGGAAGGTTTAAAATGTAAACACTTAGCACTGTGCTAGGCACAGAGTGAGTGAGTCCTCTTTTAATTATACAACTCTGGTGGAAGAGCCAAAAAGAATGGGTGAAGAAAGGTGAAACATCATTCTGACCTCCCATCCATTAGAGAATGCACCAAGTTCTCACCTCTGGTCTCAAAAGAAAAACCTGCAGGCGATATTTGTAAACTCATACACAACAAAGGGGTTTGATTCTTAACAACACTCCAAGGCTGAAGAAATCTGGGGACTCCGAGTTCTCTTAGGAGTTCCCGCTCACTGACATCTCCCTACCTCTATCTACCACTGCCCATCTCCTTTCCCATTGCCCCCACTGTGGTTCAAGCCCTAAATACCACCTTTTTTATTTTATTTTTTGCAAGTGCCTCCCTGATCTGAGCCCTCCCGAAAACCAGCTTTCCAATATACCCTTATCAGACTAATTTTCCAACAATATTCATCTGTTCTCTAACCTCGTTCAGAAGTTTTACTGACTCCTTGTTACCCAGGTCATCAAATCCAAAATTTAAAAAATGTGGTGGTTTTCAAGGCCTCCATCACCACCCACCTTATCCCCATATGATTTCCTTTACCCTATTAATTCTGCCCTCTTGGCTGGCGTCCCCCTTACTGTCTATAGTCAGAGCACACTAAAACTTGCTGCAGATAAGTCAGATACTTACATAAAGGTCTTGACCTGTCAAAGAGCAATGTGACCCCAAAGTAGCTCTGTGAATTACTGTCAGCTGCTCACGTTTCAATTTAAATGAGTTTTCAGATTCTCTTGGAGGTAAATTTAGGTTGGGCAAGTGTAGGAGGATTCTGGACACCACTAACAGGTAGAGGTTAGAAAGGCTAGGGTTGATAAACTCATCCTTCTCAATACTGCACAGAAATCAAAGGTCCATCTCCCAAAGGTGTCTTCTGCTTCTTTCCTTTATGTATCCGCTGCCCATCCTCTAAGGTCCACCTCACGCCCACTACATCAAGGCAGTCACTTGGCTCTACTTGCTCTCTTCCGACCCCCCACAGTACCCACAGTCTACCGCCCCTCATTTATTTAGTGCATAGTCTCACATTCTGCATATTGTTCCTTAGCTTTTTCCATAAAATCTTTGAGGGCAAGGATTGTGCTTAGTAGTTGCTTGGTAAATATGTAACCAGTATTCAAAACTTCTTATCTGATTGACCAATTACCCTAATCAACATCACTATATGGGCTGCTACTACAACTCGACTTCAGCTCTGCTGGCTTTGGTTAGGCAGGATTTTTAACTCAGGGTAAGATGGGTATTCTGAAGCAATGGTGCACATCCATCTGTCACCTACAAAGCTTTCTGTAATAGACTTAGGAAGCAACACCACTGACTGACAAACATGCACAGGGGAAATAAAAACACAATCTTAAAGAGAACAAATGAAGGTAGAAACAAATCTGAATAGAGAGGAGATGATTCCTACTATTCTCATTTTAGGATCTCCATGAAGAAGGATGAAGACAATGAAGAGAGACCTAAGTGGAGGGAGATCCATCTTTTCATTACCAAAAAAAAAAAAAAAAATGGCCGGAGAGTCCATTTCAACTTACAGCGACCCTATAAGGCAGGGTAGAACTGCCCTATAGGGTTTCCAAGGAGCATATGGTGGATTCGAACTGCTGACCTTTTTAGCAGTCGAGCTCTTAACCACTGCACCACCAGGGCTCCATCTTTTTATGTAGTATTACATAGTTGCATTAACATTCACTGGAATGAATTTGGGATTATGAAACAAGGAAGCAGGTCTTTAAGAACAGGGGTTACTGAATTTCATGCTTCTTAGCTCCAAATAATTCATGGGCCTTTATATCAAAATTAATTCCCCTTACAGCAACCTCTGGAAACCCTGGTGGCGTAGTGGTTAAGTGCTACAGCTGCTAACCAAGAGGTCGGCAGTTCAAATCCACCAGGCGCTCCTTGGAAACTCTACGCCGGCAGTTCTATTCTGCCCTATAGGGTTGCTATGAGTCAGAATCGACTCGATGGCAGTGGGTTTTGGGGTTTATAGCAGCCTCTGGAAACCCTGGTGGCCTAGTGGTTAAGTGCTACTGCTAACCAAAAGGTCAGCAGTTCGAATCCACCAGGCACTCCTTGGAAAGTCTACTGTCTTACAAGGTCGCTCGGAATCCACTGGACGGCAACTGGTTTGGTTTTGGGGTTAGCCCAGTGCTAGGCAGCCGGGAGACCTCCATTCATTTGAAGGTGCCAGAGGGGTGTTCTTGACCTCTCTCCCTGCACCTACAGGCCACCTCCTCAAGCTCAGGCTTTCAAGATTGTTCCTGTGGCTTGGGCCAAATGTAAGCGTTGTAGGAAGCACATTTCTGCAGTTAGGCAGGACCCTAAGTAAATCCCCAGGAATAAACAAGAGCAGCAAGTCACAAGGAGCAGGGGAGGGGGGAGGGGAAGATAAGCTTTGCTGCAGGCAGGCCTGTCACTCCAGCTGAGAGCAAGCACCTTCACCTCCAAGCTCTTTGAAAACGCAGCGTGCCCAGGGAGAAAGCGCTTAGCTCGAGGGAAAAGAACGGCAGAGCTTAAAGGGGGAGGGGAGGGAGCAATAAAAAGGAGGGTTGCGGATAGTTTCCCTACCAAAGGACCTTCCCCCTCCACTGCAGGCATGTTTAGGCCCTCAGGCGGCCGCACTCGAGCTGAGGGGACGCAGAAGCAAACGCTACCTGGCGTCGGGCTCCTCCTCCGTCTCCACGGCCGTCTCGTCCTCCTCGCCCTCTGACTCCTCCTCCGCCTCCAGCTCCCGGGTCGCCTCCTCGTCCTCCTCCGAGCTGAAGCTCCCCAAGGCGTGGTTGCTGTCGCTGCTCGCCATCTCGCCTGTCCCGGGCCGGAACTACAGCCGGAGCCGCCCGCGCCCGCCTGGTGTTCTCCCTCTGACTGCGCCTCTGGCCCCTGCCCTGTCCTGCCCTGCGGGGGCGGCTCGGGTTCCCGGCCCGGGGGCGGGCGAGCCCTGCGACTTTAAATAGAAGGCATCGAAGAGTTTCGCCAGTTTCTGAGGCCAAGGCTCAGCTTCTCTTCCCTACGCATCTGCCAACTTCCCCCAGAGGTCCCCGCCCCAGTTTAGGCAGATCCTTGGCGGTCTTTTTGGGCAACTGAAGATCACCACTGTCAGGGGCACGGGTTCCAGTGGGTTAAACCAAAGACAGGTGTTCAGTCCTGGCTTCCTCCCCTCCAGAGTGGGCTCTGTAGGTTTTATGTTAGATTCTTTACCCCAGCCAAATAATTACTTCTTACTGAGCAGAGTGCGTACTAGCATTGAACACTGCACTAAGGGTCTCATTTTTATCCCCTCACACTGTGGGTGATAGGTTTTGTTGCAGTCTGTTTTATAGATGCAAAGAGCTTAGGTTGCTTGCTCAAGATTCCCTTGCTAGTAAAGCAACCCAATGGGAAATAAAGCTAGGTCTGCACTATTTAAAAGCCCAGCTTTCAACCATGGGCTCCCTTTACATGTGCAAGTCAACAAATTGTGTATTCTCTTCCTCAGTGTGAAAGCCTGGTGGTGTAGTCGTTAAGTGCTACATCTTCTAACCAAAAGGTCGGCATTTGGTCTCCACCAGGCACTCCTTGGAAACTCTAGGGGCAGTTCTCCTCTGTCCTAAAGGGTTGCTATGAGTCAGAATTGACTCTACAGCAATGGGTTTGGTCTTTTTTTCTTCCTCAGTGACCCCTAACTTTCTCAACCATGAAATTTTATCTCCACTAATCTTAAATCTAGAAGAGGAACAATTTTCCCCATTGGGTGGCTGGCTAGGTTTTGTCAGATATTCAACCCAAAGGCTCCAGACCTCTCCTTGGATCATGTCATGGCTTCCCACTGCTCAAGCTCCTCACCAAGATATACCCTGCTTAACACAGCCCGCATCCTACCTGTCTTGTCTCTTCTTTGGAAATCAGGAGTTCCCCACATAATATCAAGTCACATCACAGTGCCTTTATTTACACAGCTCATTATGCCTGAAAGGTTCTTCCCACCTTCATTTACCTGGTTACTCACCAATCAGGATCACCTCTTTCCTTTGAAGTCCTCAGGTTGAGCTCAGCACCCCTCTTCCAAGTTACTGCACCATCCTATATTCAAATTGTTTGTGTTCTTTCCCCGGCAGACTTTGTAAGAGTATTACTCATCTTTGTCCCACCATCCCCATCCCCTACCTGCCCAGAAACTCGCCAAGTATCAAGTACACAGCACACGTGTAACGAATGCTCCTTTGCGAACTGAAGAGAACATGACCAGACCTGGTGAGTATGTACAATAAAAAAGGTAAAGATATATTTACAAAATATAAAGATATTCCTTTTCATGAGGGTGATTTTTATGGTTAGAACAATGGACATTATTTTTGATTGTTAAAAATTATATATATATATCATTGTTGATGCCAGATGGATCCTGGCTGAAAGCAGAGAATACCAGAAAGATGTTTACCTATGTTTTGCTGAATATGCAAAGGTATTCAACTGTGTGGATCACAACAAATTTATGGATAACATTATGAAGAATGAGAATTCCAGAACACTTAATTGTGCTCATGAGAAACCTATACATAGACCAAGAGGCAGTCATTGGACTAGAACAAGGGGATACTGCATGGTTTAAAAGTCAGAAAAGGTGTGTGTCAGGGTTGTACCCTTTCATCATACTTATTCCATCTGAATGTTGGGCAAATAATCTGAGAAGCTGGACTATAAGAAGAACGGGCATCGGGATTAGAAGAAGACTCATTAACCACCTGCAATATGCAGATTATATAACCTTGCTTGCTAAAAGCCAAGAAGACTTGAAGCACTCACTGATGAAGATCAAAGATTATAGCCTTCAATATGGATTACACTTTAACATAAAATGAAAATTCTCACAACTGGACCAATAAACATCATAGCAAACCAAAAAGAAACCCATTGCCATCAAGTTGACTCCAGTTCATAGTAACCTATAGGACAGAGTAGAACTGCCCCATAGGGTTTCCAAGGTGCAGTTGGTGGATTCGAACTGCCAACATTTTGATTAGCAGCTGATCTCTTTAACCACTGCACCACCAGGGCCCCAAGCAACATCATTATAAAAACAGTAAAAAATTGAAGTTGTCAAGGATTTCATTTTACTTAGATCCACAATGAATGCCCATGGAAGCAGCAGTCAAGAAATTATATGACGTATTGCATTGGCAAATCTGCTGCAAAAGACCTCTTTAAAATGTTAAAAAGCAAAGATGTCACTTTGAGGACTAACGTGGGCCTGACCCAAGCCATGGTATTGTCAGTCGCCTCATATGCATATGAAAGCTGGACAGTGAATATGAAAGACTGAAGAAGAATTGATGCCTTTGAATTATGGTGTTGGCAAAGAATATTGAATATATCATGGACTGCCAAAAGAACAAACAAATTTGTCTTGGAAGAAATATGGCCAGAATACTCCTTAGACGTGAAGATGATGAGACGTAGACTCACTTACCTTGGACATGTTATCAGGAGTGATCAGTGCCTGGAGAAGGACAGCTTAGTAAAGTAGATCAGTGAAATAGATGGATTGACACAGTGGCTGCAACAATGGGCTCAAACATGGCACAGGACCAGTCAGTGTTCTGTTCCTTTGTACACAGTGTTGCTAAGAGTCGGAACCAACTCGAGCACCTACCACCAACACGTGTGCACGTGTGCACACACACACGGTCTTAGTTATCTAGCATTTCTGCCACAAGTGGATGGCTTTAACAAACAAATTTTCTCACAGATTGGAGGCTAGAAGTCCAAATTCAGAGTGCCAGCTCTAGGGGAAAGCTTTCTGTCACTGTTGGGTCTGGAGGAAGTTCCTTGTGTCTTCAGCTTCTGCTTCCTGTTTCCTATCTTACCCCATCTCTGCTTCTCTGGCTTGCTTATTTAATCTCTTTTATATATCAAAAGATTGAGGATAAATCCTACACTAATTCTGCCTCATTAACATAACAAGGACAACCCATTCCCAAATGGTACTATAACTACAGGCATAGAGGTTAAGATTTACAATACATATTTTTGGGGGACACAATTCAATCCATGATATAAATATAAATATAAATCCATTGCCATTGCCATTGAGTCAATTCTGATTCATAGCAACCCTACAGGACAGAGCAGAACTGTCCCATAGGGCTTCCAAGGAGTGGCTAGCAGATTCGAACAGCCGTGCAGCCAAGCTTTTAACCACTGCGCTGTGTGTGTATGCGTGTGTGTGTGTGTAAGAACTCTATTCACAGCAAATTCTATTCAGAGTTGTTAAATATAATGAATGAAGTTAGGTATTATTCACCAGTTACACTAGTTTGTATGCATGTATTAGGTCCACCTGCAAAGAGCTGTAGATAGCTCAGATACAGTATAAAAACATCAGCTAGTGTGCAGAAGGAAAGACCAGCAGAGTCCAGCCTCCACAGGGCTTACTAAACCGGGTTTAACATCGGCCCATTTATCTGACATATTTGGCAGGTCACAAGGTACATATTCTTAGGCTTCAGTCTATTGATTTAGAATTGGGTGTAACTTTAAATTTGTTAGCTTCTTAATCTATTTGCTACGCAGAACAATCGAAAAGCAATGGTAGTAAGGGCAGGGTTAGTGGAGAGAACAAGTGGCAGTGAAGGAGTCCACATCATGGTAGAGTATGGGATTATCTACTGTGGAGGTAGAAGGCCCTTACACTTACCCATCCTTGAGAGCTGCACAGTATTACTATATAGTACTATGACTATTAAAATATTTAAATAATTTGAATAATAACTTATATGACAACCATTAATTTATGCACCAACTACTAATGCCAAAGATGAAGAAATTGAAGATTTCCTACTTCTGCAGTATGAAATTGATCAAATATGCAATCAAGATGCATTGATAATTACTAGTGATTGGAATGCAAAATTTGGAGACAAAAATGAAGGATTGGTAGTTAGAAAATATGGCTCTGGTGACAGAAATGACACTTGAGATTATATGATAGAGTTTTACAAGATCAACAACTTACTCATTGCAAATACCTTTTTTCAACAACATAAACAGCAACTATATGCGTGGACCTCACCACATGGAATAAACAGGAATCAAATCGACTACATCTGTGGAAGGATGAGGGAGAAGTTGCATATCATCAGTCAGAACAAAGCCAGGGGCTGACTGCAGAACAGACTACCAGCTGCTCATACGCAAGTTCAAGCTAAAGCTGAAGAAAACTAAAAGAAGTCCATGACAGCTCAAGTACAACCTTGAGTATATCCCCTTGAATTTAGAGACCATCTCAAGAATAGATATGACACATCGAACACTAATGACTGAAGACCAGAATAGTTATGGGATGACATCAAGGACATCATACATAAAGAAAGCAAAAGGCCATTAAAAAGACAGGAAAGAAACAGAAAAAAATGGAGGTCAGAAGAGACTCTGAAACTTGCTCTTAAACATAAAGTAGCTAAAGTGAATGGAAGAAATAATGAAGTAAAAGAGCTGAACAGAAGATTTCAAAGGGCAACTCGAGAAGACAAAGTCTTATAATGACATGTGCAAAGACCTGGAGTTAGAAAACCAAAAGGGAAGAACACGGTCAGCATTTCTCAAGCTGAAAGAACTGAAGAAAAAATTCAAGCCTTGAGTTGCAATACTGAGGGATTCTGTGGGCAAAATATTGAACGAAGTAGGAAGCATCAAAAGAAGGAATACACAGAGTCACTGTACCAAAAAGAATTGGTCCATGTTCGACCATTTCAGGAGGTAACATATGATCAAGAAGTGATGGAACTGAAGGAAGAAGTCCAAGCTGCACTGAAAGCACTGGTGAAAAACAAGGCTTTAAGAATTGACAGGATACCAATTGACATATTTCAACAAACAGATGCAATACTGGAAGTGCTCACTCATCTATGCCAAGAAATATGGAAGACAGCTACCTGGCCAACCGACTGGAAGAGACCCATATTTGTGCCCATTCCAAAGAAAGGTGATCCACCAGAATGTAGAAATTATCGAACAATATCATTGATACCACACACAAGTAAAATTTTGCTGAAGTCCAGTATGACAGAATAATCAGATGCTTCACAATATCCCTCTTACAACAAAGACCCAAGAAAACAAGTGAATCGGATACAGGTGACGAATTTGGAACCCTGAGCATCAAAGACAAGGTTGAAGAATCAGACTGAGTGCCAAGCACAGGAGAGACAGTACAAAAATAACAGACGCAAAGAAGTACAGATTGCTGGCACCCTGCTAGCCAAACCTGTACAGTGCAGCCATACTGAGACAAAGCAAGCAGCATTTCCAGCCAAAACCCCCATCACCTGGTGCAGCCAAGCAGGAGCAGCTCTGTGCTCACATCCAAAGCCAGGCAGGAGTGCTTCCCACCCTGTAAAAGTTAAGTGCACATACTCCACCCACCACGCCCACCCCAGCCCCCCATGCCAGAGGCCTGTGGGAGCCCCCAACCCACCCTCCTCACCCACCCCCACTCCCTGCACATTATTGTAGTTCAGAATCACCCACCACCACCCTGCCTCCTAAGCTGAGAGCCCACAAACTGGAAGCATCTGCCCCTCCACTCAGCCACCTGCACTGGGGGCCCACAGATCTGCAGTGTCTCCTACTCCCTCCACCCACCTATGCTGGGGACCCAAGGGCCAGTGATACCTCCTACTCCCTGTAGCCACCCATGCCAGGGACCTGAGGGCTGGCGAAGCCTCCTACTCCCTCTGGCCACATGTGCCAGGGACCTGAGGGCCAGCAGTGTCTCCTGCTCCTTCCTACCATCCTGGCCAGGGGCCGAAGGGCCAGTGGTGCCTCCTACTCCCTCCAGCCACCTCTGTCAGAGACCTGAGGATCAGTGGTGCCTCCTACTCCCTCCAGCCAACTGCACCAGGGGCTTGAGGACCAATGGTGCCACCTACTTCCTCCAGTTACCCATGCTGGGGATCTGAGGGCTAATGGTTCCTCCTACTCCTTCTGGCCATCCTAGCTGGGGGCCCAAGGGCCAGTGGTTCCTCCTACTTCCTCCAGCCACCCATGCTAGGGGCCTGAGGACCATGGTGCCTCTCAGTCCCTCTAACCTCCCATGCCAGGGACCTGTGGACCATGATGACTCCTACTCCCTACAGCCACCTGCACCAGGGGCCCAAAGACT
Source organism: Loxodonta africana (assembly GCF_030014295.1). Lineage (NCBI taxonomy): Eukaryota > Metazoa > Chordata > Mammalia > Proboscidea > Elephantidae > Loxodonta > Loxodonta africana. The sequence goes on along the minus strand of NC_087343.1, from coordinate 84,412,842 downwards.
GGCTGCACAACCTCCCCCAGGATGCGCTCTAATGGACAGGGGCACACCCTTAACCTGTTCACCCATGATCAGATGACATTCCCCCTGCATCACATCCTCCTCTGCAACTGGAGGCTTGTGCCCGCTCCAGTCACCACCCACCTGGTGACTGGACACCCCAGGCACCCTTGCCCTAACCACTCAGCAATCAGCAGGGCGCACACACAACATCCAACCCAGCGATGAGGGAATATGCCCTCTGCACCCACAGGCAGGTGACTGGCCAGACAGATACATCATTTTACCAGAAATGCCAGCTATACCCTCACCTGCCCTGCAAGACCTGCAAACTACAAGAGCTGCTGTAAGAAGTGGGAGCGGATAGAAAGGGTGATATGGCTGTACAAAGACCAGAAAGGACTCCAGCACCTGGTGTGTGGTGTTGAAGATCAAAATGAGGAAGCAGTGCCACCTGGCCTGGAGGAGAACCTGTGTAAGATCTGCATGTATTCACCCACTGACTGTGTTCTGCTGGAGTGTGGCCACATGGTAACCTGTGCCAAGTATGGCAAGCATATGAATGAGTATCCCATCTGCTGGCAGTATATGATCCGAGCTGTGCTTGTCTTTTGATCCAGAAAGCTTGCAGCAAGTTCTTCAGTGCATTGCAGGGACACAGCTTTGAGTGTCTGGGCTCAGGGTTTGCCAGCTTGCAGAAGGACATGCTAACAGAAGAAAATTTGCAGAGTTTTCCCAAGACCAAGGCAGGCAAAGATGCCATGTCACTTCTGGGCATTCTCATCTTGCCAATGGTTGTATGTCTTGGCTAACAGAGACTCTGAGGCCAAGTGGGACTGGTACAAATTGCGTGGGCAAGACCCTGTTTAAATGATCTTGGCATGATTATGGTAACTGATGAAAAGACTTGATAACTTGTAAAAAAAGAAGAAATAGACTGGTTTAACCTTTGGAAGATATAGGTAAATTTCAAGGTAGCCACAAAGAACCTACTCATCAAAATGAAAAAGAAGAAAAACATAAAGACTCAGTAAACACAAAATCAATAACAGTGAGAGAAATGAAAAAAAAAAATCCATATACATAAAGAATTCAGCACAGAAAATTTAGTAGAACAAAGAAGCTGTCAATGCCACACAAAAAAAAGTACAACAAAATGGCAGTAGTTTAACTCATATCTATCGATAATCACACTGAATGTAAATGGCTTAAATACACCAGTAAAGAGACACAGTGGCAGAATGGATTAAAAAACATGATCCATCAATATGCTGCCTATAAGAGATAAAACTTAGTCACAAAAGACACAAATAAACTAAAACTCAAAGGATGGAAAAAAATACATCAAGCAAACAATAACCAAAAAACAGCAGAAGTAGCAATATTAATCTCTGATAAAATAGATTTTTAAGGCAAAATCCAGCATGGAAGATAAGGACATTATATAATGATTAAAGGGTCAATCCACCAGGAGGACATAACCATAATAAATATATATGCACTCAATGACATGGCTTCAAAATACATAAAAGAAACTCTAACAGCATTGAAAAGAGAAAAAGACAGTTCAACCATAATAGAAGGAGACTTCAACACATCACTTTCTGTAAAGGACAGACCATCTAGAAAGAAAGTCAAGAAAGATACAGAAGATCTAAATGCCACAGACAACCAACTTACTTCATGGGTATATACAGAACACTCCACCCAATAGGAGCAAAGTATATATTCTTTCCCAATGCACATGGAACATTATCCAGAATAGATCACATTTTAGGCCACAGAGAAAGCCTTAACAAAATCCCAAACATCAAAATAATACAAAGCATATTCTCTGATCACAACAACAAAAAAGTAGAAATCAATAACAGGAATAGCAAGGGAAGAAAATCAAATACATGAAAATTGAATAACACCTTGCTTAAAAACCACTGGATAACAGAAGAAATCTAAGAGGAAATCAAAAAATTCCTGGAATCAAATGAGAATGAGAACACGTCTTACCAAAACCTTTGTGACGCTGCAAAAGCGGTGCTCAGAGGTCAATTTATACCACTAAATGCACACATCCAAAAAGAAAGGGCCAAAATCAAAACATTAACCCTATAGCTCAAACAAACAGAAAGACAGCAGCAAAAGAAGACTATAGTCACCAGAAGAAAGTAAATAATAAAAATTAGAGAACAAATAAATGAAACAGAGAACAGAAAAACAATAGAAAGAATCAACAAGACCAGAAGCTGGTTCTTTGAAAGGATTAACAAAATCAACAAACCACTGCCCATTTTGAGAAAAGAAGAGATGGACAGGATAGCAAATAACCTGAATAAGAAATGAGATGGGTGACATAACAACAGAACCAACTAAAATAAAAAGGATCATAACAGAATACCACAAAAAAATTGTACTCCAACAAATTTGGAATCCTAGAGGAAATGTACAAATTTTTAGAAACACACTACCTACCTAAACTAATACAAACTGACGTACGAAAACTGAACAGACCCATAACAAGAGGTTTAAGAGGTAATAAAAAAAACTCTCAACAAAAAAAATCCCTAGCCCAGTCGGCTTCACTAGAGAATACTACCAGACATTCAGAGAAGAGGTTACATTAGTACCACTAAAACTATTTCCCAGCACAGAAAATGAAGGAATATTCTCAAATTCATTCTATGAAGCCAACAAAACCCTGATACCAAAGCCTGGCAAAGACACCGCAAAAGAAGAAAATTACAGACCAATATCCCTCATGAATACAGATACAAAATTCTCAACAAAATTACAGCCAATAGAATACAACAGCATATTAAAAAAATAATACATCACAACCAAGTAAGATTCATACAAGGTATGAAAGGATGGTTTAACATTAGAAAATTAATCAATGTAATCCACATTAAAAAAATAAATCACATGATCGTCTTAACACTGAAAAGGCATTTGATAAAGTCCAACAACCATTACTAATAAAAATTCTCAGCAAAACAGAAATAGAAGGGCAATTCCACAACATAACAAAGGGCATTTATACATAACCAACAGCCAACATTATTCTCAATGAAGAGAGAATGAAAGCGTTCTCCTTGAGAACCAGACAAGGATGTCCTTTATCATCACTCTTATTCACTGCTCCACTGGTAGTCCTAGCTAGAGCAATAAGGCAAGAAAAAAAAATAAAGGGCATCCAACTTGGCAATGAGGAAGTAAAACTATCCTCATGTGCAAATGATAAGATCCTATACATACAAATCCCCCCCAAAATATAACAAGAAAGTTATTGGATCTAATAAAAGAATTCAGCAAAGGAGGAGGATACAAGATCAACATAGAAAAATCAGTTGGATTCCTCTACACCAACAAAGAAAACTTCAAAAAGAAAATCGGGAAAGCAATACCATCTGAAATGGCCCCCCAATAGATAAAATACCTAGGAATAAATCTAACCAGGGATATAAAAGACCTATTCAAAAAAAAATTACAAAACACTACTACAAGAAATCAAAAGAGATCTACATAAATGGAAAAACGTACCATGCTCATGGACAGGAAGACTCAACATTGTGAAAGTGTCAACACTTCCAAAGCAATCTACAGATATAATGCAATCCCAATCCAAATTCCAACAGCATTCTCTAACAAGATGGAAAAACTAATCACCAATTTTATATGGAAAGGAAAGAGCCCCACATAAGAAAAGCATTGTTGAAGAAGGAACAAAGTAGGAGGCCTCACACTACCTGATCTCAGAACTACTATACAGCAACAATAGTCAAAACAGCCTGGTACTGCGACAATGATGGCCACAGAGAAAATAGAAAAGAGTTGGGAATCCAGACGTAAATTCATCTAGCTATGGACAGCTGATCTTTGGCAAAGGGCCAAAGTCTATTAAATGGGAAAAGACAATCTCTTTGACAAAGGGTGTGGGCAAAACTGGATGTCCATTTGTGAAAAAATGAACCAGCATCCATACTTCACACCATACACAAAAACTACTTGAAATGGATCAAAGACCTAAATATAAAACCTAAAACAATAAAGATTATGGAAGAAAAAACAGGAACAACACTAACACCAAAAAAAAAAAAAAAACCCACTGCTGTCGAGTCAATTCCAACTCATAGTGACCCTACAAAACAGAGTAGAGCTGCCCCATAGGGTTTCCAAGGAGCAGCTGGTAGATTTAAACTGCCGACCTGTCACTAGGGGCCCTAATGTATGGCATAAATAGAATACCAAACATAGCTAAAAATGCACAAACAGCAGAAGATGAACTAGATAAATGGTACGTCCTAAAAATTAAACACTTACACTTATCAAAAGACTTTTCCAAAAGATTAGAGAACCTAAAGACTGAGAAAAAAATTTTGGCTATAACATATTCAACAAGGGTCTAACCTCTAAAATTTATAGAAAACTTCAACACCTCAACAACAAAAAGACAAACAATCCAATTAAAAAATGGGCAAAGGATATGAACAGACACTTCACTGAAGAAGATACTCAGACGACTAACAAATAAATGAAGAAACGCTCACGACCGTTAGCCACTGGAGAGATGCAAATCAAAACTACAATAAGATGCCATCTCACCCCAGCATTACCGGCACTAGTGAAAAAACAGGAAATAACAAATGTTGGAGAAGTTGTGGGGAGATTGAAACTCTTATACACTGCTGATATGAATGCAACATGGTACAAAAACTATGGAAAATGGTATGGCACTTTCTTACAAAGCTAGAAATAGTAATCCCACTCATAAGTATATACCCTAAAGAAATAAGAGCCATGACACAAATAGACACATGCACTCCCATGTTCATTATTGCATTATTCACAATAGCAAAATGATTGAAATAACCTAAATGCCCATCAACAGATGAATGGATTAACAAACTGTGGTACATACACACAATGGAATACGACACAAGGATAAAGAATAATAACAAATCCACAAAACATCTCATAACACGGACAAACTTAGAGGGCATTATACTGAGTGAAATAAGTCAATCACAAAAGGATGAATCTATTATAAAGAACCAAGAAAAGGTTTACAGACAGGAAAAAAAATCTTTGATGGTTACCAGGGATGGGAGGCAGAGGAAAGGAAATTTACCAAATACACAGAAGATACATGTTAATACTGGTGAAGGGAAAGGCAATACACAATACAGGCGAAGTCAGCAAAACATGACCAAGGCACGGGAGGACACTGAGAGGAATGCAAGAACAAAGGGCAACAAAGGTAATTACTACGGCATAGACAATCCTGCAACAACAGTATGAACAAACACTAACGAATGGATACATAGGTTGATAGGTATGCCAAGAAATGTGGGAGGGTGTAAGAAAGCACACCCACCTGCAGATATAGGTTTGGTGGTAGATATTTCTACATACATAACTGTAGGTGGTGCTTATATATTAAGCACACAAGGGCCACAGTCAGGGCAACTTCTTAGGCATAACCAAACACCTCGTGGAATGAAGTTCCTAGGCCTGAAGTAGAAGGAACATAAACTCAGGGGACATCTATGTCAACTGGCACAATATAGCTCATAAAGACAAAGTTCTGCATCCTATTTTAGTGACTAGCATCTGGGGTCTTAAAAGCTTGCAAGCACCCCGTCTGGAGCAAGGGAGAATGAAGAAAACCAAAGACACAAGAGAAAGATAAGTCCAAAGGACTAGTGGATCACAACTATCACAGCCTCCACCAGACTGAGTCCAAGACAACTAGATGGTGCCTGGCTACCACCACCAACTGCTCTGACACAGATCACAATACAGGGTCCCAGACAGAGCTGGGGAAAAATGCAGAACCAAATTCTAACTAAAAAAAAAAAAGACCAGATTTACTGGTTTGACGGAGACTGGGGAAACCACAAGAGTATGGGCTCCAGACACTCTTTTAACTAAGTACTGAAGTCACTTCTGAGGTTCACCCTTCGGCCAAAGACAGACAGGCCAGTAAAACAAAGTAAGATTTAACAGGCACACCAGCCCAGAGGCAAGGATGAGTGGGCAGGAGGGGACAGAAAAGCTGGACAAATGGAAATGGGAACCCAAGGTTGAGAAGGGGAGAATGTTGACACATCACAGAGTTGGCAACCACTGTCACAAAACAATATGTGTATTAATTGTTTAATGAGAAACTAATTTGCTCTTTAAACCTTCACCTAAAGCACAGTTAAAAAAAAAAAAAGGTGGTAATTACGTGGCATGGCAGTGAAACGAAGATACATAAATAGATAAGAAACCAAAATTATACATATACAGATACTTATTTTATGACAAAGGTGGTGCTGCTAAATAATGAGAATTTTTTCATTACATGGTGCTGGGACAATTGCTAAAATAATTATATGTCCCATTTGCCTAAGACAATTCCACTTTACACAGTTTGTTCCAGTGTAATTATTTGTTGCATCTCTTTTCACTCTGAGTGTTCCAAATCAAGATAAATCACATGGTTTCATATGTATTGGTCATCAGTAAAAAATAAAATAGAATAATAAAATAAAACTTGACTATTTTCTCACACCATACACAAAAAAAAATTCTGGAAAGATAGTAAAACTAAATATAAATGGCAAAACAACGAAGCACTCAAAAGAGAACATAGTAGAATCCTAACATGAAAACAGAACAGGAAATTTTAAAGGGGACACAAAAGACACTAACTAGAAAGGAAAATATTGATAAATGGACTACATTAAAATTAAAACTTCTATTGATTACAAGACAGAATCTAAGAGAATGAAAAGACTAGCTTCAGAGTGGGGAATTTATTTGAAACATTTCTGGAATATATAAAGAAATCTTACTAATCAATAAAAAAAGGTAACCCAGTTTTTAAAAAATGCTTAGATACTTGAACATGCATTTCACAAAAGAGAAACTCCAAATAACTAATAAACATATGAAAAGGTGATCTACCTTATTTAAAAAAAAAAAGCTCGCGAGCAGCCACCTAAGATAGAGCTATTGGTCTCTTACCATCCGGAGCAAAGGAGAGTGATGATAATCAAAGACTCCAGAGAGCAATTAGTCCAAAGGACTAACAAAGGACTGATGGACCACATGAACCACAGCATACACAACCCCAAGACCAAAAGAACTAAATGGTGCTTGGCTACCATTACCAACTTCTCTGACTAGGATCACAACAAAGGGTCCAGGACAGAGCAAGAGAAAAATTATAATCAAAAAATCAAATTCACAAAAAAGGCAAGACTTACTGGTGTGACAGACTACTGCCCTAAGACACCCTTCCGAACCAGAACTGAAGCCATTCTCAGAGACCACCTTTCAGCCAAACCACAGACCAGCCCATAAAATAAACAGTAACATCCGAGATTAATGTAAGCCTTACAACAATGAGTTATATGAGATCAAAAGGGCAACATCTGCCCAAAAGCAAAGATGAGAAGGTAGAAAAGGGTAGAAAATCAGGACCAAAGGCAACAGGGAACCTAGAATGAAAATGGGGCGAATGCTGACACGTTGTGGGGAATGAAACCAATGTCATACAATACTTCATGTACAAACTATGGAATGGGAAACTAACTTGTTCTGTAAACTTTCACCTAATGCACAATAAAAATTCAAACAAAACAGAACCAAAAAACACTAACAACAGTACACTGACAGGGAACTATAAGACATTCGAGCTGGATTCGGAAGAGGATGTGGAACCAGGGTATCATTGCTGATGTCAGATGGATCCTGGCTAAAAGCAGAGAATACCAGAAAGATGTTTACCTATGTTTTATTGACTGTGCAAAGGCATTTGACTGTAGGGATCATAACAAATTATGGATAACACTGCAAAGAATGGGAATTCCAGAACACTTAATTGTGCTCATGAGGAACCTGGACATAGACTGAGAGGCACTCATTCAAACAGAATAAGGGCATACTGCATGGCTGAAAATCAGGAAAGGTGTGCAGCAGGGTTGTATCCTTTCACCATACTTATTTAATCCAAGAAGCTGGACTATATGAAGAAGGTGGCATCGGGATTGGAGGAAGACTCATTAACAATCTGAGATAGCCAGATGATACAACCTTGCTTGCTGAAAAAGTGAAGAGGAGTTGAAGCACTTCCTGATGAAGATCAAAGACTACAGTCTTCAGTATGGATAACAGGTCAACATAAAGAAAACAAAAACCCTCACAACTGGACCAATAACATCGTGATAAATGAGATAAGATTGAAGTTGTCAGGGATTTCATTTTACTTGGATCCATAATCAACACCCACAGAAGCAGCAGTCAAGAAACCAAACAACATATTCCGTTGGGCAAATATGCCATGAAAGACCTCTTCAAAGTGTTAAAAAGCAAAGATGTCACTTTAAGGACTAAGGTGAGCCTGACACAAGCCAGGGTATTTTCAATCACCTCATATGCACGTGAGAGCCACAAAATGAATAAGCGAGACTGAAGAAGAATTGATGCCTTTGAATTATGGTGTTTGTAAAGAGTAACAAATATACCATGGACTGCCATAAGGAGGAGGTACAGCCAGAAAGCTCCCTAGAAGTGAGGATGGCGAGGCTTCACCTCATGTACTTTGGACATGTTATCAGGAGGGACCAGTTCCCTAGCGAATGACATCATGCTTGATAAAGTAGAAGGTCATCGAAAAAGAAGAGGACGAGATGGATTGACACAGGGCTGAAACAGTGGGCTCAAATGTAGCAACAGCTGTGAGGATGGCTGGTGAACGGGCAGTGCTTCATTCTGTTGTACATGAGTTGGAACAAACTCAACGGCACCTAACAACTATGACTATTATTTAAAATTGTTCATAATGATTTTCTGAAATCATCACTAGAATGTTAATTATACTCTATACATTCTGATTAAGAAGGCTTTAACAGTTTGTAGTACATTTTAGGAAATGTTCCAAGAAAAAGAATTAATATAAAAAGCTTAATTGCTTTTAAATAGTGTTAATATCAGCAATCTTAAAAATTCACCTACGTGGAAAGCTTCATTCCTAATAATACCAGATAAAAAGGTATTAATGTGGTTAGTTGGCTTTGTCAAGAATGAACTTGATTCCAAGATTCTCTGTATAATCTGAATAACCAAGCACAATTATTGAATTTAATTCAGTTCTAAATGATAACTACAACCTCCATCTCATATTAAAGATAAAGACTTTAACAGAAAAAAAAAATCTCAACAATTTCCATATATAAACTTTATTTCATTAGACATCATACAAAAATTTAAACTTAAAGAAGAAAATGAAAATATGCACCTTTTACAAGTCAAAGAAAAGCAAGTTTTAGCATTTGAATTGATCTGCAAAAAACCAACACATTAGAGGTACAAACTGTGCTACAGCAGGTCTAAAAGTTGCACACAGTCTTTCTGAAAAAGTTAAAACTGTTTTCAAGATTACTTTTATATTTAAATTTACAGGCACCGACCAATTTACAAATATTTACATAAATCAAAAGCAACCTTACTAAACACTGTAGCCTTTTTAGCAGCCACCACTAGGTGGAAAAGAAATACTAAAAAAGATATCTTTACAAACATTAAGCTTTTTATTTATAATAACTGTGTTATGACTTATTTAAAACATTCTGTAGTGGCTTACTGCCTAAAAATTCCAGTTTAGATTACAATCCTATACTTGTACACAGAAAAAAAAATCTGGTACTTATAAATAGGATGTAATCTTAACTTTGATCTTTCAGTTTCTGCTGCTTCATGTTACAGGAAAATAAAAAGCAGGAAAACACAAAGTAAAGCAAAAGTGCACATTGCACTAAGCTACACAGAAGACTTAATCTTTTCTGACTGCCTATACTGAACTGATTCTTTAAAATAATTCACTAACTGCTGTACAATACAGAGTTAGCGCTCATATTACTACAGTGCAAAATGTTTTATTGTTTCAACACAAAATTGAAAACAATCTCAAGAGTATATCAAAAGCCTATGAGGTATGAATGAAATGCTAACAGAGACACACACCAAAGCCTCAGTCTATCCCAGTGAGTCAAGTGAAGACTCAAGGCAGTTGTCCATATTTCATGCTTCCGCAGTGATTTCACAGAAATGTGAACTGAAATAAAAGATTTCTTTTGCTTCAAGTAACTGAATAACTGACTTGAATCTTCACTTTACTAGAATGGACTCAGACAACAAATTATTTCCTTTAGGTTACATTTTACGCATGTATGAATCAGACCTTTTCTAAAATTCCACTAATCTCTTAAGTGTTAGCATGTGGTACAACTAACTGAAGTTACATCAAAAACCTTTTATTTGTTCAGGTAATTACCTCCAAAACATTTTATCTGATCTCCGAATAACTCATGTCATAACATTACCAATCATAAATGTAAACATTTTCAAAAATACATTTTTAAATCAAAGTTTATTAAGAAATGTCATAATAAAATATATAATCTTTATGTAAGTATGTCCTTTTAAAAATAAAACATGAAAACAAGAACAATTTAAAAGAAGCCATGATAGAGGTAAACAAAATGTATTGTGTTACTATTGTTCTTTACTTCTCAGAAGAATTTAAGAAACAGAGGCCAGTTATCTTTTCAGGATAGCAGCTCTTAAAGGTAGTATACTGTTCAAATCTCTCTTGTTTTTCAATCTTTGCCATGACTGGGAGAGAAAGAAAAATCATTCTTAAAACCTAAAATACATGCAGAACAAAAGACTGAAAGGAGAGCTAGCAGAATGTTACTAGTGGTTCTATCTAGGAGGCAAAATTTTGGGTTTTTACTAATTTTTTCAATTAAAAAATATTTATGGAGAAAGTGAATCTATAATAAAAGCACTTTTGAATAAACAGAATTTACAAAAAAAAGAAAGAAACTGGAATTCTTGTTTTCAAGCTAAAAATCTGACTCGCTACCTGGTGGCTGCAAATCTTTGTACTCTGTTCTCACTTCAGTTGTTCAACTAAAAGTACCAGTTTTACAGTTAGACAATCCTAAATAAAAGCTCACCCATCAATAAGAACAGTAATATACCAATGTTATTTTGGAGTTCTCAAATTTAATCGTATAGACAAAATATTCCCTCTTAGATAATTGTTTTAAAGTGAAAAGAATTCTGCATTTGACAAACCGAGGGCCTAACTGAAGGATGGCACGTAATATAATACACTTGCATTTTTAATTTTCATCAAATAAAATTCTACGTGTGTCTAAGTAATGAACAAATAAGCCTCTAAAATTATCTTTTGTCCTTTTAAAAATAATCTGATCTCTTTACAACTCTCTGATCTTTTTATTCTATGAAGCTTTCCTTCCTATGTCTCATACTACATATTTCTATCAATGTATTTCCACGCTGATAGAGACAGAGGCCACTTTTGGCAAAACCACTGATGAATAAATTCTTACTGTGGACTACAGACCTAAGGAATAACCTTCAGTTTATATATATATAATGCGTATACATACACACATACTGTTTTAACTTTTCAAAATACAAATAAAGAAAAAACAGTACTCTAGTACCTTGTTAAAATGGAGTATGCAGAAGAAAATGTGTGGAATAAATAAGAGATTTCTTTTGAAGTTATAGTAAGTTCCCCAATGTTTTAAGGAGGGAAAGGAATCTATTAAGTTTTATTTACTCCTTTTTGGAGTTTAAGCTCACTATAAAGATACTTATTTCCATGAGAAGTAAAAGCTATGGCAACGAAAACAGAGCCAGATCTCTCTGAAGAAAAAGTGTATCCAAATTCAAGTAATAAATTCCCCACCGTGTTATATTAGTGGCTCACAACATAGGAACCAGGACTATTTTGTCCTATTATACATGTTCATTTTTAAAGCACACCATAGACCAAGTTTTTACTTACTCTTCATTTTAAACACCTAAGAAAAGTATTCCTAGAGTTAATCTGATGCATTGTTTACCTTCAAAAATTGATCCTTGATCATGTCAAACTTCTGCTTTTCATGCACAGCTCTGGCTGTATTCTTTCCATCAAAAGGTTCTGTAATGTTAAATGCACATAGAGAAATTATTGAAATGAGAACTTAAGTTTCCTTATTAAGTTAAACTACAAGAAATTATTGAGGTTTGACAGTTTTTGACTTACAAAACAGCAATTTCATATGGTTTGGCCTAATACCTTATCAGATTTATGCATACAGAAAAGAGTTTAATAGAGCTATGAAATGTCTAATAAGGTAGTTAGGATTCAAGTGAGAGGATAACTAAAAAGGAAAGTTCAAATAGCATAGGTATATTAAGTCTAAATCAAGTGAATTAAGACTTTCGAAGAATTACAGAGACTAACCGAGGGTCAAGGACCTACCCTTGTGGAAATAAAAATAAAGAATAAAGAGTTATCAAAAAGAATAAAGTATTATATCCAATAGGGATAGCCAATATCAAATATCACAGAAAGATAAAGACCAATGAAACCAAAAAGATCAACAATGTGGCAGAAGACCAACACTAACCTTTGAAAGTAAAGGTTCAATACTGGTAAGGATGGAAGATGGTGCACAGAGTCAGGGTATGAGTGAATGGCTCAGAAAAAGATAGAGTAGTAACTTATGTGAGAAATCTGGCAGTGAAAGAAGAGAAAAAACAAAACAGCAAAGAGAGAAAACAAGAAGACAAGAGAGGGGTCTGTGTGTGTGTGTGCCCAACATACCCCACCTTCTACATCTACACCTCCGCACTACTCACTCCTCACCCCCAAGATCAGAGAGGAGTCCCTACATAGAAAGACGGAAAGGAAGAAACAAGAGGAAGGAAACAGAAGGTAATAGTGAGAAAAGGAGGAATACAAAAGGCATAAGGAGTGAGGTGGGAAGGCTGAAATAATGACAGCAGTACGTAAAAATTACTGGAGTTTAAGAGTTTTGGCAATGAAGAGGGGGAAAAATAGTACAGTATTTAGAGGAGTTAGTAGGCAACTCGACGGCAGTGGTTTTTTTTTGTTTTTGTTTTTTAGTAGGGTCGAATGAAGACTATTTCTCAAGGATGAGAAGATCTATATATGTCTAAAGGCTAAAAGGGAAGAACTGAAGAGAAAGACAAAAGTTGCTTGAAAGAGGAAAGTTAACTGTGGGGAAAGAATCTGGAAAAAAAAAAAAAAAGTATAGCAAACCTGAGGGAGAGGTTAACCTTACATATGCCATATACTCTAAGCAGGCCCAGAAATTAAAACACTGCTTTTGTTTACAAAGGCTGTTTAAAAAATAAGTTTACTGTCACAGTACTGTTATTTTTCATAAAATAAGACTATATGCCAAATTGTATCAGATTATATCATGCATCATACAAGTCAGCATTTAATATTAAAAAAAAAAAAAGTAACTAAAATAATATACACCCACTGTGCAATTTAGCAAACCAAACACCAAAGCAGGAGATTTAATTATTCATAAACTTTGGAGGAGATGCTGTATATAATCCAAGATTAAAATATTCTAAATCTGACGTTTTCTACAAATGCTGATTTTCAACCCTTTACTTTTTCTTACCTTAAGATTTACAAAGGTCTTTCTTTAAATTGGCATCTCTGAGAACAATTTTAAATACTGTCTCTTGCATCAGTTTTAAATAGGCTTTCCAATGACTCAAAGAAAAAGTCTCAAATATTCATCAACATTCAAATTAATTTTAGAAAATACAGTATCTTCAGATCAATTAATTTTTAAGGTAAAATCAAGTCCTTGCAATACATATCAATATTTTAAGTATAAAAGAACTCATTTTATTTCAACATAAGAATAATTAATGAAGATTATGAATGGGTATGTTTTCTTCCATCTGTAAGTCATGAAATTAAGTTTAAATCAATCATATGTATGAGATACATAGACTGCTCAAATCTTACCAACTAGAAAGATTAAATGCCCAAATTCGTATTTTTTTCCTCACAACTAAAGAATTTTAAATTATAAAAAAATAAATAAATAAAAACTTCATGATCATAAATGTATCACTTTTAACTGAAATTAATCAAGGAATTCTCACAGGACTATGATGATAATGGAAGGGTAAATAGAGAATGGTCTCGAGAACGCTACCTTCTATACAGATGTATTTATTTCTCCATTCAATACCATCAGGCCTCGGAATGGCTTTGGCTTCATGAACTGAAATCATCTGACTGTCCCAGCTATAAGGAAAAAAAAATCATGTTAACTATTTCCATAATTTGTCCTTTTATTATTTTTATTTTATCAGTAATAAGGCCTACCCTGATATTCTTATGTGTAATACTGAAACTTGCTTCAAACCTCAGCATCACAACCCCCTTCTGTTGCTGTGTGCTGTCAAGTCAATTCCGACTCAGAGCAACCCTACTGGACAGAATAGAACTGCTTTTGTGTTTTGATGTATGTGAGTGTTTGAACTGAATCACGTGAGATGTGGACATCATAAAACTTCATTCCTATATCCTTTGCACATATCTCCTAAGAATAAAGCCATTATCTTTTATAGCCCCAACAGCATCTAAAAAATTAACAACAATTCAAATGCTTTTATGGCTCCCCTGTCCCAATCAAGATTATAATTTAGGTTCACCCATTATATTTGTTTTTAATACTTTATTCTGTTTTTGGTGAAAGTTTACATAGCAAATTAGGTTTTCATTTAACCAATTCCTATACATATTGTTCGGTGACATTGGTTATAGTTTTTCACACTATATCAGCATTCTCATTTCCATTCTGGTTGCTCTGTTTCCCTTAATCTAGCTTCCTTGTCCCACCTTACCTTCTCATGACTGTTCTAGGGGAAATGTTTACCCTTTGGTTTCATCCAGATTATTATTTAGACAAGTACAGTACTCACGGCTGACATTATTTTGTGGGCCGATCTGTCGCTTAGCTGGAGGTGACCTCTGGAAGTGGTTTAACTTCCCACTTTAAAGGGTATCCCAGGACAGTAATCTCAGGGATTCATCTAGTCTCTACCAGTCCAGTAAGCCTGACCTTTTTTTTTTTTTTTTTTTTAGGAATTTGAGTTTTGTTCTACATTTGTCTCCCATTCTATCCAGGACCACTTATTGAGTCCTTGGTGGGAATGGTAGGTGGTGGTAGCTGGGTACCGTCTAGTTCTTCCAGTCTCAAGTTAGGTGAGGCCATTGTTTGTGTAGAATATTAGTTCTGCAAACTAGTTTCTTCTTTGAGTCTTTGATTTCCTTCTTTCTCTTTTCCTCCAGATGAGTAGAGCCCAATAATTATACCTTAGATGGCTGCTTGCAAGCTTTAACACCGCAGATGCTACTCACCAAACCTGGGTGTAGAACACTGTCTTAATGGACTATATGGCTCCAACTGACCTAGCTGGCCCTTGAAACTAAGGTCCTAATCCTTCAAACTAAGTAAACCAATCCCGTGTGGTGTTTGGTTTTGTCTAGTTAAGTATCCAAAACTGTGCCCTCATGTGCCTTATTTTTATATTTGAAACTATATGCAGCACACATAAAGATGCATTGTATTTGATCTAAATCTGGAAGTTACCTTTGCTTTTGTTTATTTTTAATGACATTAACTTTTTAAGAGATTTATTGTCACTATGAGTGGGAACCGACTCGATGGCACCTAACAACATTGTTGTTGCAAGGGAATAAAGGGGATTCTAATAGGTACCTTTTAAGGTTCCTAGACTCTCCAGTATTCTGAGTCTGCAAGATATTTAGGGCTTAAATTTTTCTTTTGTTTAGTTATAATACAAAATGATTACATTCTGATTATATTTTCTAGATTCTCCTGGCCACCTGATCCGTTTTCCCTATTTTGTTAGTTTTCTCCTCCCAGGTACCGTTCTAGAAACCTAGCTTTAATTTTAGAATGTTCAGCAATAAGATTTAGAGAAAAGCTGTGAGTGAAGTATGTAAACAATTCTTAGTAATTTTTAAATGCCCACATAAAACTTCTGCAACTTTTACACCATATACTTAAGCATCCCATAAGAAGCACTCAGCTCTTTGTCTTTTAAGAGAGGATTTTTAATTGAATACCTCAAAGTTAAGAAGAAATCCTACAACATTTTTAACAGCTGCCAGAATTCTTTTGCACAACACCTAGTTCATTACCATGACTACATTCTTGGCTGTGCTCCCTATAGCCAAAGTTCTGAAAATAACTGCCATGAAACAATGCACTTGACAACTGCACTATGTAATGAAAACAGCAGGTGAGGATGTCACCTAAATCACAGGTTATAGTGATAACTAAGGCATCCAAAAGATTCAAAATCTTTTTTTCAAACATCAGCATCCTGGCTGATATAATTTGGCACAGTAAACTAGTTTCTGTTAATACTAAATCACAAATCTACATGCCTACCATCTTGCTTCAGTACAAGAAAATAGCTGATTTTCCAGGTATTTGTATCTAGACGCTCTAATCCTAAACTATGCATGGCAGACATGCATTTTTCTTCTAAGAATCCTTTCCCTCACTATAAAATTCCTGCAAAATCTAATTTACATAACACAACGGACATTGCTGATACAGTCCAACAAGTAATAATGTGGTTTTGGAATCAGACTAGATTTTGAACACTAGTTTTCCCACTATTGAGCTGTACTGCAAGTACATAAATATCCTAAGCCTGATAGGGGTTACTGTGAGGATAATGATTATGAGGTAATGAGATAATACATGGGACTCATTTATTACAGTGCAGGACACTTGGTAAATACTCAATAAACATTAGCTACTGTTATTGCAACATCTTAAAAAAGAAACTCTAGGATTACCATCAAACCTTTACAGTCTCTTACATCCCATGTCTCACTGAGTCTTAAATCTTTCCTTATCTTTCTATAAATGAAGGCTCCTCCCTTTTTTGCCTCGTTGCCTAGACCTACATTCAGGTCTTGGTCATTTTTAATCTAGATTATTGTAATCTGATCCTTACAGTACTACTCTCCTCCAGCACTTTCTCTACTCCATTTCTTAACCTAATTCAGTAATTTTTAAAATCCTGTCTATAATCTCACCTTCCGCTTCAAAATTATTTATTTGTAACAAGCAGTTTTCAAATACCCACTATGTGGCACTAGGCTAAGTACTGAAAGTACAACTACAAACAAACCAGACAAAATTAATCTGGTATAAGATTTACTTTGACAATATTGAATAATATTTCTTTCATGTCCAACGTTTCAAATCATCTCAAATGAGTCAGGTATTTTTTAGAGCTACCAGCAACGTAGCTGATAAAATAATACTAATATTGTAGTAAAATATCAGTTAGTGTGATTTTTGCAGTCAAAACTATCTTAACAATTCTGTGATCTTAAGGCAAGTTACTTCACCTTGGTATATTCCTCACTAATAAAATGAGCGTTAATATAATGCCAACTCATATGGTTAGTATGTGAACTGAATGGACAATACATATAATGTGCTTAAAAGTTTTTCCTACCTAGTGAGAGCAATTTATTACCATTATTATCATTTCCTTTTCCAAACCACTTCAAAGTGGTCCCCTATGGTCACTATACCCTCCCCAACTTTCTGCAATTCCTAAGTCCTCTCTCTTCCTCCTTTAAGCTTTTCTAGATTGATCAATGAACACCTAGCCCCACTCTATCTGAACTTAGAACTCCTCCCATAAGAACTTTCAATTCTGTCCTGCCTGATTATACACTTTACTGTTTCATGTTTACATACTGCCATCACCAAAAAAAAAAAGTATATCTTGACTCATGTATCAAACTAACATAACTGTCTACTCAGATATCAAATATTAAATAGATCTTTTCCAAGTTTGTTTTAGCTGTGCATTTTACTAAAACTTTGTAATTCCTTGAAAATAGGTGTTATAAAATATACAGTACCTACATGGGATCAACACAAACATTTGTTCAAGTTCAACTCTAGAAAAGGCAGCTAAATATAAGATGGGATCACCACAGAAATCAATTAAAACTGGGCTTACTGAACTACATATTCTTTTTATTAGCTAAGAATATATCTATTTAGTTTTCAATAGTTAAAACCCAGTGCCGTCGAGTTGATTCGTAGTGGTTAACAGTTAGATACTAAATTTTACAAACTACACATTTCTGGTCAAGTTTACAGGACCCCTATTGACAAATATAGCTCCTGGGACAATCTGTAGCATTAACATAAATAAATAAATAAATAAATACAAAGTTTCACTTACTCAAATTCTGTAGCATAATATTTAAGAAAGCCCAGTAAAAGGTCTCCAAGATTTGATTCATTCTTTGAGAGGTAAGGAGGAATGTTACATGGAGCTTGATGTACAAGGTGCAGATGTATAGCAGGACTAAAAGATTCCTATCAAAAAGAAAAAGGGAATAATGTAAAGCCATTTAAAACACACTAAAGAACTTTATAAATTCTTATCTAAGGCCCTCTGAAGAAAAGAAATTTTCTTTATGTTGGCCATTTGGAAATTTGAAGATTTCTTTCACTAAAGATATTCAACAGTGTTTGGAGTAGGCCAGACTGTTGTTGTTGTTAGCTACCAACAAGTCGCCTCCAACTCGTGGCGACCCTATGTATGTTGCCAGGTCCTACACCATCTTCATGAACATTGGCATGTTTTAGTCTAGTCAGACAATATCCTGTTCTGATCCATAGGATTTTCATTGGCTAATTTTTGGAAGTTGATCACTAGGCCCTTCTTCCTAGTCTGTCTTAATCTGGAAGCTCTGCTGAAATGTGTCCACCATGGGTGACGCTGCTGGTATTTGAAGTACCAGTGGCATAGGTTCCACTATCATAGCAACACCCAAGCCACCTTAGTACAAAAATTGACAGGCAGGTGGTGGAGTAGGCCAGAAAGCACCTGAAAAACTAAGTTATTCTAATCCTTGTCTTGGTTGTATCATTCAGTTACCCAAATGGATCCCTACGGTAGCAAAAATATTTTCTAACCCATAAATAAAATCTTACTATGCATACCAAAATTTCAACCAGTAACATATAGGTTTCTTTGTAAATATATCTCCTTCTTAATTATTTCTAAAAGGAGGAGTTGTGCTTTATGAAGGCTGTATTAAGTAGAAGGTAAGAGTTTTTTCTAACTGCCACTTACAACTTCTCTCAAAGGCCGTAAAAGTAACTTTAATATATGAATAGTGCTTATACTGACTTCAAGACCTATTTTCCTTTATTCTGTTTTTATAGTTTGTAGCTTAGAGGGAAAAGAAGATAAATGTTCAACATGTTGTAAACTTGAAAAGACAAAGAAGGCACTGTGTCAGGGAAAAGAAGATGGGAAACACACCAGCAAGCAATATTCTAGCAAATTTTTACCACAGTATTCATAAAGGTAGATATCATTTGCCTGCAATCCATGCCCAAACAAGACACTTACTAGAAAGACTACTTGTGAGTACTTATTCTTTTCACTTATGGCATGCCATTCATTTAAGATCTGATCTTTCCTCTATTAGCGGCAAGCTCTGGCTCAGAAATATGCTAAATGACTCTCAGGTAATACATGTCCATGTGTTGGAAAATAATTGTTGTATTTATGGTAATTTCCACACTGCCATCAAGTATCGTTTTCTGTTTTTCCCCTTTACCATCAAAATAGAAATGAATTAAAAAAAAAAAATCAATTAGTTGAGGCAGCAGAAGCAGAACTGAAGTTAAAATTCCCAACTAACAGATCAGTTTTAGATTTATAGATACCAATTTAATTAGTAATGTCCAAATAACTCAGTACATCCAGAACGCTCCTTAGAAGCCAGGATGGCGAGACTTTCATTTCACATACTTTGGACATGTTGTTATCAGGAGGGATCAGTCCCTGGAGAAGGACATCGGGCTTGGTAAAGTAGAGGGTTGTAGACAAAGAAGAAGACCCTCAATGAGATGGACTGACACAATTGCTGGAACAACGGGCTCAAGCATAGCGATGATTTTGAGAATGGCACAGGGCTGGGCAGTGTTTCATTCTGTTGTACACTAGGTCACTACGAGTTGGAACTGACTTGATGGCACCTGGCAACTGATGAGTAACTCCAAGGCTGAAAAATAGAGGCTCTCAAAATAGGTACTCCAAAAAAAAAAGACCAAACCTGTTGCTGTCAAGACAATTCCAACTCACAGCAACCCTATAGAACAGAGTAGAACTGCCCCATAGGGTTCCAAGGAGCAGCTGGTGGATTCAAACTACTGACCTTTTGGTTAGCAGCTGAGCTCATAATCACCGTGCCACCAGGGCTCCAAAATAACTAGTAGTACAGAGAAAAAAAGGTAGTCCATCTATTCAATGCTAGTCCTCAAAAAATATCAGTGAAAACAAAGGAGCAATAAAAATATCCCTTCCCTTGCCCCAATACCTATAGCTCTGTCAATAATTTGTAACTACCAAGAAATGATTAACTTTCTTGCAGAAGAAAAATTCTATTCCAGGCATGATTCATAAAGATGGCACTCCTAAACTTGGGACTTCTTACATTTCTAACCGATACAGTACTACATTACAAGAATCAAACGGAAATCCTAATAGTCTAACACCAGGCGTGGCGGAAAGAAGTCATAAATTGCAATAATGAGTAAAGGCAGAAAGGAGACAGGTATACTGTCTTTAATCCCCTTTGTCTCTTACTTGTTAGGTGTAAAATTGGACTTAGGTCAACATTTTTTAAAATAGTAAAACTTAAATATTATTTTCTGGCAAATTAAAAAGTGTAACGTAAGTCTGAATGAAAAGGAAAAGTGGGTTATGTTCAATAGCTTGTGCTCTGAAAGCTTCTTACTAGTTTTGATTTCTAGCACCTAGCACAATAAACATTTAATTTATAAACTGATTCTGAAATAGGACAGAGTCATTGTCTTACCTGAAGTTTAAAACTGTTTGAAAGTCCTTTAAAATTTTTATTTTGTTTAGTAATGTAAGAAAAAGATTGGCAACTGTGAGAGTAAAGCTGAACAGTTCTGAGGCCTACTCTACTAAAATGCTCAATGACCTTGGCAATTTGCCCAAAGTCTTCTTTTCATAGTCATACACAAAAAGAAAGAAATGAAAACCTAAAAACAGGCGTGAAGTGTGTAGGGCTAAAGGCTGGATATTTGAACGGAAGTCAGGGCTCTGTCACGGGGCAAGCTAGATAATTAGAAAAATGGAACACAGAAGTGAAAATTGGGCTGTTCAGACAAAAATATGTTAGTAAGAACCTGGGTACCTTATCATAAAATCAATACCCTCTGCCCCCAAGCACGGTACATTAACTGAGATTTCATCAATGTTTTATATTAATAAAAAAGGCTTCATGTAACATAGGGTTTTAAGTACAATTTCTATAGAAGCATTTATTCAATACACAATAATATATTATTTTAAGAATGTGTAACCATCAAATCCTTTTTTGTATGCTGAAAATATAAGCAGCTCTTTCTACATCGAAACCTGGGTCACAAAGAAAAATAAGGCTGGGACAATAAAATGAAATACTAAGAACGGTCACTATTTACAGTCTTTCGGTATGGGCTTAAAGAATCAATACTTTACGGCAGAGGGAAAACAAGAATAAGACCAAAAAGTACAAGTTACTATTGTTTCTATACTTTCTGATACTTTTTTTTTTTAATAATGTTTATGAGAGCATAAACACAGTCCCAGCTATACTGGCAACTCATTATATTAGTTTTTCACATGTAGTAGAAATTAGTTGTAAAAAGGAGGAAGGTGAGATACCCAGGTTCCAAAAGGACTTTTTATAAATGGTCTCTTCTAGTAGATGATGCAAAAGCCAACTGGGAGGCCCTCGCTATCGCAAGACTGTTTTAATGAACCCCGTCAGCCAGTACCTCTCATGGCGCACAATAATAACTGATGCTCAACGGTAAGATCATCAGCTAGTTCTTCAAAATATCAGGGGTTAAACTAAGTTTAATTTAGATTTAAGTGTCAAGTATATGTATTGTTTAGTGATTCATATAAAATAAATAAGTTCTTGGAAAGTTCACCTAAGCTGGATATTATGTTTTCCTTAGTGATATGATAATCTACTATGGTTAGAAATCAGCTCTTCTTATAAGCATATAAAACAAACAGAAATGATATAGTTCTAAATAAGTATCTTAAAAAATATTATTTCCAAATAAAACCAGGAACAAGAAAACTATGAAAGAAAACAGGGAAATAATTAAGTCTATAAAACAAGGAAATAGAATTCTGGAAAAAGAACACAAGAAAATTTGAAAAGAAACAAAAAGATTATGAATTATGCTCATTACTTAAGTCTCTCTAAACTCAAATTGAGTACATATTAAACTTTTCCTAATAGGCACACTTCATTTTTCCAATGTTTCCAATTAATTTCAGCAGGATCCTTCATATTAGGCACAAGAACGGTGTACTAATATTATCTTTATTGGTGTATTTCTTGGTAAGATCAAATGAAAGATAAATTTTTTAATCTCTTAAATTTTTTTCCTGCTTTTCAAAATATAAATTCATTGGGCTAGAAAATTCAACTCACTAAACTAATGAAATGCTACAAAAATGTATTTTAAAACAGAATGAAGAAAACTGGAATAAGGCCAAATTGGCTTTGACCAACTGAATATACTTAATCCCCATTAGTGATAATCATAAGCACCAGGCAAAAGGTTCCATCATTAACATACTGACCAGACTGGATGCCAAAAACAAAATAAAATATCGGAATCTGATGAAAAAATATGTAAAACATCTTAAACATTCTAGTGGCCAATGCCTCAACCAATACAGAAAATGTTATCTTTTACTAAGAAGGTAACTATTACTACTTTTATGTTCACATTAATACTGCATATAATAATTCTATATATACTTGACACAATACATATTATAATAATTCGTAAGAAACACTTACTGGGTAAATTTTTTGGAGGGATGGAAGGATGGGTTCAGGTAGGGCTATAAAAAGAAAAAGTTTAAAGCTTCCGTGACTCACGATTCATTTACAAAGCAATAACTTGTCAGTTACACCCTAGGTATGAAACTGCTAATATCAGGGTTTATGCTAAAATTTAACAGTTTTCATATACTTTACTAAATTAAGTGTATTTCTTAATACTTTGTTTAAAACATATTTCAGTTGACGATTTAAGGTTTTGTTAGTAAGCTATGTATATTCCCATGTAAACCAACATTCTTTACATGGTTTTAGAATAGGCCATCTTTAAAGGGATATACATCATTTGGTCCAACAACAGACACACACACAAAATAAGCAAGAAAAGGATTGTTCTACAGGTATTGAATGGACATTGTTAAAACAGTATGAAGTTATAAAAAAAAAATTTAAAAACTATTGTCCAATGATACTATATCATAAAAGAACAACAGTTTCTATCATAATTGCCCTCTTGGATATTTAACTTTTGCTACTATAAAACTATAAAACAGTAATACCAAAATTGATGCACTTCCAGGAATCTTGCATTAAGAAAAAAATTGTCAACTTCATGAATATGTACTCTTTGAGCAAAAGTTAGAATCTCAATCAGGAGATTTCCACCAATCTGCTATAAAGTGAATTAAATTTCATGCAAAGCAATCATTACCATTATATATTATCACTACATTTTTTAACATAATTCTTCATCCTTCAGCAGTTAATGCACTATAACTTCATTAAATGCATTAACAGTAATTGCATACCATTATAATGTGAATGGAGCAATAGGAAAGGCAAAGTGCTTAATATTCCCAATACAGAAATAACTAAAATATAATGTCCTGAATATGGAAACATACAAGTAATATATTTTCAAGATTTCTTTAAGATGAGAGACCAATATAATAAACTCTGTATTTAAGAATTAAAAGTACGTTACATAGATAAATTCAGTAACAAAGAAACTTTAATTCACTTTTAATTTGCTATTTACCAAAAACTTCTTAAAGTGACATCTGGAATACATTAATATACCTTATTTTTATGCAAATAACACACACATTATACAGTTGTTTTGGGTTTGTTTTTTTTTTGCCAACTGATCAAACCTGTTATTTCCGTAAGTGAGCTGTGCATTATATGTGCGTGCTCATGTACTGTGTGGCACATTATTTGCAAAAATCCAGTACATGTAACCAACCATTATGACCAGCTTACACAGTCTACAACTATGATGAGAAATATAAAATTTCTTCCAAAGAGTACAGAGCAGGATGCATCACTTAAATTTCTCTTCTGTATCATGCTTCATTGCCAAGTTCAAAATTGGGAGTAAAATAAAATTCCATGACAGTCTGGTTATTCACAGTGTATGACTGAGACTATTATGGGAAAATACTTACTCATTACTTACCAGAATAATTCTTAGGAAGTAAGGGTATACCCCCGCTGCTCCCCCAACCCAAGAGGCATTCAAAGGCTCAAAATTCTAGAAGGCCCCACCAGTAATCTCAAGCCCCAGTCACTCTAATTCTAAATGTATATTTCCGTAACATTTTTGAGTGATTTTGGTTATAACATAGACGTCGAACTGGAAAATCTTACTTGAAATTGATTAACTTAAAAATACGAATTCCTTTCCCACTAAATACGCAGTAAATTAAAATTATAGTAAAACAAAGAATGAGGAAAGGACTGTAGAGAATTAGAATACAGAAATTTGGAAACTTTTGGAGGCATGGGTTATCATTCAGTAAATTTGTTGTCTTACAACCTTAGAGATTTATAAACACTGGTCATTAGAGAAGCAATTAGTGTACTGTGGCAGTTATTTATTAACAGTATCCTGATAGTAACCTGAAAGAGCTTAGTATTTTATTGGTTTTGGCTTTAAAATTCTTCACTATAGATGCAACCTTTTAATTTTTCTATTAAAGACAGAACAAAACAGCTTTACTATTGCAGTGTATGATTAACAGGTAATATCATGAGTATTGCTAATCTACAAGGTTTTACTTTGCCTGCAGTCCAGATGGGTGGGGGCTTTCAAATCAGGCACCTACAACAAATTTATACCCATAAACTTACCACAATTATTTATCAAAATTTCAACTATTAAAACAGGTGATCTTCAACACCACTATGAAACCATTAATTCTGAAAATGCAAGAACACTTAAAACTGCTTGGTAACATATGAACATTCCATGAATATTCATTTGCATTATTATTTCTAACTAATTTATAATTTTGCCTTTATCATTAACTCCTAATCTTAGATTCTCATTAAAATCTCTTCCCAGTGGGTTTTCCCATCATGCTCTCATCAGCCATCTTTTCAAGCATAAGTTAAAAAAAAAAAACCTGCTGCCATTGAGTCAAGTCTGACTCATAGTGACCTATATGACGGAGTAGAACAGCCCCAGAGTTTCCAAAGAGCGCCTGGTAGGCTCAAACTGCTGACCTTTCGGATAGCCACCATAGCACTTAACCACTACACCACCAGGGTTTCCCAAGCATAAGTAGTCTATTATAAACCGTTCATTTCATCCTAAGAAATGCTTTATGTTTTCAGTCTTTCTACATACAGAGGCCCTGTTTCATTTCTCTGTTCATGGCAGAAAAGATAGTAGAGCATTTAAAAGGTTTAACAAAAGTTAAATGACATCTAATCTATTCATGTTACAGATGAGACTATTAAGGCCACAGAGGTACAATGACTTGACGAAATCACAAAAATCAGTTCTTTGTGGCAGAGCTGGAACTCCTCAATACACCTTGCAGACTCTTTTAGGCCCCTTTCCTCATTGTAATTTGATACCGTCTAGAAATGCAACCACCTATTTCCTTTCTGGAGCCCTGGTGGCACAATGGTTGAGAGCTCTGCTGGTAACCAAAAGGTCGGCAGTTCGAATCCACCAGCCGCTCCTTGGAAACCCTATGGGACAGTTCTACTCTGCCCTATTAGGTCGCTGTGAGTCAGAATCAACTTGATAGCTATGAGTCTGGTTCTTTTTTTTTTTTAATTTCCTTCCTAATTTCTTCTAGGGAGGGATATCAGTGGTCCCCCCTTATCCATCATTTCTCTTTCTGCAGTTTCAGTTACCCGCTGCCAACTGCAGTTCTAAAATGCTAAATAAGTGCATGGCATGATGAAATCTCATGCCATTCCACTCCGTCATTCATGTAACATTTATTACAGTACACTATTATAACTGTTCTATTTTATTGCTAGTTATTGTTGTTAATCTCTTACTGCGCCTGATTTATAAATGAAATTTTATCATAGGTATGTGTGTACAAGACAAATCATAGTATAATACAAGGTGTGGTACTATCTGCTGTTTCAGGCATCCGTGGGAGGTCTTGGACTGTATCCACTGTGGTTAAAGGGGAACTGCTGTAGCTTAAATTTCTGAAATATAGAGTTACACGTGAGCTTTGTCTAGCTGATGTCCTTTAAGAAAGACCCAGAAATGGCTGAAAATAGCAATGTTAAATAACAAATCACTTCAGTAAAAAAGGTCCACTTTTCCAAGAATAAAAAACCTTTAACGAAATCTAAACTAAATTTTAACATGATTTGATAACACTGGCAACGTGCTAATGCCTGAATTTTCAAATTACTTGCAAAATCACATTGGGGTATCTATTATGACAGTACATTTTTATAAACAGACATCCAAATTAAAATGTTTAATTTAACAGTAAGTGGGGACATATACGCATACTGACGGATGGTAAATGCTTTAGTTAAATCTAATTTTTAAGTCACTACTAAAACTAAAAAGCAAATAGACACTAGACGGTGCTACGTGTCATATTCTTTCTACCTTATATTTATGTTATAAGTAATCTTGTTAATATATTCAACTGAACTGCAATCCTCAGGAGGACAGAGTTCACTAAAAAGCATCAATAACGTATGTTTCAGAATGTACTGTAAAACTGGATAAAAATAATTAGTGATATAAAAGTAATATCTGAAGCTTTTAAAAAAGAGGAAGATTATCAAATCTTTCTGAGCACTGATTCATAAAACTTTGGCCCATCTGAACTAGGTCTCTGTTGATAACTAAAAAAAAATTCATCTGATTCCATTATTCAAATAAAAATATAATCTCTTATTTAACACATAATATCTAGAAGTACAGCAAAGTATTTTTATTTAAAAAAAACCACTGTCCATAAGTAATCCCCAATAAAATTGTGGTACATATCTTTTCAGTATTTGTATATATACAAACAGATACACAAACACAAATATATAGTTACTATTTTTTAATTAAAATTGGTTTCATCTAGTATATGACTTAGTTTATCATGCGTATTTTCTTATATTATTAAATATCTTTAAAATATGATTATTAGTGTCTGCATAAATTTCATGTTACAGTAGATTATACTTAATTTAACCATTCCCTCTATTTTTGAAAACTTAGGCATGTCTAATCTTTTACTATAACAAACACTGTGATAAACAGCCTTATATATAAATTCATATAAAAAAAATACATGCATCCTTAATTATTACCTGAGGATAAATTCCTAAAAATGGAATCACGGAGTCAAAGAATATGAACATAATACTAATTACAAAATTGTACCAAATTGATACTCTCACCAGAAGTGTATGATTGTGATTGCATACTGTTATTTTTTAAAACTTTGCCAACTTAAGGACATTAATCCTACATCTGTACTACATCACGCAAACATTTTTGTCACTAAATTTTTGATTAAAAATGGAAATAGAGAGTTCAAAGTTATATTCTCTGCCAAGAATCTAGAATGCAGAAATTCAGGCTAGGAGTATATTAAATGCTTTGATAACCAAGGAGAGGATATGTTTGACATCTTATGAAAATTAAGAACATTAACATAAACGCTTGCCCAAATGATTGCACCCTATCTCCACAGGAAGCTGAGCTGAAGGTGTACTTAAAGATAGAATCAAGATTTTGTTCAGAAATCAGTCTAAGTCTATTTGAGTTAAATATGAAAAAATAGCCCCAAAATTTCCTATCATAGAGAAAATTGATTGAACTGTGATAAACTTAGAAAATAAAAATAATTTTATGTGTGTCAGGAGTTCATAAGAGGGTAACAATTATACTGGTCTGTCCTGTATTCTGAGATTCTATCCTTCTTATGTTTTTGGTGTTAATATGCACCATCTTTTAAGAAATTATGGTACTTTAGCCAATAGTCGTTTTTTGGTTTTGATACTTAACATAGCAAAAATCAACAACAAGAAAACTAAACTCTAGGTTAGTTCCTCATTTGAAATTTTACTATTCCATGAAATCTAAAAGTCCGGAAATCATGTTGTTGTTAAAACCCAGTAAGTGTCATTAAGTCTATTTCAATTCACTGTGACCCCATGTGATAGAGGAGAACTGCCACACAGGGTTTTCTAGGCTGTAATCTTTGCAGAAGCAGATTGCCAAGTCTTTCTCTCATGGAGCTGCTGGGTGAGTTTGAACTGCCAACTTTTCAGTTAGCAGTCTAGCGCCACCAAGGTTCTATTATCAGTGTCAAACCCATTGCCATCAAGTCCATTCCAACTCATACAGACCTTATAGAGCAGACTAGAACTACCCCACAGGGTTTCCAAGGCTATAATCTTTAAGGAAGCAAACCGTCCTGTCTTTCTCCTGTGGAGCATCTAATGGGTTCCAACCACGGACCTTTTAGTTAATAGCCACCCGCTTAACTACTGTATACCAAGGGCTCCTTATCAATGTGATAGAGCACAGGTTAAAAAAAGAAAAAATTTAAGAATACTATCTATTTAAGAAAACCATGTTTTTTACAGAGTGAAATAACATGCATTATAGTTTTGTTATTTGTCAGTATAGTTGGAATTAAACTTGGCATTTAATGTTTAGCTAGACAGTAATTTTGAAACCCTTGCAAAAAAAGCCAAAGCTGGGGGGAAAAAAAAAAATTAACAGTAATAGACTCTCAGTGGTAGAAATACAGGTAATTTGTTTCTTTCCTCTTTCTACTCTAGTGTATCTTCCAGATTTTATAGAATATATGTGCATGACTTATTCAAAATGAATATAAAAATTTTAAATAATTATATTTTAATATTGCTACAGTTTAGTTATCATTTTAAATATAATAATTCTGAAACAAAAGGGCAAAATTAAATGTGTGACCAGGAGTCTTATTCATTGCTTCTACTGAATTAAAATCCCGAGGTTGAATAATTGAGAAATATTTTGTTCAGTGATTCATTAATTGCTTATGCTAAGCCAGACCTCTGAAAAGAAAGAATTCCTGACATATCCCTCTCACCACTGAACCACTCTTTTTTAAGCCATTGATATGACAATCTTTGCTTCTGTCCCCAACCACTGCCATCCTCCTATTAGTAAACATGACTCACTATGAAGATATCCTCAATTTGAGGATCATCCTCCAATCTCTACTCAAAAAAAGCATAGAGTCCTAGAAATTATATGTGATATAAAACTATGTCCCCCAACACTGATCATTTCTGATATATCTACCAAGGAAAATGTGTCCCCTCTTCTTTCCAATTCCCAATACTCTCAGTACAGAAATGCTACCGTAAGGGAATCAAATTGCCTCAACTTTTGACCACCTGATTTTTCTGCTGCCTCTGACAAAACTGCTAATATCATCTCCATTATCTCTCTCAGAATCTAAAAAGCACCAAACAATGCAATAAAAGCATATTTTTAAAGTAGGTGTTCATTATTTTAAATCAATGCATTGTAATAATTAAATAATTTGTTACACAGTAGCCCAATTCACACAATCACGATAAAAAGATCACCTTGACATCACAATCTCATTAATAACCCATAAGTTGTGACAGTTCCTAATACATCAAATGTTTTGGCAGGTAACAGGTACTAAAGGTTAAATTTTAAATATAAGCTCCATGAAGAAAATAATTGTCTTTCTATTTTGTTCACTGCTGTAGCTCCAGATCCTAGAATACCTGGCATTTATTTAGTAGGTACGAAACAAATATTCATGAAATGAACAAATGAGTATTATATACTAAAACATGTCTTACTATTGTAACCTTTGGGAAGCACGATTCTACACTCTGGAAATATTAACCAGAAAAGATCAGGCCCTAGACTTCCTGGCAAATACTCTTTTACCATATTAACATCAAGTCTTTCACCTGACCTCCCTTCCACCACATATCATATGTTTAGACAATCAGTCATTAAAGATTTCAGACCCCTAATCTAATAACTATAAAACTGCATGCAACCATCTTTATCAACTCTTATTATCCAGCTTAGCAGACTGTGTAAAACGACTTAATTCCTATTTCTTGGATTTTTATCTACCATATTTCTAAGCAAATAATGCACACCTTCTTTATCTGTTTGATGACAGCACTCTCCCCCCACAAGGTTATTTTCAGAAGCACCACTATTTCAAAATTTTTTTTTAATATGTTGCTGTGGAAAAAATTAGCATAGTGTGCTTCAGAAAATACCTCATGAGGGGAGTGGTCAGCAAAACAAATGTAGAAGGAGTGTGTTATTTGCATCAAAATACAGTACATAAGATATTAAATATGAAATATGTCTTAGACATAAGGGTTTCAATTGGATCTGGTTAGCCAGCTCTGTATTTCCAGAGAATTTTCAATACTTGTAGAAATTCTCACAGACCTATCCATAAATGACACAAATTACAAATAAGTGTTCACTTACTACTGTTTCCCACAGTATGAAAAAGAATGAGTTTTTATCAGAAAAGTCTAATAAACAATGGCTAGCTGGACTGAATTAAAATTTGGGAGTCAATCTGACACAATAGACCTGTAAAGATAAAATCTAGTTGGAGAGGGCAGCTTACCGTGAATGAAAAGCAAAATTATTTTGGTCATGTAGGAAATTAAAAGCTTCTTTGACCAAAAAGAAAATCATTTAATTCCTGCCTCGAATGAAAATGAAAAATAAAAATGCAATGAATGGTGCTTGAGCTTATTTTTGTAGGCCTTCTGAACGCTGGTCTGCCTCAAGATAACGGATCCACAATACAGTGGAAAATATTCTTTTAATACAAAAGTGGATATAGAAAAAAATTGTCAAAAAATAAGAACACAGTGAAATTTCATAATATTTTTCAGGAAATAACATTTCAAGAACATTTGTTCAAAGCAACAAAATGGGATACATGGGCCTCAGAGAGATTTTTTTACAACAATGCTATTTATACACAGGTCAACAGGAAAGACACCATAGTGAAGTTTAAGCGCATTTCTATTTTAAAAATTGAGGGAAAAAAAAGACCTCACGATACTTACTTTGTAAATAGTGTAAAACCATCAAAACAAGACTATAGCTGCTTAAAGTACCACGACTGGCATCATTTATCTCATGGTGACTCGCCCACTTCTTAATCACCAGTACTAATGGACGAACTCGATTTTCAACTGAAAGTAAAATTAAAACTTAAAGTGGTAAGCATGTATTACAGATACTTTGAAAGTTATCATTTCCCAACTCCATGACAATAAAAAAAGCACTACCTCCCTGTGTACCAAATACTGTATTCACCACAAATGTGTCTAACTTTTAAAACTTATTTTCATTACCTTTTAAAAATGATCAGCTATTAAAATATATTTGATTTACCTATAATTATTGTAGTATATGATTTTAGTGTAGCAACATATTCAAATAATTAAATAAGACATAATACATTTAAACACAACTCAACAGATATCACTATTTACCGTAAACATCTTCAAGAAGAAATAAGGAATAATTATTTGGAAATAAACCAAAAACTTACGGTATGCGTAAGTTCTGAGAAGGAATGTGTTTCTTATTCCAACAACATTATTTACATTCAAGTCGAACTCCACACAACTATTAAAACACAAAACAAAACTTTAGCTCAAGTACAAATCAAACTAATTCCCCAGTGATTAATAACCTCCCATCTAATGATGCAAAACAGCATGAGCCCAAAGACCAAAGAGCTGTGTTTTTAAAATGAAGCAGTAAAGTATTAAGAATGAATACATACTCAGAATATCATTTTAATATGATTTGATATATATTAATAATATAAAATAAGATACTGTCGAAAGATCTATAATGCACTGGTAATGTTCCAATTACTTTAGACAAAGGAAATTTTTAAAAACTTGAGATTCGTTGCAGATAAACAACATTATGTGGCCAAAAACATTTCTGAGCAAACTATCTGACTAAGTTATATACTCTCAAATATTAATTTACTTTTTAAAAAATGGGAATAGGAAGCCAAATAAAGTACAGGAGAAAAAAATAAAGGCTCTATCTACACATTGTATTTCCTCCAAAAAGGCTGGCAAATTATTTCACCATGCCAAATTTAGCTACTGATGTCTGGGAAGAGTTATAATGATTAAACAAATAAGTAACACAAGGGATACTTCTTTGAAAGCAAAAAAACCCAAACCCACTGCCGTTGAGTTGACTCCGACTCATAGCGACCCTAGAGGACAGAGTAGAACTGCCCCGTAGAGTTTCCAAGGAGTGCCTGGAGGATTTGAACTGCCGACCTCTTGGTTAGCAGCCACAGCATTTAACCACTACGCCACCAGGGTTTCCTTTGAAAGCAAAAGCATCATGCAATTCACAATTTAAGGGAAAAAGGGCAACAATGATATTCTCGGTATTACATCTTTCATTAAAATGAAGAGTTACTTGTTTAATCATAATTGTATTTATAACAAGCCCCTCAATATAAATATACATCAAATTTCATCAATTATAATACATAATTGAGAATGTATTACATTCCCAAAAGGCGGGAGCTAGCTATATTTTATAATACATAATTTTTTTTTTATGTTATAGATCCTTGGAGTCCCGGTGGCACAGCAGTTAAGAGCTCAGCTGCTAACCAAAAGACCAGTAGTTCAGATTCACCAGCTACTCCGTGGGGCAGTTCTACTCTGTTCTATAGGATCGCTATGGTCAGAATCAACTCGATGGCAACAGGTCTGTTTGTTTTTATATATTCTAGGATATATATATACATATATGTATAATATAAATATACAATATATACTATAATGTACATTATATATTATATATCCTGCCTTCTATGAAGGGTAACTAAAAATTAGTTCTTAAATAAATGAGTTTACTATGTTGGACAAGACTGTGCTCCACATTACTTTACAAAAGGCATATTAACAAGATTATGCGACCAGAGTAGGATTAATTATTCTGCCAAATTAGGCAGTATATAAATGACTTGGAAAATTTCACATACAAAGCATATGATCAACTCAGATGTAAAAAACAGATTTTTCAAGGGGTAGAATATGGCCTATTACATTAAATGTTAAGAAAACTATTATATTTAATATATGCTACATTTTAAATAATCTACCATTGGGCATGATTACTTATGAAAATCTCTGAAAAGCACTTTATTAAATTTGTTTCCTAACAGTTTTCCCAAATTATAGGTGTATCCATTAACAGCGTCCACAGATTTAACAGAAAGTAAACCGAAGTTTAGGAAGGATCGAAGAGAATTCTAAGTTGAGCACTCTGCTCCAATTTTTTAAGTACAGCGTACTTTCATTGGTAAACAGCCTTTAATTGTCTTTTTTTTATTAAAATATGTACTCATGAAGTGAGATTTTCACATTAGTTATTTAGTTTGCCATGTTCCTACTTTAGCTCAAAGATATATTAGGTATAAAATTAAATTAGTTACATTTAGTTATAATACTGCATTGTCATCGAATCGATTTCGACTCATAGTGGCCCTATAGGACAGGGTAGAATGTCCCCATAGGGTTTCAAAAGCTGTAATCTTTACGAAAGTAGGTGCCACACCTTATCTTTCTCCCATGGAGCAGCTGGTGGTTCTGAACTACCAGCTTTTCAGTTAGCAGCTGAGTGCTTAACCACTGTGCCACCACAGCTCCTTTAGTTACAATTGAAAAAAAAAAACAACAAAAAACCAATCCCATTGCCATCAAGTTGATTCCAACTTACAGGTACCCTACAAACAGAGTTGAACCGCCCCATAGGGTTTTCAATGCTGTAATCTTTATGGAAGCTGACTGCCAAATTTTTCTCCCGCAGAGCTGCTGGTGGGTATAAACTATTGACCTTTCAATCAGTAGCCAAGCACTTAACCACTGCACCACTAGGACTCCTTCTTAGTTATGACAGATTGATATAAAGATTCTACCACCTCTGCAATACAGTTTATAACTACTAGAAGCCCCAGTTTATTTGTACCTCAGACCAAATCAAACTCGTTGCCATCCAGTAGATTCTGATTCATAATGACCCTACAGGACACAATACAGCTGTCCCACAGGGTTTCCAAGAAGCGGCTGATGGATTCAAAATGTGACCTTTTGGTTGGCAGCCATAGCTCTTTACCCACTGCACAACCAGGGCTCCAAGATATGTAATTCAGCCTTTAGCTAACACCAAGATTTTCCAAACTGAATTAGAGTAAAAATTATGAATGTGTGCAAAAGAGCAAACGAAATAAACAAAACTGTCATAGAAACTCACAAATCAGAACTATGTATATAATTTTAGCATGTAAACTATGTAAGATCTTAGAAACTACCAAATAACACTATTCTCTATGAGAAAGATGAAACAACATATCAAAATTCCCATTCTCATCAGATACATTAAAAGCAATCACACACACGAAAAGATGGGTGTCGGATAAAAAACAAAGTCCATGAACTCCGAGCTGAATAAACTTAATTGGTCATATGGACATGGAACAGAAGAGATAATCTTACCTTCTTATCACCCATTCTAAGCACCATCTGGCTTACCTTTAAACCAGAATTTGTGTAAGAACAGAAGTGAAATCCTCCTTCCAAAAAACAAAGGCCTTTTTATGTGTAATAATATCCTTCTCTTGCAATTTTATTTTTTGTTTTTAGTGAAAGAGTAGATGCCAAAAGACTGTAGGTCACTTAAAAATATAATATGTAAATATGTATATATTCTTTAAACTCGATAAAGTTTCAAATACTCAAAATGTCAAGGACAATAGCTAAGCACAGGTAAGTATGAGGAAGAATTGCTCATCATTTCAAAGACTCTATCAAGCAATCTTAAAAACTGACAAAGGTAAGTTATTACATTATAGAATTTATTTCTCAATTATGTACACCACATGAATGCTAAAAATGACCTAAAGCAAATGAAAAAGGGGAGTTCAATGACTACTTACTTGACTTTATCCCTGAACTTAACAATTGGCACTTTTGCTCGAATCAGCTGAGGTCTCTCAATGTAGCCAGCTAAAAGTCGAAGAATAAAATACGAATATCTATAAATGTTTCTTAAATTCAGTGTTACAATGTGTATTTTTTAAAAATTATATTTTACTAAGTTAAAACAATCAGAGTGTAGTCTCTGAGAAAGAAAACAAAGAAGTGAGGACATCACTGAATTCTTCTATGGCTGGAGGGTCCAGTCTTTAAGAGGGCTTTATATGAAGATTATTTGCAGAAACGCAGTCTAATAACTTCAAATCTAGGCCAGCAACGGGAGGATGTCTAAATTCTGGTATAGCACATGAAATAGCATCTACAAAAGTAACATTTACAAAGAATTTTAAATATAAAAACTCCTGCAACATGACACACGGAGGAGGAGAGGGCGCAAGGAAGCAGAATCTCTAAGAGGAAAAACACATTTTTTTTGTTTCATCAAACGTTTAAAGATTTTTTTTTTTCTGAGTTTAAAGTAATACATGTTCATTGTAGAAAATTAGGAAAATACAGAAATCATAAAGAAGAAACTCTATAAACCTTTCCCAAATGAATAATCTCTTCATTTTTAACTAACGGAAAAACAGGTTTTTTAAAAAACTAAAAATTTTTAAAAATTAAAAATTGTCCGTTATAATGTTTTTACCACCAAAATCATAAAATAAATCAAGCCTCAAAATGGAAATTATGTGTAGGAATTCAGTGAGTTTTAATGGAAGAAAAAAAAAAAGATTAGGAGTTCAAAGTTTTGAGTTCCAAATACAAGTTCTGGCACCAACAACTATACCCCCTCCAGGCAAGTTACTAAACCCAGGCCTGTTAATCATCAGTCACTTCAACTATTAAAAACAGTAATCAAAAAAAAAAAAACCCTTCATTTGATGATCTCTAAGGTTCTCTCCATTTTTTTAATTTTATGATTCTAATAATAGCTATTAAAAATCCACTTAAGATATGAATTATTTCTTTATTTTACAGATAAAAAAAAAAAACTAAAGCCCACTGTACTATAATCACTTATTTCTTTCGCACAATAGATTTAAGCTGTTCAAGGGCGGGCAGTAACTCATTTCCCAGCTCAAAACCTGACACATAATAAATATTTCCTAAATAAATGGGCATATTGCCTTTTCAACATCACATAGTGTGACTTTACCTGTCCACAACAATCTGTGGAAGTATAAAATTAATTAAATGGGATGGCTTAACATGTGGATTAAAATCTGCTTAGAATCAGCTTATTCAAAGAATAAAATTTTACAGTAAAATGGCAAGTCAACCACTGTTCATTCTACTGCAATAATACATTTGGGCTTCATATTCAGTGATAATATTTTTAAAGCAAGAAAAGGTGCATGTCATTACAAAAGACATGAAATTCTCTCTCCCTCTCATGAACATGTGTAAGACTGTACCTGGATCACTCTTTTGGCTTTTCATAGATAGCTTGCATTATTCATGCTTTAGTTTCCCCTAATAGTCTACAACCTTTTGAGAAAAAGAACTGTGGCTTAAAAACCCTTGAATCCCCCACTGCATTCAGTGGGATATCTTTCAAGTAAGCTCAATAAAGATTTGTTGAATAGTCACTCTTCCTTTTAGTCAAAAATTAAAAGGAATCCATTTGGAAGAAAGGATCCACATTATACCTATCCTGACCAGAAAATAAACAATTCTTACCAGAAGATAAAGTGAGAGACATTTTAAATAGTTATATCAGATGACATATGAGCTTGAGGAAGGTCAGACTTACAAAGTCTAGTACAGAAGTGTTTATGGACTAAGGTGAGTATATGCCGTGCTTCAGTCTTCTGATTTACCTGAAAAAAACACTGAAAAGTTAAAAATAAAGTGTTTTTTCATTATTACTCTAAACCTAGTGTTTCACTTTCTTAAGCATCTCAAAAAAAAAAAAAACAATATACTTGTTTCATTTTTTCTGTACACACTAAATTACATTATAGTCAATCTTTAATGCTATCTTTCAAATCAGTATTTCTTATCAAGTAATTATTTCAAACTTAAAGCACAATTTTTAAAGAAATATTGAAACAACCATGTATGTCATTCATTTTCCAGTATAAATGTACAAAAAGCAATCTCCTCCAACAAAAACAAACTGAATTTCAACATTCTATAACATGTTTTATTTTCTTGTCTATATTGTGAGCTGCTTAAAGATAAAGTCCACGTCTGTAATGTGAGTCTCAGCTTGAGTATAAGCTATGACAACGAGATTCAGACACGTGAATAACACCATAGGATTAGTTGGATGTGCTTGCAAGTAGTTTAACTGCATGACAGCAAGTTTTAACTAAAACTCTTGTATTCTCTAAGGTTATTTTACTTCTCCTTTACAGGACTTTAAAGCCTAGAAAAATACCAGTTTATTTTGGAGTAAATCTCTTTTTGATTTGTAGCAACTAGAAACGATTTCTTGATGGAATAATAAGAATAGTAAAAAAATATACATTACTATTAAGTACCTTTTTTGTATTTTTAAAGAGTTGGAACATAATAAGTCGTACTAAAATTATACCACACACTACTCAATTTAATCTTTGTTAATTCAGAAGAGACCTCAGGATCTTAAAAGATTGCTTCAGGTTAGTTTAATAAACAACAACTCTTGTGGTATTAAAGATACATAAAAGTATCTTAAAAAGAAGAAACAATGCCAAAATATTAGCAAAATAGCAGAATATTTTAAGTATAATGAATTATAATAGTCTTATTATAATTTCAGTGGAATCTCTCTTTTGGTATCCCATAATAATAAAAAACCCAAACCCCAAAGTATTCTCAAGTGAAAAAAATAAAGATTAAAAACAGAATCACTGAGAATGTAAATGGAAAGAAAATATATCAGGAACATAATATTCTTTTCCTTGCTTTTTTTCTTTGCTGCATCCTGGTAATATGTTCAACCCAGTGACATTTCACAACAGGCCGAACTCTTTAAAAACACATGCTGAAGACATCTCATTTTAACAACTTAGAACTAAAAACATGCTAGAGTTGTTATGCTTATTACACATATGCCTTAAACCAAAGCATTTCCTGGCTTTGCTTTAATTACAATAAACAGTTCTTTTCCTCAACGACTTTTATATATTTCTTAAATGACTTAACATGACAAATACACTTGGCATAAACGTTTCATTACTTACTGGTTCCTCTTTAACGACTAAGCATAAATCACCATCACTGCTTCGGGTACCAAATCCATTCAAAGAGGACCCAACCAAAAATAGTCTGCTTTCTAGATAAACAGACAAAAATTACAAGGTATTATTTAAAATTAAAAATAGGAATACATAAACATGAAGGACATGCATAATAAGGAAACATACGTGGAAATAACAGCTGAATTTCTCTCTGCAGCACTGTCCGACAAAGTTCTTTCTTCTTTAAATCACTTACTTGCTGCTGACATGCTTCAAATAATTCCAGTATCTGCTGACTCAACTTGAACCCACCGCCAAAAAAAAAGCAAAATTTTGTGACTTTTCAGAAATGCAAAAGTAATTATCACACTGAGAAGTGAAATCAATACTAGACAGTATTTAGAAAATAAATATATATATCTCCTCAATACTCTGCAATACAGAACCACTGTTACTCAAGCACAGATGGGGAATGGCTGGGAAAACTACACATACATTTTACAAACTAAAATATTACTAATAACAGAAAAGTGCAGTCAAAAATAATTCCTAATGAGTATAATCCATGGGTCAGCAAGTTACTATCTGTAGTTGCTATCTGTTTTTATAACGGTCTGTGCACTAAGAATGTTTTTTATATTTTTAAAAGGATTGTAAAAACAAGCAAACATGAATGTGCAACAGAAACCACATGTAAGTGTCAAAGTCTAAAATATTTACTATCTAGCCCTTTACAGAAAGTTTGCCTAGCCCCTCGTTTTAAGACCATGAATACCAAATATGAAAGACTTTAAAAAAAGAAAAAAAAAACAAAAACCTGGTCTTCGACACTCATGCAAATAACCCCCTTCTCCATTCACACAATATTGCCCTGAACTCTGTCTTCTTGTTGCCATCTACTGACCTACCGGTTTATCCACCAATCTGATTCACACTTTTCCTTCTGACCCAACTCTTGCCATCACCATAGGTGAGTTCCTTATCTATAACAGGATACATACCACAACAACATACTCCCGCCATTTCTTGACTTCTTTTACTCCAATATTTTTTGTCACTGTCTGACTCCCATAACCATAATGTGGTCTTTACAATAAACTGGATTTGCTCTAGCTCTGAAATCTTAAATTCCAATATACTAACTTGGCCTCAATCTTTCCTATTAGTCCAAGTCTCACTCTCTTACTCCCCTAATACCTGTTCCAAACCCAAAAAACCAAACCCTGTGTTGTCGAGTCAATTCCGACTCATAGCGACACTGGAGGACAGAGTAGAACTGTCCCATAGAGTTTCCAAGGACTGCCTGGTGGACTCAAACTGCCAATCCTTTGGTTAACAGCCGTAGCACTTAACCACTACGCCACCAGGGTTTCCATACCTGCTCCAGAACCATAAAAACCTGGATTCCCTTGAATCCTCCCTTTTCTCCCAACCCGTAAAAACCCATGTGGAATGATTTGCTTCCTTATCAGTGTATATTCCACAACGCGTCTCTTGAACAACTCTCTTTTATCATGCTTTAGAAACATTATTCCCTCAGTGTATATTCCACAATGCATCTCTTGAACAACTCTCTTTTATCATGCTTTAGAAACATTATTCCCTTGTTGCACTCTAATACCTATCCTGAAATTCTTAACAAACCACCACCAACAAACAAATCCAAACAACTACCACCTCTGCTCTTATATCTGAATTGCTGCTTAAAAAAGAAGAAGAAAAAAAATACAATATTGGAGTTTCATAGGAGCCCTGGTGTTTCAGTGGTTAAAAGCTATGGAGAGCTATGGCTGCCAACCAAAAGGTCAGCAGTTCAAATCCACCAGCCACTCCTTAGAAATCCTATGGGGCAGTTCTACTCTGCCTATAGGGTTGTTATGAGTCAGAATCAACTTTACAGCAATGGGGCTTATTGGAGACTCAAATTTATAGTCTAAGGTCAGCCATTTGCATCACTCAGTAATTAGTTCTATGTATCTGTTGAGATATTGCTTCCATTTTTCACCATCACCATTCCAAAATCTTTACTAATTTCCTGAAGTCCACTGTACTTATCTACTTCTCTAGCAGGTAACTTTACATTATGAGGATATCAGATGTGACACTCCCAACTTCCTGATGCCAGGCCTACAAACTAATATGTTAAACTAACATAACATTTCCTGTCAGAAAAGCTGTCCTTTTTCTATGTTCAAAGCTAATTTCTCTACCCATACTTTTGTACCCAAGTCTTTTGATCATCTCAAGGAAGATACCTCTATCAGTTTTTCAGTTTCTCTTCTGTTTTTTCAATCCCTTCCTCTCTAATCCTTTTCCATAGTCCATGACAAGGCCCAAGTCTCACCCATTGTTTAAAAAGTTTTATCATGTTTTGAATACTCATTTTAAGAAGGTAGAGGCATTCTGGGCAACTTGTCAATAAAAAAGACATCATTTTTTAGTATCACTGGATTCCCCCCTCCAAAAAACGGTGCAACTAGGAGAATAAAGCAAGCAAATACATCAAATCAAACTAAACCATAGCCAACAAATACAACACAATTAAATGACTGAGTATCCCCATGAGCCCCAGTATATGAGAAAGTAGGGCCAAATATCAATAGCAGCAAGACCCCTTACTATCAGAAACAGTATAAAAGGAAAAAAGAAGAAAGAAGAAGAGATTTTGGACAGTCCTAGGGCCTAAACGCCCAGAAATCAAATTGCCTGTAGGTACTAACTCTCCACAAATTGAGAAATCCAGCACCAAG
The DNA here is from genome assembly GCF_030014295.1 of Loxodonta africana. Classification (NCBI taxonomy): domain Eukaryota; kingdom Metazoa; phylum Chordata; class Mammalia; order Proboscidea; family Elephantidae; genus Loxodonta; species Loxodonta africana. The sequence goes on along the minus strand of NC_087343.1, from coordinate 84,371,794 downwards.
TGGAAAAGCAACCAAAACTGGCTTCACAGGCTGCAATTCACAGGTAAATCCATTGTCCCTGTTAGCTGGGTCCCTTCATAAAAGACTCTGAAAAAACTTTTTAGCTGGGAATACCAAGACCTGATCATCTTCTACAATATAAAACAAACGCTGTTTTTGCCTAAATGTAAGCACTACCTAAAAACTACAAACACAAATTAGCAATGAGTTTTCAAGATAGGAGAAACAAAACATGGTCCAGAAAATGGTTCATTAGCTCAATCATTCCAATAAAAACCGGCAATTCCTCAGGCTCTCTCATTTCATAATCTTTGTTACACAAGTTTACTGTGGAAAATGCTAGTATAAACTTACTCAGTAAAATAAAAGTAGAAGGGTAATAAAAGTTTAAATTCATTCTGAATGTTGAATTCCCTTTCTATACTCAAAACAACAACCCATTCCTTGTTAGCCTATTAAATCATTATTATGTTTTTGTATATGGACACAATGTAGAGTCATCTTAATTTACAAATCTGCAGATTAAGAAGGCATTTTGAATTACTGATTTCCATCCTTGAAAGCTGACCGCTTTTGCTGTTGTTGTTAGGTGTCATAGAGTTGATTCCGACTCATAGTGACCCTATAGGACAGAGTAGAACTGCCCTTTAAGGTTTCCAAGGAGTGGTTGGTGGATTTGAGCTGCTGACCTTTGGGCTAGCAACCGAGCTCTTAACCAATACGCCACCTGCTTTCAGTCATATACTATTACATGAACTTGGCCAAGAAAGAACTGCCTGGTAAGAGAAGGAAGGAAAAAAAAGAAAAACAAGCTTTCACTTGAGGGTCCCTTTGTGCTGAATCCTGGTCTACGTATTCTACATAAATTTACATCTTAGCGGCTTTCAATTTTTTTTTCACAAACACATATGTTAAAAAGATGTATTTTATATTATGACCCAGTATCCTCTCTCTCTTTCTGCTTATATGCACACATATGCACATGGGAAAAAAGTTACCCAAAACAATACTTATTACAAGTGGTACACTATATTTTTCCTTTAAAAATACAGGTCATAATGCACATTCTGACTTTCACAATCCTTGTTATCTACAGTCTGAAAAACATTGCCTTATCTTATTTTATAGATCCCTTAGGGAGCCCTGGTAGCACAGTGGTTAAAAGCTTGGCTGCTAACCAAAATGTCAGCAGTTCGAATCCACCAGCCGCTCCTTAGAAACCCTACGGGGCAGTTCTACTCTGTCCTATAGGGTTGCTACGAATTGGGTGGTTTTTTTGGGGGGCGGGGGGCAGGTTAGGGAGCTAAGTCTTAAGATCTTAAGAGACTTGAAATATAAGTCTCTAAGTCTCCAAACTGTTCCTCCAAAGGTGTCAAAAGACTCCATAATATTTCTTCCTTCCCCAAATTAAACATTACGCAAGAAATTTTGAATAATTCATTCACAATCATCTACAGGTAGTCCTTGACTTATGACAGGGTCCCGCTCCGAAGACTCTGTTGTAAATAGGCTCCAACCTACTTTTTCAGTTGTAACAGCCTGCTCTACAGCAGTGTTTCGGACAGTAAATCATAATACTGAACATCTGCAAGTGAACATCTGAGAGTAACATCAGCAAATTACATGCTGCAACACTGTATGCAGTGCATATTACTAATAAGATGCACAAAAAAAAAATGATCATAAGTGCAGTTCATCATAACTCAAATACATAATAAATTGTGGATTACCTGTATTTTTCACAGTCAGGACCAAGAAAATCTCAGCCTAATCTTATCTCAACTCAAAACTCAAAATCCATGAAATCAATTCATATAATATTTTCAACTGACTAGAATTTCCAAAGAACAGTTATAATAGATGAAACTCAGGAGCTTTGCAAGGATAACTCTGATTCCTCTACAGTCTCTTTTTTGTTTAAAAAATCATATATTTAACTAAAAACTAGAGTAAAGTAAAAGTTAAACACTCAGTACATGGCATTTCAAACTTTCTGCACTATTCTCAAATCACTGATATCCCACTTCATCCTCTCCATTCAACAGATGACCACCTTGCTTGTTAATTCACAGAGAAAACAGAAAGAAGCCATTGAAGTATGAGAACTCTTATTAGCTTCTCCCTACCATACCTAAAACCCTCCTGTACCTACACACCTATCCGCTCCTCCTACACTCCAGGTCCAAAAAAAGTTTTTCTCTTATCTTTTTTTTAAGGCTAATCGCTCCACCTATACTCAGGACCCACTCCCTTACCACCTTCTATGGAGCCTTATTGATATTGATTCTTTCTCTGGAGTGATCAGTCTCATCCTTCGCTACTGATTCTTTCCCATAAACATTTATACATGTTGAACTTTCTCCCAGTTTAAAAAAAAAAACTCCTTCATCCCAACTTCCTACCTCTAACTCCTCCCTTTCACATTCATACTTTCCCTGCTCACCCTCCCATTCCTATTTAAACACATAAGCATATGCACATGCACACACACACACAACCTGTTCCTCTCCCATTTTGTTCTATCTCAGTGAATGATGCCACCCTGGACCCAGTTGTGGAAGCCAGAAACTTGGGAGTGATTCTCGATCTAATTCAGGAGTTCTCAACTGAAGATAAGTTTGCCCCACCCCAACCATGGGACGCTTGACGATGTTTGTAGACATTTTTGGTTGTCATAACTGGGGGCTATGACATCTACCAAGCATAAAACAGGGACGCACAGAATGTACAGAAGTCCAGGACAACCCCTCCACACCAAAGAATTATCTGGCAGCTGGTCCCAAGTGTCAACTGTGTCAAGGCTGAAAAACCATAATCTAACCCATTACCAAATCCTATCAAGTCCACTTCCCAAATACAGCTCAAATCCATCAATTTCTCTCCATGTTACTACCATCACTTCTTAATTCAAACCACCATTACCTTTCATGTAGTACCTAAATTACTACAATGACTTCCCTACAGTCAGTTCCATCTGCTCTCAATAGTGCATTCAGGATTCTTTTTAACTTATTTCCCTTCCCTGCTTAAAAAACAATTCTAAACAGTTTACCACTGTGCTTAGGCTAAAGAAAAGAATGGCTTACAAAATGCTGCATGATGTATCCCTTTCCTCCTTATCCAACCAGACGTTCAGCCACTCTCCCCTGATTCACCAAGGTCTAGTTACCTTGGCCTCCTTTTAGTTCTTTGCACACCCTATGTTCCTTTCCACATTAGGGCCTTCATACATGCTCTTCCCTCTCTCAAAGCATCTCCCCCCTACCCCACCACTCTTGAATTGTTAACCCCTACTCATCCTTCATATCTCAGCTCAAACATTATCTTCTCTAGGCTTTCCCTGAGCCCCTAAATATGTCCTCTCAGCACCTTGTAATTTTCCTTCTAGCTCTTATAAATGTTTAAGTAAAACTGTGATTTGCATGATTATTTTCTAATGGCTCTCCCTCTTACTCTACTGTATGTTCCATGGTAAAGAGACCATGTATATCTAGCATACTACTTGTAACTCCCATGCCTAGCACAAAGTAAACATTCACAAATATTTGCTGAGTGCTAAATAAATTAAAAAAAAAAACCCAGTGCTAAATAAATACAAAACGTAATCTACTCCAGAAGTTTCAATCGTCACTTTCATTGCAGGTGACTTCAGGATCTACATCTCTGACCCTAACCTTGCTTCTGAATCCCAAATACAGTCAGTAAAGCTACAGCACATGTTTCTATAATACCAATCGCCTTATGCACAATTGGTAAATAAGTGAATGGTGTTAACTTAGAAGTTGTGTTGATTTGTATGTCACCTGAAATTGTTGGAATTATAACCTTTTAAGAAAGAAAAAAGCCTTCAGCTTGGCTGCTACACAAGCAGGTGTCCTTATAAATCTAAGACAACTAAAAATAACCATATGCATCCAGGACTTCCTCAAAAAACAGCATACTCCAAGCCTTGCCTTGCTCTCTGCTGGTACACTTCCTTCTGCGTCTACCTTAACAGCAGCCTCACTGACTCAGAGCTCCACTTTCAACTGCCCTGTCTCAGTGCTCACCACAGGCAAGCATGTCCTTTCTACTTTGTGTATTTCCAATATCCTCTCCAGCAGCATCCACCCATTCTAAAGTGTCTGCCTGGTCTGTCCAAGTTATCTTAAAACAAAACAAAAAAAAATTTTATCTTACAAGGTATCAATTATTATTCCTGAGAGTGTTCTGATTACAAAATTATTTAGATTTGAGTAGTTTGCTCCAACTCTATTTTCTCATAAAGCTCTATATGCTTCTAAGGAAACCATGAGGTTTCTCAAGAACACAAATGTTAAAGCAAATTTTCCCCCAGTTCCAAATGTCTCTATGTTTCTTGACTAGTTCCTCAATCGACTTACACACACAAAATCTAGGTTCCTTACCTGTTAGCCCTGATGGCACAGTGGTTAAGAGCTCCAGCTGTTAACCAAAAGGTTGGCAGTTCAAATCCACCAATCACTCCTTTGGCAGTTCTACTCTGTCCTATACAGTCACTACAAGTCAGAATGGACTCGACAGCCACGGGTTATCTGTTAGTAGCCCAGAATCAAACCACTGGAATCACTGATGTCCCCCCCCCCCATAGCTAATTATTCCACACATTATATCCATTTTCCTTATGTATTGTCTTTCACATCTTTTCCACTACCATTTGCTATACCTGAAAGCTTCAGCATCTCTCATCTGGGTGAATTTAACAGTCTTCCAAAGTGATCACCCTCTTCCAGGTCTTCCTCATTCCAAACCAAATTCCACTATACTGCAAGAACTCTCTTCCTAAAATTACAAACCTGACGGTGCTATTCCTCTGCTTAAAAACCTTAAATGGCATTCTACTGTGCAAAAGGCCGTGAACCACTGCTCCGCTTTTATCTCACGCTGAACTCTCCCTTCAATTTACATTCTAGCAGAGGTAAAGAAGTAAGCCATATAAACTGGTTGAGTACGTTCCCACAAAAAGAGACACTCGCCAAATATCCGCTACTACTACTGTCACAGATTACCTGATATTAAAGACAATTCTAAGAAAGTCATCTCCCTACCCTTGATTTTAAGCATCTCAACTTCCTTTTCTTATTAGAGACACGGGTCAAATATTGGTTGTGCCACTTACTAGCTGTGACCTTCAACAAGTTAATTAGAAAAGGCCTACACGTATATACACATTAAAAACCCATATATAGTAAAAGGTTCTTATATATTCATTAAAAGAATTGGCCGGATTTGATTTATGCCACGTGCTTTTGCATTATAGCACTACAAGAATTTCTCTGAAATGAGAAAGCAAAGAAAGGAGAAAGAAGAGAAAACGAAATGGTACCAAAACATCCCAGGTTAGTCTTTTCTCGTTTTACTTTTTTTTTTTTTTAATCTCCCTCCCATTGCTTTTGTCTGAATGTTTCTCCCACCTCTTATTAAGACAAAGATGACAAGAGGAAGAAGGAACAGTCTTTTCAACAAATGACGCCAGGACAATTGGATCAAAAAGAATAAAGTTCAACCTTTACTTTACACCATATATAAAGATTAACTCAAAATGAATCAAAGACCTAAATATAAGAGCTAAAACAACAAAACTCCTAGAACACATAGGCATTGATCTTCATGATCTTAGATTAGGCAATGATTTCTTAGTTATGATATATAAATAACAAGCAAACAAAGAAAAATAGATAAACTGGACTTCATCAAAACTAAAAGCTTTTGTGCTTCAAAGGACACCCTCAAGAAAGTGAAGACAGCTCACAGAATAGGAAAAATCTGCAAATCACGTATCTGGTAAGAGTCTAGTATCTAAAACATATAGAGAACTTTTACAACTCAACAATTAAAAAGACAACCCAACTTTAAAAAAGGCAAAGGATATGAATAAATAGTTCTCCAACAAAGAAATACAAATGGCCAATAAGCACATGAAAAGATGTTCAACATCATTAGCCATCAGGGAAATGCATATCAAAACCACAATGAGATACCACTTCACCCCCACTAAGATGGCTATAATCAAAAAAGACAATAATAAGTTTTAGCAAGGATGTGGAGAAATTGGAACCTTACACAATGCTGATGGGAATATAAAATGGCACAGCCTCTTTGGAAAAAACTTCTTCAAAAACTTAAACACAGAGTTACCATATGACCCAGCAATTCTACTCCTAGGTTTATACCTAAGAAAAATAAAAGCATATGTCCACACAAAAACTTGTATTTGGATGTTCATAGCAGCATTATTCATAACAGTAAAAAACTAAAACAACCCAAATAGCAACTGATGAATTCATACACAAAATGTAACATAACTATACAATGAAATATTATTCAGCCACATAAAGGAATTAAGTACTGATATATGCTACATGAATGAACCTTGAAAACAGTACACTAAGTGAAAGAAGCCAGACACAAAAGGCCACATATTATATGATTATATGTAATACTCATAATAAGAAAACCACAGACAAACAATAGATTACTGGTTGCCAAGGAGAGTGAGGGGGGAAGAGACGGTGAATGGCTGCTACACAGTAAAATTTCTTTTGGGGGTGGTGATAATGTTTTGGAATTAGAATAGTGGTGATAGTTGTTCAACTCTGTGAATGTACTAACACAACCACTAAATTGTACACTTTAAAAGGGTGAGTTTTATAGTATAATTATAAATCAATTAAAAAAAAAAAGAATTACCCCATCACTTATCGACTATCTCATTATCCAAAATTTCACATTTATCACAATAGTAAAAAAATTTACTATCTGACTAACTTGCGCATGAACAAGGTACGTCTGGCATAATGAATACTAAGAGGTGAGAGTTAACACTGGCTTTAGTAGTTAAGGCTATGTGTCACGTTGGTTGGGCCATGGTTCTCTGTGGTTTGGCAGTTATGTAATGATGCAGTCATCCTCCACTTTCTCCTAACACTGATTTCATATAACAACCTGGTCTTTGGAATCTAACCATGTCAATAAGTGAGGCGAGGGTATATAGAATAAAAAGCAATGAAGCAGGTGTAGCTTTTTTGACCCAACACTGTCTGTACACTTATATGTTTCAGACCTGTGCTAGTTGCTGGGAACCCAAAGATGAGTAAAAAAATAATAATAAAATCACTACACTCCATTAAGGCTCCTTCTCCTTAGCCTACAAATGTCCCATTTCCCAATAGTAGGGCAGCTTTGAAAATGCAAAAACGGCAAGTGTAAGCCATAAACAATCCAGGAGAATGTAGACAATTATATTATAAATGCTTTTCAATTACCTAAGGTATTTTTTCTTAATGTTTCACTAATAATGGAGAGGGAGAATATGCTCTAATATTGGGTGTTAAATAACATATTATTCCTCAATGCTGACAATATCATTTTCCAAGAATTAGTTTCATTCTACTTTTTCAAATATTGTTTACAAATATTTTTGATAAATCTTCCTTGATTATAACACTTTGAATATATTACTTTCTCAGTGACTCCTGGCTTCTCTACTTTTTGCACATTCAAAAACCTCAAGATAAAGAAAGATATTTTTTAACACTTTATTATAATAACCATCTGAAAAACTTATTTGGCACTCTAATCCCAGTTTTTTGTGAATCCAGGAAAATCTGATTTCCTGATAGCTGCACTTCCATAAAAGAATAGCTAACAAAAATCAAAGTAATATTTCGACAGAAAATTGTGTTGAACAGCACTTTAAACACTGAAAAAAGGCATGTTCCACTTAATATAAAACATTAGGTATTTCTGATACTTTCAATACGTTATTTACATGAATTTTCTGAAAGATAAAATTAAAAGCTACATTATTATTACCTTATCTTTGGCTTCTGGCAGTGTGATTTCTCTAGGTTCTAAAAATGATATTTCTTGAAAAGGTGGAATACATCTGACTATATCTGGCACAAAGTGTGCATGAAACAATGGTGGCACTGAGTATCTTCTTTCACCTGATAAAGGCACTATCTGGTTAACTATAGTTGGCTCTTGGTGGGGTGAATGGAAACGTTGCCGTTTACCGTCAAAAGGAAGGTGTTTTTCATCACTTAATCTCCTGAAAACAAGCAGTATACCTTAGTGATTAAAGATGTAACTTTATGGTTTCAAATAGAAAACAATTAAAAATATATAAATATCATAACAGATAACAGCAATATTCTGACTCTTTTAGCAAGGTCACATTATTAGCTCTGCATAGTTCTTTTCAGCATAAATGTCTCTCAATACCTTACGAAAAGTAAGTGGTAATAATGCATATAGAAAAAACAAACTACATATACACACTGGGTTAATCTCCTGCAATTCATCTCAGCAGTGAAAACTTCGTAGGAAAGCTTCTATTTATAGAATCACTAAGAGCAAAAAGATCCAACTCTAAGATTAGGAGGATAAGATTAGGTGAGCTGAGTACAATATATTTAAAAAAAAAAAAAAGAGGTCTCTGAATCCACTTGTTCTGGTTCGTAAATAGCAAAGACTGAACTGAGATATTTACTTTTAACCAAAAGGTTGGAGGTTCAAGTGGCTCCACGGGAGAAAGACCTGGCAACTTGCTCCTATAAAGATTACAGCCTAAACAACCCTACAAGGCAGTTCCACTCTGTCACATGGGGTCACTATGAGTCAAAACTGACTCAACAATACACAACAATATGCTGAGTATCATTTACTGGGAATGCCAATTTTAATTTTTAAAAATATATATATAGCTATGAGTTAATGGAACTTATTTTCACACATGATTCACACATTGGCTATCAAGATAATTTTTTTAGAAAATCTGAATGAAGTCGATACTATCAAAATCCTACAATGACAACTGTGAAGAACTTGCAGTGTTTATAAGCATGGAATCTAGAGGCAGACCGCCTGGATTAAAATCCCAGCTATGCCATTTCTAGCAGAATAATAGTTACATAACCTCTGTGTGCTTCAGCTTTCTCCTCAACAGAAGAGGGATAACCTCCTAAGGTGTGGTAAAGTAAGTCAATACTTATAAAGGCCTTACGACACTCTACAACATGTTCAATAATACTCAGCCAGTGTTATTTTTAATTACATATAAGAATTATGGACTATATAGGTTTTAAAGTAATAGCAATATAAAAAAAAAATAGCAATATCCTGCAAATATTGCCAGATCTTATTTTAATAATCATCTGTAAAGTCCATTATAATTATTTTATAATACATAAATTTCTTTTAATCAGATAGGTTAAAATCAACTGGCTCCTGACTAAACTATAGAAAACTTTACGCATGTAGAAATTTTCACTGTAATATCTGTTATAATGGAACATTACCTGAATAAGATTTAGATAAAATCAAAAGAAAAACACAGTGAACTTTACTAGAAAGAAGCCCATCTAATTTAGCCTAAAATCTTAAGTAAAAAGTAGTTTTCTGGAGAAATATAGCTTCATTCCACCTAAAGTTTATAATAATGGCAAGAACAAATCAACAAAAGAATCCTCAAAATTAAAAAATCACATAAAAATTTTAAAATTTTATGCCTGGGCTGACTGCATAGGTCCTAGAAAAGCAAAATTTGGGGCATAGTGTCAATGCAATTTTAATCCGAGAGACATCGTTACACAGTTCTCAAAAACACAAAATTTTCTTTTAAAACAATTAAGTGAGAAGTACTTACTTCCTTCCTCGGAATAATGGAGAAGTTGAGGTCTGTATGGAACTGATATTTCCATATGTCAACTGCTGTAATGACACAGCTCCAGACAACCTACCAAAAATAAGAAAGAACAATAACATATTTTTCTATAAAAAAAAAAACAGTTCCAGAAAAATGAAGTATTACTCTGATCAAAAGAAAACAAGACATGATAACACTTTCTCTACCTTCAAATGTTTCATACAGAAAGGGCTTATGTCAAATAGAAGATGAAATTTACAAGTGATATGTGCCAAAACATCACCATACTTACTCTGCATTCTGAAAGTTGAAGTGCGCATCTATAAGCTGCTGGTGTGAATAAAGAGCTGGTGACAAGGTAAAGAAGTTATTATGTTGTTGATGGTTTGGAGTGAAGGGAGGGCGACCCAAAATTGAGGAGTTTGGGAACATGCTCTTGTTCACTAAAAGTGAACATGTATTCTTCTACCTAGAATAAATTTTAAAAAACAATGTTAAATTATTATACCTTTGACATTAGCTCTATAACTATTATCTGCTATTTAAAACAATTACGCGTAGTCCCTGACTTACGACAGGGTTCTGTTCCAACGACTCCATCATAAGTTGGTTCTGATGTAAGTTGAATATCTTTTTTTTTTTTTTTTAAGTTCTCATTATTGCCTGCTATATGGCAGTGTTTTGAACAGTAAATCATAATATTGAACATCTGGGAGTAAACATCTGAGAATGATAACGTCAGCAAATTACTCGCCGCAACCTTGTATACAGTACACGTTACTAACAAAAAGATGTTAAAAAAAATAGTCATAAATGTGGTTTGTCATAACTCAGATACATCATAAGTCAGGGACTACCGGTAGTTACCAAGAAACAAATTTCATTTACAAAGTAACTTTAAAAATTTTTAAAGACCTCTTAACTCTTCAGTTCCATTGTAGGTAACAAACTTACTAATGAGTTAATTTTAAATCTAGATTAACCATGTATTATTATTTAAATAGTAGTAAAATGTATATAAGTTTCTAATTTTCTGATATATTTTCCCTAATATCAGCAAGTCTTCTGGAAAATCAAGTTATCACAACATACCCTGATAATACAAAAGAAAGTACCCAAGAAAGATACTTAATGAAATCCTACAGATTCTTGTATTTATCCTCAATCTAATTTTTTCAAAGGTATAACTCATTATATGACAACCTGATTCCTAGGATTTGGATCTTAAAGATCTGATTGAGCACGGGAAGGAATCTGTATTATCCAACAACTATTTATAAAATTCTAAGATTTCCCTCAAAGTCTAAATAACTTATATAAAGGACTTCCATCATTCAGAGGGTTTATTCCATATTAATTGGAGAAAACCTATATACAAAGCAATCAGAACCCCAGGACCTTTCACTAGCCCAGGCAGGAGATTAGATATTATTCTTTTACAATGACCGATTGAGAGAGGCTACACACTTATGAAGGGTAAGGAAGGTATCAAACTGAAAACAAGAGTAAAAGTCTACAAACTGAACAATAGGACCCTCAGTCCACTTAATGCCTATGCTAAACTCACAGAGAGCTGACAGTCAGATCTATATTTCTACACACACGCACGCACACGCGCACGCGCGCGCACACACACACACTCTACACTGACATCCCTCCCCAAAGCAGCCAATTAGAAAACTCTTCTCTGGAGAAACTGACAGAGAAGCTATACATTAACAAGATAACCTGTAACAGTAAAAGTTGGGGGTCTTCCAAGGAAAAGCCAAGGGAGCTGGCTAATCAATCTACAATGAAGCCTAAGAGTTGACAGGTCCCACCCATGCACATAGAGCCCAATTTGATTTCTAGTACCCCACACTTATTTGGGAAACCTTGGTGGCATAGTGGTTAAGTGCTACGGCTGCTAACCAAAGGGTCGGCAGTTCGAATCCACCAGGTGCTCCTTGCAAACTCTACGGGGCAGTTCTACTCTGTCCTATAGGGTCGCTATGAGTCGGAATCGACTCGACGGCACTGGGTTTGGTTTTTTTGGTTTACACTTATTTGAGCCCATTCCAAAAAAAGGTGATCTAACAGAACGTGGAAATTATCAAACAATATCATTAACATCACACACAAGTAAAATTTTGCTGAAGAAAACTCAAAAACAGTTGCAGCAGTACATAGACAAGGAACTGCCAGAAACTCAAGCCAAATTCAGAAGAGGACATGAAGCGAGGGATATCACTGCTGATACCAAACGGATCTTGGCTGAAAGCAGAAAATACCAGAAAGATGTTTATGTTTTATTGACTAAACATATGCAAAGACATTCGACTGTGTGGATCATAACAAATTACGGATAACACTGTGAAGAACAGGAATTCCAGAACACTTAATTGTGCTCATGAGGAACCAGTACATAGACCAAGAGGCACTCATTCAAACAGAACAAGGGGACACTTCGTGTTTTAAAATCAAGAAAGGTACGTGTCAGGGTTGTCTCTTTTCACCATAATTATTCAATCTGTATGCTGGGCAAGTGATCCAAGAAGCTGGACTACATGAAGAACTGGGTATCAGGACTGGAAGAAGACTCATTAACAACCTGCAATTTGCAGATGACACAACTTTGCTTACTGAAAGTGAAGAGAACTTGAAGCACTTACTGGTGAAGATCAAAGACTACAGTCTTCAGTATGGACCACACCTTGACAGAAAAAAAAAAATCCTCACAACTGGACCAATAAGCAACATCATGATAAACACAGAAAATATTAAAGTTGTCACGGATTTCATTTTACTTGGATCCAAAATCAATGCCCATGGAAGTAGCAGTCAAGAAATCAAACATGTTGCATTGGGCAAATCTGCTAAAGAAGACCTCTTTGAAGTATTAAAAAGCAAAAATGTCACTTTGAGGACTAAGGTACACCTGACCCAAGCCATGATATTTTCCATTGCTTCATATGCATGTGAAAGCTGTGCAAGGAATGAGAAAGACCAAAGAATTGATGCCTTTGAATTATGATGCTGGCAAAGGATACTGAATACATCATGGACTGCCAAAAGAACAAATAAATGTCTTGGAAGAAGTACAGCCAGAATGCTCCTTAGAAATGAAGATGGTGAGACTTCATCTCACATACTTTGGACATATTATCAGGACCAGTCCCTGGAGAAGGACATCATGTTTAGTAAGGTAGAGGGTCAGTGAAAAAGAGGAAAACCCTCAACGAGATGGATGGACATGGTGGCTGCAACAATGGGCTCAAACACAACAAGGAATGTAAGAATGGAGCAGGACCAGGCAATGTTTTGTTCTGTTGGGCACAGGATGGCTATGAATTGGAACTGACTTGACGGCACCTAACAACAACATTTAAAACAGGCATACAGGGATCACCAGAACTAAAAAAGATTTAGGAAGAAACAAGAGAATGCTATTTTAAAAACAGAAAGAGCTCTTGGGAATTACAAAATTGAAAGCAGAAATATGCAACAGAACGTTAAAAGGTAACATTGAGGAAATCTTTTAGAAAGAACAGAAAGGAAAAACTGGCTGGGGGAAGGAGGCAGGGCCACAGGAAAGAAGATGTAAGAGAGTCAAAATACATGGTCCATCTATCCAGTATTATAATAGAAGTTCCAGAAAGAACAGAGAAGGAAACCACCAAATAGATAAAATAAGGAAATGTCTAGGACTGAAGGATACTGTCTTAGTTTTCCGGTGCTGCTGTAACAGAAATACACAAGTGGAGAAATTTAAATAAATAGAAATTTATTCTCTTACAAATTAGGAGGCTAGAAGTCTGAATTTAGGGCACCAGCTACAAAGGAGGGCTTTCTCTGTCAGTCTGGGGGAAGGTCCTTGTCATCAATCTTCCCCTGGTCTAGGAGCTTCTCAGCACAGGGACCCCACATCTAAAAGACGCGCTGAACTCCTAGCACTTCTTTCTTCGTGGTATGAGGTCCCGCTCTCTCTCTGCTCACTTCTGCCTCTTTTTATCTCTTGTAAGATAAAAAGTGATGCAGGGCACACCTAGGGAAACTCTCCTAACATTGGATTAGAGCTGTGATTTGAGTAAGGGTATTATATCCCACAGTAATCCTCCTTAACATAACCTAATCTTACCTCATTAACCACCGGCAGAGATTAGGATTTACAGCACACAGGAAAATTACATCAGATCACAAAATGGAAGATAACCACACAATACTGGGCATCATGACCTAGCTAAGTTGTCACGTTTTGAGGGGGACACAATTCAATCCATGACAGATACCAATCCTCAGGTTGAAAGGACCCAGTGACTACAGAGCACAATAAAAAAGATATACAGAAACGCATAGTATGGTGAAATTTCAGAATATGAAGGGAAAAGGATATAAAATATTCCCAAGAAACACTAGTGATACTTGTGCAACATGATTTATGTAATCAGTGTCACTGAGTTGGACATGTAAAAAATGTTGAATTGGCAAATGTTGTGTTAAATATACTTTATCATTAAAAAAACTACAAGATGGCAAATCTCATAAACAGGAATCTAAAAACCAAAATGGCTTTGGATTTCTCAATAGCAACAGTGGAAACCACAGACAGTTCACTAATGCCTTCAAGCTTCTGAGAGAAATGCTATTCAAGCTATTATTATTCTATAGCTGTACTATCAAGACATGGAATAAAAACATTTTTAAAATGTAAAGTAACAAAAAAGAAAAATAAAACCTGACATCTATGAAAAGAGAAATTTAACACAGAACAGAGACAACGAAAATTCCCAGGATGGTGCTGAAGGGAAGCAACCACCTCCAGTTAGAGCAGGAAGATGGGGGGCTTTAAGAAGAAGAGATCCAAGGGAAAAAAAAAAAAAATTAACTGAAAGATTATCTGACATATTGAACCATAAAGAGGAGTTCAGCTAACAGAGCAGAAATAATTACAGACATACAGAAAAAGCAGAAGTTAAAAATGAAAGAAATTACTAACTACAGAAAAAACACCCTCAATGCTCATACAAAAAAGAACATATAATCACAGTAGTTACCTACTTGGTTCATACAATCATGTAAACATTGAATATACTTAACTTTAGAAAAACTGTGATACACACTTATCATGTATCATTTATTATAAATTTTATTTTATAATCTGTTGCCATTGAGTGGATTCCCACTCACAGCAAAACTACTGCATAGAGTGGAACTACCCCATAGGGTTTCCAAGGCTATAATCTTTACAGAAGCAGACTGCCACATCTTTCTCCTACAGATCGACTGGTGGATACAAACCACTGACCTTTCAGTTAGCAGCCAAGAGCTTAACCACTGCACCACCAGGACTCCTTATTTATTTTATACATTACATATTTATTATACTATGTCTTATATATACATACTTCTATAACTGTCTATATAAACATACATTTATATTTAAACAAAAATATAACATGAGTGTAAATAAAGGTGGTAAATCCTCATTTTCAGAAGCAAGAAATCAAAACAATGAGCTATAAAAGCATATTTTTCTAGAACTAAGGAAGAAAATACCACTAACACAGCTAAAAGAATTGAAGTCGTTGCCTCTGTGGACTGACCGAACGGTTAGAAAAACTGGGGCAGGAGACAACAGGAAAAGAGAAAAAAAAAAAAGATCTGGGAAGAAACAAATAAATGACTCAAACAAACTTTGTTCCTTGTTTCTTCAATTCTATGAGATTAAAATCTGTAGGCTGGTCAGATTTACCAGTCCAGGGTTCATAACAGATTGTGGACAACGGTCTCCAAGCCACCATCAGATGTGATCTCAACTTTGTTACTCTCTAATTAGGACCAGAGACGAGTTATCATCTCCAGAAAACAAGAATTTGTCAGGCCCTTATTTCATGTTGATTAGACACAGAGAGAGAGAACCTGAATTGTACTTCCTGATATTCACTGCTCAGATTAAATGGACAAATACCCTGAGCCAAACAGCAGTTCAGGGAATCCTTCATTAAAAGCGCACTCAGTAATTGTGGGTTGCTAGACTCAAGACCAACAACTAAAGCCTTTTTCTATTCCATGCCCAGGTTTACTCTCTTTTTTGCCCTTCTTTATTGTTTCCCTGATGCAACTCCCCATAATACATAATAGCAATTTCACAGAATTTATGAGAAAATTACATTAAACACAATTCAGTACAATGCGTTCCGCATGATATTTAATTTTGTTGGAATACAGATACTACAGATCTGATCAAAGAAGAAACTTGTATTCAGAAAAATCAGAGTTAAAATGTTCTATTTTACAGATTTATTTAATCAGTTTATACTTAAAATGCCAGACACATTATTTGTACCTACAATAATATGCGCTTAAGTTTTTCATCTGGACCCAAGTAAGGGCCAATAAATGTGTATTCGGACTTGTAATCAGATTTCGAGACCCAAAATGACATAATTGCCCAGACCTCGCCTTATTTAGATCCCATTACATAGTCAGATTCAAATTAATAAGTCAAAAGGTGTCTTATGGCCCAGAACTACTCTACAAAGCTAGTAAGTAATTATTCCAGGCTTAAAAGCTGAGAAGAATTACACAGGCAGAAGTTTATGCTAGGGCAAATAACCTACTTCAGCCTATCACAAATTCGCAGATAAGCATCAAAGCTTTTAGAGTTCCTCCAAAACAAAATATCTGTCAGATTTTCCTCAGTGTCAACCTTGGCTCTCAAGTCTGGCTCATAACCAATCAGGCCAGCCTTCAAAGTGGGGAGGAGGATCATTCTTAGGGAATTTAACCAATGGCACATGAATGTTCCAGCCAAATGCCCATAAATTTCAATTCCTTTCTAATACATTTTTTCCTCATATATTTCTACACTGACTCTGATGAAAATAGAAATGACACCAAAATAATAACCTATCATAACAATACAAAGAATCATTTTTTGAACAGAATCTTTTTTTTCGTAGAATAAAATCCAGTAAAAATTATTACCGTATCATAATTAAGGGAATCTTCACAGCTTTTTAAATCTTTGTTGTCTTTATATTCTGAATGAAAGGCTTCTTCACTACGTACAGAATATTTTATATAAAACACGTTTCCACATTAACTGTGGTAAAAGGTAGGACAAATTTCATGACAGATAAATAAAACCCAGATATTGGTAGTATCCTATTTTCCTTAGCCTGAAAGTTATCAGTTTCTCAGTCTGTACTGAAATATAAAATAATCTAGATAAAATTTTAACTGTTTGTAAAACTGATACACTGTGTTTTGCCTTAAGGGGCAAACATTAAAGACTGCTTCCTGTGTAAGGCTGACCCAACAGGAAATTATGCATGTTTATTTGTAAATAACCATACATGAAACATGGGGCTAACAAAGTGGTTTACAAAGAAACTCCTAGTGACAACAGTACTTGGTCCTATAATTTACATCCTGAAATTTCTTTTCTAAATTTGACTCTCCTCCAACAAATTAGAGAACACCCAGGATTACATAATTCCTTCTTCAGGGATGCCTAGAAACTGGGAATCTATCTTGTATAAAAACCAGAACTATACTGGCTAAAACAAGTTATGTTCACTTTATCCAAAGGCCTTCGATCCCTTAAACCCGCTTTTTTTCTCCACAATGCAAAAAGTTCAATTCTTAAATCCTGCTCACCTATTGCCAAAATCTCCTTATAAGATGTGAATTGAACATTCCTTTTTATTAAGAATTAAAGTCCATATAACTATTAAAAAAATAATCTAGTCACATTGTTCCAAACAATTGATAAACAGCTTGTTTCACATGAAGCTTGTCCATTATATATTTCCTTATCGGATGAAATTCAGGCTATTGACACCAACAAAAAAAACTGTTACCATTATTAGCTATTAATTAATACATATTAAGAGTTAATCAGTACATGTAATACTGAGCCATAAGATATGATGGTATTTACTAAAATAGTACATTATCTGTAATACAAGCGAACTTGGTGTTTGCTTATAATCTCTTTCCTTACAAAATCGTACACCACAAATCTGTTACCAAGTTGCCAATTTAGCTTGAGTTCCACCTTTTCTTTGTTTTTTTCTGTTTATCCTATTGGCATACGCAATCTAAATAACTGTTATTTTTAAACGAAGAGCTGAGAGGGATAATTCAAGACAAGGAACTTGGATCATCCAGGGGTTACCAGACACATAAGCCCCTCGTGCTCTTACCTACAAAGAGCTGAAGAGACTATTTAAAAGGCTGAACGAGAAAGGGAGGGTAAACAACTATCAAGAGTTATGACCTGTGAATTCTCCTCTAAAGTGAAGAACTGAGGCAATTTCGTGTGTATTTAACTAAAAGTCTTAAAGACAAATGCCTTATAAAATTGTTATGTATTTACCTTAGTTCTTCACCACCCTTTGAAACACCATGCAAGGGTGCCAACACAATCTTCCTCTTTGGGTCCTGGACGGAGAGCGGGGCAGGGAGTGGGGGTGCGAGATAGAGAAAACGAGTGAGAAAACTAAGGGGTCCAAAGATTCTCCAAAAAATTCATCAACCTGTGGGAAGCTAACAAGTCTAGGATATCTAAAACTGTTGCTGGAACCTCCCACTCCAAACAAAACACTACAGTTTCAGAAAAAGTTCCCCGCACTCCACCCCCGAACTAGGCCTACATTGTCGCGTCCCTCTCTGAAAGCGCCTAAACTCACAGGTGTCCTTGGGGAAGGGCTAAGCAGGGCCGACCGGCGCTGCCCGCCCAGGAACTCCAAGGCCCGAGCGGCGACTGCCGGCAGCGCTTGGTCGTAGCTTTCGCCCAAGCCAAAGAAGGTAGTGGCCCGCGGGAAGCCTAGGCCCGACTTCGGCTTGCGATCAAAGCCCCGGGCACGTCTGCCAAGGGAGGGGCGAGACAGGGAAAGGCAGGGCCGACAAGGGTGTGGGAGGTTGGGGGCGGTGGCAACAGGCCGAAGACCAAAAAGTCGCCGAAAAAGAGGCGTAGAAAAGCCTGTCAGAGACACCCGGAAGATCGACGTGACCCCGGATGGGAACAGCCAGCAAGGAGCTAGAGGTCACACTTCCGGCGGCCGCCGCAACCCCCTTCTCCCGTCTCTATGCTCGAATGCGCATGCGGACGCTCAGCGGCTGCGTGCGCTCCTGGAAAGAAGTTAGGATTCTCCAGAGGCTAGAGGGAACCAGCTAACCGCAGACGGTTACGTCTGGGCCTCTTCCTGAGCTGAAGTGCGGTAGGTTTTATTCTCACAAACGTTTTGCTGGTCCTTCCTACCACATTCCAGTGACTCCTTCCCAGCGAAGCTTTCGGCAATACCGTTTTCCACCACTTGTATCCACCGGATCAGCATTAAGCTTTAATTGTTGTTTCTTGCCTCCACTGAACTGAGAGGGTCTTGGGGACGAATATGCCTGTTTATCTCTCAAATCCAGACTCAGGGCTCTGCCCATAATAATAGCTAATTTCACAAATTTTATAATATTTATCGGTATTTCTTAAGTGAGCTTTGATAGTTTGTGGAAATACCTAGGTTCTTGGATTTATTGATGTAAAGCTGTTAGTACTTTGTTGTTGTCAGGTGCCCTCGATTCAATTCCAACTCAGCAGCACTATGTACAACAGGAAGAAAGTCTGCCCGGTCCTGCACCATCCTCACAGTCGTTGCTATGCTTGAGGCCATTGTTGCAGCACTGTGCCAGTCCATCTCTTTGAGGGTCTTCCCCTTTTTCACTGAGTCTCTACCAAGCATGATGTCCTTCTCCAGGAACTGGTCTCTCCTGATAACATGTCCAGACTACGTGAGACAGTCTCACAATCTTGGCTTCTTTCTAAGGAGCATCCTGGCCGTACTACTTCCAAAAGAGATCCTTTCATTGTTCTCACAGTCCGCAGTATATTCAATATTCTTCACCAACACCGTAATGCATTAATTCTTCCTTGGTCTTCATTGTTCAGCCTTTATATGCATATGAAGCAATTGAAAATACCATGGCTTGGGTCAGGCGCACCTTACCTCAAAGTGACATCCTTGCTTTTTAATACTTTAAAGAGTTTTTTTGCAGCAGATTTGCCCAGTGCAACATGTTTGATTTCTTGACTGCTGTTTCCATGGGCATTGATTTTGGATCCAAGTAAAATGAAATTCTTGACAACTTCAATATTTTCTCCATTTATCATGATGTTGCTTATTGGTCCAGTTGTGAAGATTTTTGTTTCCTTTATGTTGGGGTGTAATCCATACTGAAGACTGTAGTCTTTGATCTTCATCAGTATGTGCTTAAAGTCCTCTTCAATTTCAGCAAGCAAGGTCGTGTCACCTGCATAACACAGGTTGTTAAGGAGTCTTCCTTTCGTCCTGATACCTCATTCTTCATATAGTCCAGCTTCTCAGGTCATGCTCAGCATACAGATTGAATAAGTATGGTGAAAAGAGAAAACCCTGACACATGCCTTTCCTGATTTTAAAACACGCGGTATCCCCTCGTTCTGTTTGAACGAGTGCCTCTTGGTCTATGTACTGGTTCCTCATGAGCACAATTAAGTGTTCTGGAATTCCCATTCTTCACAGTGTTATCCATAATTTGTTATGATCCACACAGTCGAATGCCTTTGCATAGTCAATAAAACACAGGTAAACACCTTTTGGTATTTTCTGCTTTCAGCCAAGATCCATCTGATATCAGCAATGATATCCCTGGTTCTGCCTTCTTTTCTGAATCTGTCTTGAATTTCTGGTAGTTCCCAATTGATATACTGCTGCAGCTGCTTTTGAATTATCTTCAGCATAATTTTGCATGCATGTGATATTAATGATGTTGTTCGATGATTTCTGCATTCTGTTGGATCACCTTTCTTTGGAATGGGCACAAATGTGGATCTCTTCCAGTCAGTCAGCCAGGTAGCTGTCTTCCAAATTTCTCGGCATAGAAGAGTAAGCAGTTCCAGCACTGCATTCATTTGTTGAAACTTCTCAGTTGGTATTCCTAGAGTCTTGTTTTTTGCCAATGCCTTCCGTGCAGCTTGGACTTCTTCCTTCAGTACCATTGGTTCTTGATCACATGCTACCTCCTGAAGTGGTTGCCCATTGATCAATTCTTTTTAGTACAGTGGCTCTGTGTATTCTTTCCAAATTCTTTTGATGCTTTCTGCATTGTGAAAAGAATTGATCAATGGACAAAATTCCCCAAATTGACCTATACATTCAGCAATCCCAATCAAAATCCCAGAAAGATTTTTTTGTAGTAATGGATAAAATGATTCTAAAATTTTTACAGAAATTCAAAGGATCTAGAACAACCAGAACAGCTTTGAAAATAAAGAACAAAGTTGGAGAATTTATACTGCCTGATCTCCAGACTTATTATGAAGCTACAGTAATCCACATAGTGTGAAATCAATGTAAAGAGAGAAAAACAAATCAATGAAACAACAGAGAATTCAAATAAAGACCCATGTATATGTGGTCAAATGATTTTCAACAAAGGCCGAAGGCAATTCAGTGGAGAAAGAATAGATTTTTCAGCTAATAATGCTGAAACAAGTGGATACCCATAATCAAAAACAAACAGAAACTTCATGTCATATGTAAAAAATGAACCATAGACCTAAATTTAACATTTAAAATCTGCCAAGAGCACTATCCTTAACAGAAAACATTGGTAAATTGAACATCATCAAAATTAAATACTTCCATTCAACAGACACTGTTAAGAGAATGAAAAGACTGCTACAAACTGAAAAGATTTTCACATCACCTATCTGGTAAAGAACTTGTATCCAGGATGTATATAAAAACTCTGATAAATCAATAATTAGAAAATAACCCAATAAACAAATGAGCAAAAAGTTTGAATAAACCTTTCACCAAAAAGGCCATACAGATGGCAAATAAGCATATGAAAAGATAGAGAAATGCAAATCAAAGCCAGGATGAAATGCCACTACCTATCTCTTATGGTGGTATTATGAAAAAGACTGAATATCCCAAGTGTTAGCCAGAATGTAGAGCAACTGGAACTCTCATACACTGCTGATGAGAATGTAAAATGGCACAACTACTTTGGAAAAACACTTTGGCAGTTTCTTAAAAAACTAAACATACATTTAAATGTGATCCAGCCATTCCACATCTAGGTATTTACCCAAGAAAAGTGAAAGCATATGTCTACACAAATGCTTGTACAGCAAAGTTCATAGCAATTTATTTGTAATAGCGAAAAACTGGAAACAATGTGAATGTCCATCAGCGGGTAAATGGATAACCAATTTATGGTATAACCAAACTATAGAACAATAGGACACTACTTGCCATAAAAATAAATTAACTATTAATACATGCAATGTTAATGGATGAATCTCAAAATAATTGTGCCAAATGAAATAGACAAAAGCAGTACATACGGTGTGGTTCCATTTATGTAAAACTACAGAAAATGCAGACTATATTGAGAAAAAGCAAGTCAGTGATACACTGGAAGATGGGAGGAGGCGGGGAGAAAGAAAAGAGGGAGTGATCACAAAGGAGGACAAAGAAACTTGGGAGTGGTACTCGTGATTATCTTGTGATAGTTTCATAGATGTGTTCATATGTTAAAACATGTGCAGTTATGTGTCAATTATACCTCCAGACAGCTGTTAAATTTTTTTTAACAAATCAGGAAAACCTACTGGTCCTTCTTGCGTTCTGAATAAATCTTTTAAACCATGCACGACTTTGTAATAGCCTACAGTGGTCATTTGGAAGTATTGCTCACTGAGTTACACACATCTTCCAAATGTTGACACGTTTCATTCTACAATATCAAAAACTCATATTTTTTAACATCACTACTGATCACATCAGAAGAATGTTTAAGTATTGGGAAGCTGTCAAGATCACAGTGGCAATACAGCTTTTACAAAATTCTGATTGTTGCTTAAAAGCCCCATTATATGATGATAACAGTATTGTCAGTTGTTTTCTCTGAACTGACAGTTTCATTTATTTTCAAGAAAATGTCTGCCAAACACCTAAGTTTGAAAAACCTGTTTCTCAATAAATCTTCCAATAAAAATGGTGTTCTGTGATAAAAGCTGCTAGTTCAGCTTGCAACTCAATCCTACAAGAACTTTTCTTCAAGACAATTGTAGTTTTTTGGCATGTAGCAGAAATGGTTTATGAATACTTTCTCAGTTTTGTTATACAGTATTTTAAAAGATGTGTGTTCAAAGGCCAAGATTTAATAAAATTAATTTTTTATTGCTTCATCAAGGACATTCACAGTAAAACTGGAATTTTTTTAAACTGCAAGTTAATGCCACTGAAGAATAGAAATACTTGATTCATGCCAGTGGTGTTCAACTGGAGACAGTTTTGGTCTGGGGACATTTGGTAATGTCAGCAGACATTTTTGGTTATCACAACTGGGGGGCTTGGCAGTGCTTCTGGTATCTAGTGAGAAGCCAAAGATGCTGCTAAACGTCCTACAATTCACAGGACGCTTACCCACAGCAATCATTATCCACTCTAAAATGCCGGTAATGCTGAGGTTGAGAAACCTTTATTTGTAGTAAAGAATCAACAGCTTTAGTCACCATTGCTTTCTTTTTAATTTGAGATACACTTCACATACCCTTTTAAAATGTACAATCCAGTGGCTCTTTGTATATTCACAAAGTTGTGCAACCATCACCACTATGTAATTCCAAAATTTCATCACCCAGAACACATTAGGAGTCACTTCCTATTTTCCCCTTCTCTCAGCCCTTGGCAACTGCTAATCTATTGACTATCTCTATGGATTTGCCTATTCTGAACATGTCATATAAATGGAATCATACAATATTTGGCCTTTTGTATCTGGCTGCTTTCATTTAGCAAAATATTTTCAGGGTTCATCCGTGTTATAGTATATATCAGTACTTCATTCTTTTACATAGCTGAATAATATTCTATTGTAAGGATATAACTGTGTAGGCATGAAGCAGTAACTTGAAATTTGCCTCCAAAATTGGAGGGTGCTTAGAGACTGAAGAAAGAAGCCGGCAACTCCAGTGTGGCAGTGAAAGAGCTTTATTAGGGAGACTTACAAATGAGGCAGTGGTCCCTGGTGGCAAGAGGACCACAGCAGATCTCCGCACCCAGCAGTAGAGGGTGGAGGTTTTATATTGGTCGAGGACAAAGGTGGCTTCACACCAGAGTTACAGAAGACTGCCTCAGCAAGGTCACACATAACGGGCTTGGAAAACAGCAGTGAACTAACAGAAACAGCAGTGAACTGATGGAAAGCATGAGGACAGCCATGTTCAGGCTCGCAAAGCCTGTTTTCCCCTTCAACAACACATTCTGTCTATGTGTTCATCAGTTGGTGGATATTTGGGTTGTTCCAACTTTTTGGCTATTATAAATAATGCTGCTATGAACAACCATGTACAAGTCTCTATATGAACTTATGTTTTCAGTTCTCTTGGATATATACTTGGGAGTGAAATTGTTGTCTCATATGATAGCTATGTTTAACTTTCTGAGAAACTGCCAGTGTTTTTCAAAGTGCACCATTTTACATTTCCACCAGCAATATGTAGGGGTTACAATTTCGCCACATCCTCACCAACGCTTGTTATTATCTGTATTTTTTATTATAGCCATCCTAGTTGGTGTGAGATGGTATCTCATTGTGGTCTGCAGTGGTTTGCTTCTGAACAATCAAAGCAATTGTCACACAATGAAAAAGGTAAATAAATTCTTAGTATATTGTGAAAATAGTTTTGACCTCATGAACTCCTGAAAATTCCTTTGGGTCACATTTTTAAAACGGCTGAAAGTAGGGTATCACAGAAGTCCTGGCAAGAATCAGTAGTAGAGTTATTGGGAGCTTACTATACGGTAGGCACCTTGTTAAACATTTTACATAAATTATTTATAAAGATAAAAGCCCCAGGGGCAGGTTACCCAGTAAGCAAGGTAAATACAGGTTCACTTGTGCTTACTAATCCGTACTGCACAATTTCACATCATGAAAAACATCAAAAGTGGTTAAAAAAAAAAGTGAATTGTGCAGTACAGCTTCTTCAATGTTCCTTCATCCTGGCTTTATTAACTTACATCCCCAGTCCCATCCCCCAACAGTTTATCTTCTGAAAATTTTGCTTTCTGGAGAGGAGATGTGGGTAAGGAGGAATGTCGTTTAGAGACATGCTGACAATCAGCAGCCTGTAGGGCTCTCTTGGCCTAGAAGAGAGAAGGTACCAGGATCTACTCACTGAAAAAACTATAAAGAATTTACAATGAGGTCCTTGGAGCTTTACTGTCCTTGTGCACACATGTACTTTCAAAAGTCTATCTTCAAAGCTTCACCACTTTGGGTAAAGCTTTGCTATACGTTGAAAATAAAGATGCTCCTGAGAAAATAAACTGAAATCTCCAATTTACACTGCAGTATAAAATGTGATAACATGTAAACTCCCATTTGTAATGGAAAATTACAATGGAAATGCTAATGTGTAAAAAATACAGAGTGGATGAAAATAATGGCTATGATTGTATTTTCTATCTGTTATGTGCCAGGTATTGAGTTAAGCCCTGAGGATACAGTGATAAACAAGATTGACATGTCTCAGCCTTCATGTGGCTCACATTTCAGAGAGAAAGAATAACTTTAAAAAAAATTAGAAAACAAAATTTTTATTTTAAGGGTGTTAACTGTAAAAAGAAAAATACTGGTTGCTGTAAGAGTGAATGTCTTAGTTATCTAGTGCTGCTATAACAGAAATACCACAAGTGGACGACTTCGACAGACGTTTTTTCTTTCACAGTCTAGTAGGCTGGAAGTTCAAATTCAGTTTGTCAGCTCCAGGGGAAGGCTTTCTCTCCTTGTCAACTGTGGGGAAAGTTCCTTGACTTCAATCCTTCCTTGGATTAGGAGCTTCTCAGCACAGGGACCCCGGGTCCAAATGATGTGTTCTTCTCCTGGCAGTACTTTCTTGGTGTGTATGAGATCCCCATGTCTCTCTGCTCACTTCTTTCTTTTATATCTCAAAAGAGATTGACTTAAGGCATAGCCTAATCTTGTAGATTGAGTCCTGCCTCCTTAACACAACTGCCAACTATAGGACTTCGTTAACATCATAGAGATAGAATTTGCAACACATAGGAAAATCACATCAGATGACAAAATAGTGGACAATCACTATACTGGGAATCATGGCCTAGCCAAGCTGACACATATTCTTAGGGGACATAATTCAATCCATGACAGTGAAAAATTGGGAGATTGAGCCTGTTATGGAGGGTGTGACAGCCGTGGAAATACACCACTCAGATCTCCTGTGTAGAGAGCATAGTTGACTGACAGCCCCAGCTGTTGCCCCCCTGGATTTACCATACTTCTCCTGAGCTAAGAACAACCAATGACTGAGCACAGTGGAGGTACTGGTGCTAATACTTCAGTGCAGGCTGCAGGACTCCTCTAATGGGCAGTAAATCTCCTGCATATGTAATCCTGTCTTTGTGTTCCCTTCTCAGGGGACCTGAACCAAATAACAGGGGGGAGTCAAGCAAGCTTTCCCTCAGAAAGTGCCATTCAAGTTGAGACTTAAAAGAGCAGGAGTTAGAAAGGAGCTTGGCACAGTGCCTTGCACATGTTGGTGCTCAATAAACATTGGTTGACTGAATGGGATGCTAAATGCTTTATGTATGCCATGTAATTAGGGGTTCTATTATTATCCCTTTTTTACAAATTACAAAACTGAAGATCAGAGCTATAAAGTAACTAGCCCACAGACAGGCAGTAGTAAAAAAAAAATACAGCTAGTATACAAATTTAGGTTTATTTATTTCCAAGCCTCTTATTTTTAACTGCTTAACTACTAAGTTATATTGGTTCCCTTCAGAGGACTGGAAAACGGTCTTTGAAAAGAAGACGGCTGTAATATATTGGCTTCTAACTATTTTTATTGATAACCCACCCAAAGACTACTGCCTCTTCTAAAAACAGGGCAGGAGACATCTGGAATAATCTGAATGATGTACATGAAAGTCATGAAGTAACTGGATAGGATTTCATTTAATGGAATTCATCTTGCAAGCAGGATTCTATAGCTGGAGAAACAGAGCATTGAAAGAAACGCTAGGAAGTTGCTCTTCTTTAAGTGATGGCGCATGGAGATACACAGATGTCTTTCCACTTAGGAAGGAGTGGCTGAAAGCAGAGGTATATTTCCAAGGTCTAAATAGGCTTTGTATGGATAGAGTTAGATGATTATAGTATTAAGACTCTCCAAATTTATCTACTTCTCACTATCCAGTATGATCCTCTTCATGTATGGGTACACTTTCAAAATGTGTTCTTCTATATGCATTTTGAGAATGTTTACTGGCTATTGAGTTGAACAGTGTTCATGGGAATTCAAAATACACTATTCTATCAGTTCTAATGAATTTATTGTTCAAAGGTAATAGAGCATTAGAGGTGAAAAGAAGTTTAGCAATTATCCCTGCCTCTCATTTTACATGTCAGAAAACCATAGATTTATTAAAGAAAGAAAAGGAAATAAATTAATATGTACCAAATCATCTTAAGTATATCAGCATGTAATTTTAACTTAGAAATTGCCTGAGAATAGAGAGCACAATCAAAGAAGGCAATTGAAAATTCTCCATGAATACACTATGAATATAATTCTTTATTCATTCACCTGGATATAGCCCTTGGACATTTCAGGTTGAAATTACTGCCATAGGTTCTCCATGCTCTCAGTAATTACTGTAATAAAACATAAATTTGAATAACAGTTTGCTCAGAGTGGTAAATGGATGATTAGATAGTTTTAAAAATAGAATTTATTGCTTTCTGTGGTTATAAAAGTAATGAAAGCTTTTTGGAGAAAATTTAGAAAATACAAAAATGTATTAAGAAGGAAATAAAAAAACCTCAGGATATAACTAAAGTCTGTGGGATTGAAAATAGTGTTTTAAAGAGTTAACTTTATGAAGATAAAAGTAAATGCAAATGGATATCTTAATTTTTTTGTTATCAGCAAATGTTTGTTTAACACAGATGATTAAATACCATAGTCCTTAACTTTATTACTTTGAAAACTTTAAAGAACTGTAAAATATGAGAGTATTCAAAAGGATTCAAAGTAAAAGATAAATTCAGTGAATGGAAAAGTAATTTATTAGGCAATGAAGACCTAAAGAATCTTTTTTAATAACAGGTTCCAATAACTGGATAGAATAACTACAATTAAATGTAAATGAGTCAATTGGGAAAAAAACTTATTTTTTTTGTTACTCAATAGTCATTTTTAAGATTAATATTCCATTTTTCTAATCAGAGTCCTAAAATGATATGGTTATGTAGACTTTTAAAGGTTATGTAAAGTTTAATAAATTCTAGGGCAATGTAAAATAAAATCAATATCAGAAACACTTCTTTGCAAAATTCATCAGTAAGGACATGTTTCACGTTTACTTTCTTTGATCTTGTTTCTTTACTTCCTAAATAGACTTTCATTCATTCACTCATTCAATCAACCAATATTTATTCAATGCCCACTATTTTCCAGATTCCGTTCTAGGCAAATTGTTACAACAAGAATGTCACTATTTGGTGTGGGGCGGGGAGTGAGGGTGAGGGAACAGTAAGGAAGCCTGAACAGAAATTATAATTTTAAAAAAGTAGCCCAAAGTTCAAGACCAAATAAACAATATGTGAGCAAGGCAACAACAGGAGCTGGAAAATATTGTCAAGGAACAGGGCCTAATTCAAAAGAATCTTTTCCTCAAAAGATAATTTGGGCTGGAAGAAAAGTGAGTTTATTTTACAGAAAGGTAATTCTCATAGCTATTGGAATTTAAATCTTTCTGTTTGTATTCTGCCTATCTTTACCACACCCTCTTCTCTTACAATATTTTCTTAAGGAAGTTCCACTCAGAGAAGAATTTTTCAGGGTGATGCTATCCAGATGGCTTTTTCTAATCTTCCCCAGAAGAATGCAAAGTAGTTTAAAACTAACACTGCCACCTACAAGTAAGTACTTTGAAAAGAAAAAAGACTGAAATACAGATCATCTGAGTAGATGTCCAACTGCCAGAAATCTAAGAATAGAACCTTGAAGTGGGGCTCCTGGTTTATAGAAAATAGAAATAGGGTTAAAATCAAATAAGAAAAATAAAAGTCTTGGCACCATTCAAAAACAAAAAGTCAATTTGCCTATGTATTTATCTTCATGTTAGCTATGTACTAGACATGGATGGCATTCCAGTCACGTGAGCTCCTTGGACTAGTTATTTAACGTCTCTGCCTCTCAGCTCGTTGTCTGCATGGAGAAAAATAATAGTTCTACTTCTTTGTTGTGAGGAGTAAATTCTTCATATTTATTAAGAATGGTTGAACCAAGGTCACACGATAACTAAGAGCCCAAGAGACAGAAAGGGCCACATAAACCAGAGACCTACATCATCCTGAGACCAGAAGAACTAGTTGGTGCCTGGCCACAACCGATGACTGCCCTGACAGGGAGCACAACAGAGAACCTCTGAGGGAGCAGGAGATCAGTGGGATGCAGACCCCAAATTCTCACAAAAAGACCATGCTAATGGTCTGACTGAGACTAGAGGAATCCCGGCGGTCATGGTCCCCAAACCTTCCGTTGGCCCAGGACAGGAACCATTCCCAAAGACAGCTCATCAGACATGAAAGGGACTGGACAGTGGGTAGGAGAGAGATGCTGATGAAGAGTGAGTTATTTGTATCAGGTAGACACTTGAGAGTGTGTTGGCATCTCCTGTCTGGAGGGGGGATGGGAGGATAGAGTTGAAAGCTGGCAAAATTGTCACGAAAGGAGAGACTGGAAGGGCTGACTCATTAGGGGGAGAGCAAGTGGGAGTACGGAGTAAGGTGTGTATAAACTTATATGTGACAGTTTGACTTGATTTGTAAACGTTCACTTGAAGCTCAATAAAAGTTAATAAAAAAAAAAATGGTTGACCTTCAATTCAGATACCTGTCCATTTCATCTTTTCATGAGTACTACCATGTTTAACCTTAACTGTTACTAATATCCAGGACTCCTTGCTCTCGACCACCATTCCAAACAAAGTTGCCAGCCCCTTATTTCTGAGTAAAGCTGAACATATGCATAGAATGCCTGAGTAAGAGGTATTCTCTGATTCACTCCCCTGTATACCTGAACACCTTGGTTGCTACCATAAGAAGAGAACCCTAAAGTGAACTTCAGCATTAATAATAACAAATAACAGCAGTTCTCACTGAATTGAAGTTTAGATTTTTAGTTAGAGCAGTCACAGAATTCAGCAATTGGCTCCAAATTCCAAACACATAACAAGATTTATATCTTGATATTATACTTATGAACATTAGAGGCCAGTCTCTTTTTAGGTATTGCAGTATGGAAGTCACATGAACTTGATCCTTCAGTCAACTTGATGTTTATGGGAGGTAAATGGATGGAATTAAAGGAAAGGGAATGGGAGTGATGCCTGAATAATCAAATTATGCCAGGGCACTACCCAGATGGTGCTACTCTGATAAATAATGAATATTGTTCATCAAATCAAATTGAATATCATTCAGTGCTTTTTTCAGCATCTGGACTATAGATTTGTTTAAAATGATAGATGATAAGAAGTAGAAGCAATGTAAGGATGGTGGAAAGATAACTTCCAATTGAGATTAAAGTTGAACTCAAAAATGAAATCAAAGAATACAAATATAAAGAAATGTTCAACCATGTGTAGAATGACATCTCTGGCAAAAATTTAAAAACAGGCCAATGCCAAGTACTGATAAGGATGTGAAACAGTGGGAACACGTAACTACTCTTGGTGGAAGTGTAAATTGTTTAAAACTACTTTAGAAAACACTGTGGCATTTCTGATAATGTTGAATATGTATATACCCTGCAGTCAGCATTTCCGCTCCTAGGTATATATACCCTGAAGAAACTCTTACCCATGTGTTACAGGAGACATGTACGAGTATGTTAATGCCAGCATTGTTTGAAAAAGCAAAAAACTGGTAACTCAAATATCAATTGACAAGAAACCAAATGAATAAATTGTGGTTTACTGGTGAGATGGGATACAGTACAGCAGTGAAAATAAATTACAACTATATATATGTATCAGTATCAATGAACTTCATAAACGTGTATGTTGAGGCAAGAAAAAAAAGCAAGTTGCAAGAGAAAAGAGCTTTTATGATTCCATTTATATTACATAAAGTTCAAAAATATTTGAAACTAAAAATCAGTTGTTACGGATATATCTATATGTGGTAAAACTTTAAAGAAATCCAAGAGAATGATAAATACAAAATTCAGAGTAGTGGATACCCATAAGGAAAGGGAGGAAAGGAGAGGGATGAAATATTGGAGGGACATAGACTGGTAATATTCTATTTCTTAAGCTAGGTACCTATATGTTCATATTATTTGTTCTTTATGTGTATGTTATGTATAATGATGAAATAAATTTAAAAAAAATAAGAATTTACACATCCTAAGAGATTTTCAGTGTTCCGCTGCTATTCATAAGGTTTTCACTGGCTAATTCTTTTCAGAAGTAGACTGCCCGGAGCCCGGCATTTCTCAAGCTGAAAGAACTGAAGGAAAAATTCCAGCCTCGAGTTGCAATAGTGAAAGATGAAAGGAATACACAGAGTTATTATACCAAAAAGAATTAGTCGATGCTCAACCATTTCAAGAGGTAGCATATGATCAGGAACCACTGGTACTGAAGGAAGAAGTCCAAGCTGCTCTGAAGGCATTGGCGAAAAACAAGGCTCCAGGAATTGATGGAATATCAGTTGAGATGTTTCAACAAACGGATGCAGCGCTGGAGGTGCTCACTTGTCTAGTCCAAGAAATTTGGAAGACCACTACCTGGCCAACTAACTGGAAGAGAGCCATATTTATGCCTATTCCCAAGAAAGGTGATCCAACTGACCGTGGAAGTTATAGAACAATACCATTAAAATCACACAAAAGCAAAATTTTGCTGAAGATCATTCAAAAGGCACTGCAGCAGTGTATCACCAGGGAACTGCCAGAAATTCAGGCCGGATTCAGAAGAGAACATGGAACCAAGGGTATCATTACTGATGTCAGATGGATTCTGGCTGAGAGCAGAGACCACCAGAAGGATGTTTACCTGTGTTTTATTGACTATGCAAAGGCATTTGACCATGTAGCTCATAACAAATTATGGATAACATTGCAAAGAATGGGAATTCCAGAACACTTAATTGTGCTTATGAGGAACCTGCATATAGATCAAGAGGCAGTTGTTCGGACAGAAAAAAGGGATACTCAGTGGTTTAAAGTCAGGAAAGGTATGCGTCAGGGTTGCATCCTTTGACCATATCTATTCAATCTGTATGCTGAGCAAATATGCTGAGAACCTGGACTATATGATGAAGAACGGGCATCAGGATTGGAGGAAGACTCACTAACAACCTGCATCATGCAGATGACACAACCTTGCTTGCTAAAAGTGAAGAGGACTTGAAGCACTTACTAATGAAGATCAGAGACCACACAGCCTTCAGTATGGATCACACCTCAACATAAAGAAAACAAAAATCCTCACTACTGGACCAATAAGCAAAAGCAACATCATGATAAACAGAAAAGACTGAAGTTGTCAAGGATTTCGTTTCACTTGGATCCACAGTCAACACCCATGGAAGCAGCAGTCAAGAAATCAAAAGACACATTGCATTGGGCAAACCTGCTGCAAAGGACCTCTTTAAAGTGTTGAAGAGCAAAGATGTTACCTTGAAGACTAAGGTGCGCCTGACCCAAGCTATGGTATTTTTAATCGCATCATATGCATGTGAAGGGTGCACAATGAGTAAGGAAGACCAAACAAGAGTTGATGTGTTTGAGTTGTGGTGTTGGCGAAGAATACTGAATATATCGTGGACTGCCAAAAGGACGAACAAATCTGTCTTGGAAGAAGTACAACCAGAATGCTCCTTAGAAGCAAGGATGGCGAGACTGGATCTTACATAATTTGGACATGTTGTCAGGAGTGATCAGTCCCTGGAGAAGGACATCATGCTTGGCAAAGTACAGGGTAAGCAGAAAAGAGGAAGACCCTCACCGAGGTGGATTGATACAGTGTCTGCAACAATGGGCTCAAGCATAACAACAATTGTAAGGATGGTGCAGGACGGGGCACTGTTTCGTTCTGTCATCCATAGGGTTGCCATGAGTTAGAATCGACTCAACAACACCTAACGACAACAAGAAGAAGAGATTTTCAGATAATATGTGATTTTAAAGTTTTATAAACATCCCAAATCCAGTCAAGGTAATCTGAATATAATAACCTCAGGGATGCATGATTGGATTGGATTATTATGAATATAATCAATTGTATAGTAAACCCTTGGCCTTGGAATAATTTATAACTCTTCAATAGCAAGAACTTGAAATCTGTATACATAAATTCTAGTTTTACAGTATTTCTGGCTAATGAATTTTACCTGACTGCCTGGAATACACCTATAAATTTGACTTTATTGTTCCTTTATCTTTATATACATGGGACACATGTGAGGTATTTTTTAAAATCACTATTTCTTTGTAGATGTGGTCTCCACAAGAAAGCCAACTTTTAGTGCTTGTGATGGAACTGTTGAAAAAGAAAAACAGCCTAATTAAGTAGTGATTCCTAATTGGAAGTTTTATGCAAAAAAATAATATGCTATGGTCAATGTTTTGGTCATCTAGTGCTGCTATAACAGAAATACAAGTGGATGGCTTCAACAAACAAAAGTTTATTTCCTCACAGTCTAGTACAGCTGCTAACCAAAAAGTCGGCAGCTTGAATCCACTAGGCGCACCTTGGAAACCCTATGGGGCAGTTCTACTCTGTCCTATAGGGTCGCTATGAGTCAGAATTGACTCAACGGCAGCAGGCTTTTGGTTTGGTTAGTAGGCTAGAAGTCCAAATTCAGGGCATCAGCTCCAGAGGAAGTCTTTCTCTCTCAGCCGGTTCTGGGGGAAAGTCCTTGTCATCAACCTTCCCCTGGTTTAGGAGTTTCTCAGGCTTAAGGTCCCTGGGTCCAAAGGACGCTCTCTGCTCCTGGCGCGGCTTTCTTGGTGGTATGAGGTCCCCCTCTCTCTGTTCACTTTTCTCTTTTATATCTCAAAAGAGATTGGCTCAAGACACAATCCAATCTTGTAGATTGAGTCCTGCCTCATTAACATAGCTGCCACCTATCCCACCTCATTAACATCATAAAAAAAAAAAAAACAGTGCTATCGATTTACAACACATAGGAAAATTACATCAGAGGACAAAATGGTGGACAATCACACAATGCTGGGAATCATGGCTCAACCAAGTTGACACATATTTTGGGGGGACACAATTCAATCCGTGACAGTCAATTGCTTACCAAAAGGTTGGCAGTTCAAATCCACCAGCCACTTCTTGGGAACCCTGTGGGGTAGTTTTACTCTGTCCCATAGGGTTGCTATGAGTTGGAATCAACTAGACGGCAACGGATTTTGTTTTTTATAGTTGAATTTGTAATTTGAAAATTTCTGAAGGTGCCAAGGACCCCAAAAAGAATGAATGAATGAATTATAGATAGATTATCTGCATGTTCATGCTGAGGAAGTAGTAAATCTCTTGACATACCAACTCAAACTTCCAGAGCCTCAGTAAGGTCCCATCTCAGAAACATGTTATTACGACAGCAGACTTTAGGACACGAACCAACTGATTCTCCTTGCTGTGATTCCATACTTCCTGAGCAACCTCCTGGTTATAATTTAACTTCCTGCATTGCTTACCCACAAGGAAAGGATGGGCAGACCTACCATTACTGTGCTGGATATCTTCCATTTGCCTTGCATATCCATTCTCCACCTTCTTACCTGTATTCTGACCTATATGGATTCTATCATCTGGGCTCCCTTGTTCATGGGTCTTCTGGCTCAGTTGGGTTAATGAGGAGCCTCAGCAGATAAAGAGATAAGGAGGAAGGAGAGGTTGGGGTATTTATTTCCCAGCTTTCCCCAGGAGGGGTTGGGAGTCCTTGTGGGCTGGCTGTGTCCATGACTGCGGATCGTTAGCAGCCTTCTTCACACAGCCCTTTCTGTCTCCAGGTTCCAGTAATTACTCCTTCTCCTCACTTTTTCAGGCCCTCAGAAACTCTGGCTCTGTCACCCCACTTTTGCTCCCAGAATCCAAACAGTGGTACAAAACATTTTTTCACTTTCTCTACTAGATTACCTCCATACGAAGATAGCATCAGATGGGTGTCAGGGTCCCCTTTCACTCTCTCCTGTTTCTTTTTCTTTTTCTTCCCCTCTGCTATATCTCCAGGTTCCTCTCCATCTAGTCAGTATACTATGCAGTTGGTTCGTGAGGATTCTTGTTCCAGGCATAATCCCAGGAGGGCAATTGTGAGACTTCCTATTCCTCCAATTGAATTGGCTTACGCTATTCAGAGTCTTCTGAGTGAAAAACCTACAAAACAAAAACAAATTTTTAAAACAAGGCTTTTTTCCTGCAAATTTTGCTCTTTTCTCATATCATAACTTGCACACATTATTTTGCTAAAAGGCCTCCTTTTTGCTCCCTTGTGAGAAGAGGAAAGAATAGGGTTGGGGTGGAGTGCTGAGAGGACAGGAAAGAATGGAGCAGTAGCTGAAAATGTGACTCATGTTCAGGGAGGAAGGGGGAGAGGAAGAGAGCATCTCAGGAAATAGCAATAGCATATATGAAGGCCCAAGCCAGGAAAATGGAACATTTGTGGGACTAAAATAAGGCCTGTGTAACAGGAGCTTTGTTAGCAATGGAGAGAGTGGTTTGTGAAATAAAGCTGGGAATCAGATAAAACTGAGGGTTATAGGTCATGTTAAGGAGGTGGAACTTTATCGAAGGTAAAGAAAGGGTGGATTATTGGTGGGGAGTCTGGTGGAAGGCCAGTTAAGTGAATATTATAAAAGTTTGGCCAAGAGAACTTGAGAAGCTGACCTACGTGATCTGCTGTATATCACTCTATTTCTTGTCATTTTTGTGCTTTTTTTAATTACCCAAATAATACCTGAACGTATGTGTAATGTAAAATTTTCAACAATACAAAGTTTCCCCTGATTTACCATCCTTACTAATTCCTGAACCAATCTCAGAGTTAAATACTATGTACCAGTTGGAAATGGTTACGTGAACAAATGACAAGAAAACCTATCAATGGCCTGAACTAATCAGAGTTTATTTTATAGGTAGCTGCTACCATTGGTTTAGTGATTCAGTGGTGTAAGAGTTTCTCCCTCATGATGTCAAGATGTCTGTCATAGTTCCAGGCATGCTATCTATCACCCACAAATAATTAGCTGTGGATAATTAACTTTCACTATGTGTAAAATTTCATTGCATGAATATACGGCAGTATATTCATTCTGCTGTCAGTGAACATGTGGGTTACTGTTAATTTTGTGGAGTTTTGTTTCAATTTGTTTATATATTGTTTTAGCTATTACAAACATGCCTTGGTGGCACAGTGGTTAAGCACTTGGCTGCTAACCAACAGGTCGGGGGTTTGAACCCACCATGGCTCCATGGGAAGAAAGACCTGGCGACCTGCTCCCATAAAGATTACAGCCTAGGAAGCCCTCTGAGCCAGTTCTGCTTTGTCCTATAGGGTCACTATGAGTCGAAATCAACTCAATGGCACACGACAACAACAGCTACTAATATTCTTGTACAAGTCCCTGCTGTGTAAATTTCACAAATTTCTCTAGGGTACGTACCTAGGAGTGGAATTGCTGTGTCATAGAATATCCACATTTCAACTTAATTTAACTATGCACTTTATAAAATGGACCCCTGGTGCCACAGTGGTTAAGAGCTTGACTGCTACCCAAAGGATCAGCAGTTCAAATCCACCAACTGCTCCTTGGGAACCCTATGGGGCAGTTCTACTCTGTCCTGTAGGGTCACTGGGTTGAAATGGACTCAATGACAATTTGTTTAGTATTTTTTTAATATAAAATGACATTATTTGTACATATTGTTCTGTAACTTGCTTTCATTCATCACATATGCTTGAGAATTTTGTCTGTTTTGCTCATTACTCTATTCCCAGCATCATTTATTCATTTAACAAATATTTATTGAATATCTACTATGGACCAGGCTCAAATTGGAAAGTTTTCCTCTGAGTCTCCTTTCCTACCCATCTTCCACCATGGCCCTCAGTTCTGATTACACAGTTTGCTAGTGTACAGTAAATGTGTATTATCCTGGGAAAATAATCCACACGGTGCCTTTATGCTAATTAGAAAAAGACACACCCCTTTCAGTGTTTCGGTCACATGCCAGGGCCACACATAGCCAGGAGTGCACACTACGTGACCAGCAGAGCTCAGTCAGAATTTCAGCCCCCCTCACTGAGGTACAACCTGTTCAACTACACAGAGCAGCCCTGCTCAAGAAAGCTATCTAACTGGTGCTAATTGTCTCCTTAACTTTCTTTGACCTTAGCTATACTCAGACTGGAAACCCTGGTGGCGTTGCAGTTAAGAGCTACAGTCACTAACCAAAAGTTCGGCAATTAGAATCCACTAGGCACTCTTTGGAAACCCTACAGGGCAATTCTACTCTGTCCTATAGGGTTGCTGTGAGTCAGAATTGACTCAACTTGCAACGGGTTTGGTTTTTTGGTTTTATACTCAGACGGGAATATATTCTTCATTTTCTTTTGCTATTCTCACCCTTTAACAGAAGCCCTGGTAGGGGAGCCCTCGTGGTAGAGCAGTTAAGAGCTTGGCTGCTAACCAGAAGGTCAGCAGTTCAAATCCACTAACTGTTCCTTGGAAACCCTATGAGGCAGTTCTACTCTGTCCTGTAGGGTTGCTATGAATCGGAATTGACTCGACAGCAACGGGTTATTCTCATCCTTTACCAACTGTGTGAAACAGACTGTAGGAGGAGTCCATAGTATTTGCTATGAAGAAAAGCAGCACCAATCAGTTATTTTATCTGTAAGGTGCTGTGGCTCAGACAGCATGCTTTGTCAGTAAAAAAAAAAAAAAACATATTCCAGCCGTAATGGTTTAGTTTAGCTTGGATTAGATTGGGGACTGGTGCACAAACCAGAAATGACCTTATTGGGTTAGACAAAATAGATACTTGGTGTTCTGGGATGGCTTCACATAATGTCTGTCCAATAGCCCAATTTCTGCTCATGCCAAGTAACATCAGAGAAGCCAATTAAATTCTCTCTCTGAGAGCAATAAATGGTAGATGAACAAAGAGAGGGCACAATGCTCCATTTTAATTGGCCCAACCGATACTGAGCAACTTAACAATTTTTTTATTGTACTTTAGACGAAGGTTTACAGAACAAACTAGTTTCTCATCAAACAGTTAGTACACACATTGTTCTATAACATTGTTTAACAACCCCATGACATGTCAACACTCTCCCTTCTCAACCCTGGGTTCCCTATGACCAGCTTTCCTGTCCCCTCCTGCCTTCCAGTCCCTGCCCCAGGGCTGGTGTGCCCCTTTAGCAACTTATGATTTTTAATGATACTCAAAGGGAAAGAAATGTGGCACCTGAGGCAACTTCCCGTGTATAAAACCTCAAAAGAGAATGCAATCTCTTCCTTAAAGGCACCTGACCGACTCGCTTATTGGTCATTTTCCATAGCAGTTCATCATAAGCTGTGCTGTATCATTTTCAAAGTTCTCCTCTCTTCAGCCAGAGTCTAAGTTCCTCAAGAGAACTTCCTTGTGAGTTCTTTAACCCCTAGCAGAGTGCTGAGCACACACAATGAGGGCACAATGAATAACTGAGAGGTGGCATAACTTTTAAAATTGTTAGTAATTCAGCTTAAAACATTTTACTTGAGTATAAAAGTAATGTCTACCCATCATAAAAATATAAACAATATAAGCTGGAGCCCACATGCCTTTTTCTCCTCAACTCTCAACTACTTGTACCCGTGTATTATCATTGCTAACAGTTTGTGTGTTTTCCAGACCTTTTTATATGCACAGACATACCAATTTGTAAGGTTTTGTCCTTGTTTCCTAGGGCTACCATAACAAAACACCACAAAGTGGATAGCTTTAAAGAACAGAAATTTTCTCACAGTTCTGGAGGCTAGAAGTCCAAATCAGGGTATCAGCTATGTCAACTCCTGAAGGCTTTGGGGGAAGAACTGTTGCATGCCTCTGTCTTTGTTTCTGATGGCTGTCAATAATCCTTGGTGTTCTTCTGCTTGTAGCTGGATTCTCACTTGTTGTCTTAGCCTGGTGTGTATCTTTGTTTCCTTGTCTGCCCTTCTCTTTTATTAGATACCACTTAGAAGGAATTAAGATTAGGACCCACCCTACTCTGGTATGACTTCCTTAACTGATCACATCTGCAAAGGAAAACCCCTATTTCTTCAAATAAGGCCACATCCCCTGGTACAGGGATTAGGACTTTGACATATCTTTTTGCGGGATACAATTCAATCCTAAACAGGTTTTTTTTCTCACGTAAAAATGGAATCACACTATAGATACTATTTTGCAAGTTGCTTTTTAAATCCAACAGTATATTTGACTATTCTCCATGTCACCCTGTGTGTGTGTGTGTTTGTGTGTGTGTGTTTGTGTGTGTGTGTGTGTGTTTTAGATGGCTTTTTAGTGATCCATAGTATGACTATGTCAATTCACTTAAATAATCTTCTATGATTGAATATTTAGGTAGTCTCCAGGTTTTCACTATTATGAATAATACTACAGTGAACATTCTTGTACATACAGTCTTACACAATTTGGGAGTATTTTTGTAAGCTAGAGACCCAGATGTGAAATTTTTCGGAAAGTGTACAATGATGTTTTGAAAAGGACATTTAGTTAAGAAGACCTGAGTTCTAGTCTTGAATCTGCCACTTCTAATCTGTGTGACTGAGCAAGTCACTTCACCTCCCTGAGATTTTGTTATTTCCTCTGTAAGAGAAGAAAAAAATCGCAATATGCTTTATAGGATTGTTGTGAAAATCAAATGACAAAACGAAAGTATGGTTGATTCATATTAGGTTTCAGTTTAGTTTTAATAAAACAGGAGTATTTCCTTAATCTTTTCATATTCTGCTCTCATTAGATGATACTCTAATTTTTAGTGGTTGACTGAACTGTTCATTTTTTAAATATATAATGAGTAAAAAAGTAGAAAAATGTTATTGAAATCAAAGAGACCCAATGCATTATGTGGAACTAGGTCTTTTTTTTTTTCTCAAAGAATAAACTAAAGATTCAAGGCTTGAATAATCTTAGAAAAACATAAAAGTGGTTCATAATAACCTTCCAAAAAAACACAAAGAAAATATCTGTTCTAGAATTCTTTAAAGTTATAGGCAGAAAAGTCTATACAACCTTTATAATCAAAGCAGGCAATTACAAAATATCCTTAGCCAGTTAAGAAAGTACTTGTGCCATTAGTTTTGTTATCATAAGACCTGAGTTTGCATTCTAGCTTCATCACTGCCTGGTTCTGTAAACAAGTAATTGGCGCTCAGAGTTTGTTTTGTTTGTAAAATGGAGATAATGAAAATGCCTATGGTGTTTTAAAGATTATACAAGGTGCTGTATGTGAAAGAGCCCAGAAGAGAGCTTCGTAAATTGTGACACTCAGTAGATGTAGTCAAGGTAAAGGGAGAAAAAAGACAATTCTCATGAAAAGGACATTTCAAGGTTGTTTAAAATTCATAAATGGTATCATACTTACATATTCTGCAACTTGCTTTTTTTCACTTAATTTTGCTTTTGAGATTGTACATGCTGATATTTTTAGACCTATCCCATTGTATAAAGAAAAAAAAAATTCATCTATTGACAGAGATTTCTTCCTTAATTATAAGTCACTATTATAATCAATGCTGTGACAAGTAGCTTTTTCATATTCCTTTGTGCACTAGTGCAACAGTTCTCTAGAGCAGTGTTTCTCACATATTTTGACCCCAGCCCACAATGAAAAATTTATTTGTGACCAGCCCACATCGCATTGTGAAGATGTGTATATAAAGCCTGTTGCCGTCAAGTTTATCCGACTCATAGCGACCCTACAGGACAGAGTAGAACTGCCCCGTGGGGTTTCCAAATTGTAATCTTTACAGAATCAGACTGCTACATCTTTCTCTCACAGAGCAGCTGGTGGGTTGGAACCACCAACCTTTGGGTTAGCAGCCGATATAACCAATATATATTTCTACACATAGATATATACATATGTATATATACAAAAGTATATGGAGACCATGGTGGCGTAGTGATTAAGTGCTACAGCTGCTAACCAAAAGATCGGCAGTTCAAATCCCCCAGGAGCTCCTTGGAAACTCTATGGGGCAATTCTACTCTGTCCTATACGTTCGCTATGAGTCAGAATCAACACAAGGGTGATGGGTTTGGCTTTTTTTTTAATATATAAATATATACCTGAAATATAGTTTCATGAGAAAAATACTTCCCCTTTTCTATGAATAATGACTTTTGATATTACTTATTTTAATCTACGTGTCATTTTAAATTGCTAGTTGACAGCCACTAAATTGATTTCTGGACCCACTATTGGCTCCCTACCATCAGTTTGAAAAATAATCTTCTGAGGTCTGTATCTAGCCATGAATTGTGGTCAGTTTAAACTTTACAAGATATTGTAAAATTGCTCTTCATAGTAGTCATACCAGTTTACGTTCCCCCCAGCAGTTTATAGGAATAGGAGTTCCTTTTTTGGAACTCAATATTGTCAGATTTTTTATTTTTGCCAGTCTCGTTACTGGGTCTCATTTAAGGGTTAGATGAAAGCAGATCTACATATATGTATTATTTCTTCTGTGTGGGAGGCATGGGTGTGATGGGAGAATTCTGTCTCCTATGCTTGACCTGTGTGTCGTTACTGAGTTCCCTAGAAAATAAAATAGTTAAAAGAGAAAGGGAGAATTATGTGGGCATTCCTCAGAGAAATCACAGAAGCCTCTGGAACACAGCCAGACCCATCTGC
Source organism: Loxodonta africana (assembly GCF_030014295.1). NCBI lineage: Eukaryota > Metazoa > Chordata > Mammalia > Proboscidea > Elephantidae > Loxodonta > Loxodonta africana. The sequence goes on along the minus strand of NC_087343.1, from coordinate 84,330,132 downwards.
CAAGATGTTCTAGTCTTCTAAGGAAGCTATTTCAATCCTTTTATGAAAAATTGTGGTAAAATATATATAACAAAACATCTGCTATTTCAACCATTTTCATGTTAAATTCAGTGACATTGATTGCTTTCACCGTGTTATACAACCATCACTACTACCCGTCCCCCAAAGTTTTTCATCACTCTAAACAGAAACTCAGTGCCCTTTCTACAGTAACTTCCCTTTCACCTTTCCCCCAGCCCTTGGTAACCACTAATAAACTTTGGTGTCTGTGCAGTTCCTATTTTAGATATTTCTTATAAACGGGGTTGTGTAATACTTGTCCTCTTGCGTCTGACTTATTTCACTCAGTATAACGTTTTCAGGGTTCATTCATGTTGTAGCATGTGTCAGAACTCTCTATGGCTGAATAATATTCCATTGCATGTATAGGCCACATTTTGTTTATCTGCTTCTCTGTTGATGGACACTTGGGTTGTTTCCACCTTTTAGTGATTGTGAATACTGCTGCAATGAACATTGGTGTACAAGTATCTGTTTGCATCCTTGCTTTCAAGTCTTTTGGATATGGGAGTAGAATTGCTGGCTCCTGTGGTAATTCTGTTTAACTTTTTGAGGATGCTTCAATCCTGTTACCACTTTCCTCAAGCCGTCTGCTCTACCAGCTCTCCTTAAGATTCAACAACCACTTATTTTCCTGCTTTACAGAGACCATGAGACCATCAGATGAAAACTGCCATTTCCTATCCTTTACCTATGTTGTTGTTGTTAGGTGCTGTCAAGTCAGTTCCAACTCATAGTGGCCCTATGGGGCAGAGTAGAACTGTCCCATAGAGTTTCCAAGGAATGGCTGGTGGATTTGAACTGCAAACTTCTGGTTAGCAGCCAAGCTCTTAACCACTACATCACCAGTGCTCCTCCTTCATCTATAAGCTTATTTATATCTACTTCCATTCTCTCTCCTTCCATCCTTTCTGAGAGCAAGTGGTAACTTTCTTCTTGCCCAAGGCTAATTCTTCCACCTCAGCTTGGGGTATATTTCCTCCCAATCCTCTGAGGGTTCTTGCTTCATGAACAATACGCTTTTTTTCCTCTGTTTTTAACCTCCTTCTTGCTACTTCATCCTTCCCTCCAGCATGTAAGCACACTCAAATCTCTCCTTTCTGAATAAGGTCCTGTTCCTCTCTGACTTACCCTTACTTATTCTCAGGTCCAAACATTACTTCCTCAAAGAGGCATTTCCTTTCATCCAGAGCACCCCTCCTTTTCCTTCGTAGTATTTACCGAAATATGTAATTATATGCTTACTTGAGCTTCTGCCTCACGTACTATGCTGTCAGCTCCAGGAGGTCGAGGACCTTGTCTCCCTAGTGCCTATCACAGAACAGGCACTCAGTATGCATTTGTTGATTAAATGAATGATTTCCAGCCTACAGCCTCACTCTTCTACTCTCCAGAGGGGTGTTTGAAAACTAAAGGCCTGTAGCACCCCTTCGGGGCTTGAAAAATGCTGTTGGTTCCTCAGCCGCAAGGTAAAGTCCACTCTCCTTAGCACAGCATAAAATGGCTCAGTGAAAACAATTCCTCCTCCTCCCAACCCTTCCCCCCACCAAGGTAAATACTACCTCTTCTTATAGAGGAAATGGACAAGGGAAAACTCAAATCAGCTAATAATAATATTAGCTGACAACCCTTTTAAAAGAAGTAGTGAAGAGATTAGAATCCATAGATAAAGGAAGTTAGGTAATTATTTATAGATTTCATTTTTTTTTCTCATGCTCTTTTTCTTCCAGGAGAAAATTTGTACCTATTTTTTCAAAAGGAAGAGAATCTAGTGTTTTACTGAATGCTTATGATATGCTAGGCATTAGGCCAAATACTTTATTTTACCTTTTTAAATTTAGTTTTCTTAAAAACCACTAGTATGTATCACCTTCTCCTCCAAAAATAAAATCGAGTCCAAAATCATCAAATGCACCAAGGAAAATGAAATATTGTGGTGATTTCCACACCCTGAGAAAGTGCAAAAGGCTTGTATAATACGTATGATTTTTATTGGTTTAAATTAGGCCATGGCTTGTCTCTGGCGTGTGATATTCTTACTGTGCCAGTCTTTCCTATAAACTATTATCCTCTATGTCTCTCTTCCTTCTCTCTCTTTTCTTCTGTCTTTCCTTGCTTGTTCTTCTTCCCCTCATTTTCACTCATTTTGATTATTTTCTGTATCCCCTCTGTTCTCTCTGCCTACATCTTAGGCCCATCAACAGCCTCACTGTTGATTTTCAGGCTAAAAAGGTTACTGACCCCTTGGCTAAGCTGAAGTGAAAGCAGACAGAAAGAAAAGTTTCTTTTAATTCCCTGGACTCAAATTGCAACAAGGTGTTTTTTTTTTTTTTTAATAATAGAGCACAGTAGAATATGTGGCCCAAAGAGATAAGGCACTAATCTGGCTTTCAGCTTCTAATACACAAGGGGAACTTGCCCACTGAGCTTTTTGTGAAGTTCTTAATCATTACTGATAATACTGAGATTGTCACGTTTCCACTTTGAAAAAATAAATTTTCTTTAGGATGGCTGTAACCAGAGGACAGCGTTTTATCAGAACATGAGAACTTGTAGAGGAAAGCTTCCCTGAGGCTTGAAAAGTGAGAATGGAAGCAGAAGGAAGAAGCACTTCCTTAAAGGGCAAAGAGACAAAATGGAAAGCTGAAAGTAGCACCAAGTGAAAAACTCACAAAGATGGAACTGGTGGTTCTGAAATTCTGCCCATTCATTGGAGAGGCAGCTTTGGAAAACCAAAATTAGATTACTAATCCTGAAGGTTTTATAATCTGCTTGAGTGTTTAAATCAAAGCTGCCACAACAGGTGCCCCCCACGTTGACCTCTTCTGATGCGCCACTTTCAGGCAATTGAGAAGAAACCAAGGAGATAAATCATATCTTCAGTGCAATTCCAAGAAAAAGTTATTCACTTATTTATGAAACTTTTCAAGTGCTTTCTGGATGCCAGACTCAATATTTAAACAAACCAAATCTTGAAGATCAAGTAGATGTTATAAATCATCAAAATAGCTCCCCATCCTCCCCCACCCGACCCCAAAGAAATAGGCATTAAAAGAAAATTAGTGTCGAGGAACCGAGCTAGTGGGTAGGTGGTTTATAGCTTGTGGATCGATGATCCGACAACATTTTATCAGAGAACTTTGCTGACTGGCAAAAGCAGTGAGTTGCTAAACCCTGAGGGTTGTTATGAACACTTAAGGCCAAAGGAATCGTTCTCTGAAATAAGGGCAGTGTCCCTGAAATAGGCAGTATTTGAAAGCTATAGCCTGACAGCGTTTACCTTTCTTGGGGAGAAATGGACTTGCATCTCAAAAGGAGTCTCTTTCCCTTGAGGAAAAGCATTTCAATTCCTACCAAGAACAGCCTCCTCTTCTCAAACAGGCTGCCACCACCCTGAATTCATCACATACCTTTTTGGTTCATTAAGCCTGGTGTCATTTTGATGCATATATTATTACAATGATACATGCAAAGCTACAATATTCAATCTGCTTAAAAGGATTTTAAGTCGATACTTTGGAGATGAGAAACCTTGAATTATCCCATTGCTTCAGTAAATGAGTTGGCTGGCTTAATGCTCTCACTGAAAGGAAAAGGAGAGAGATTAAGACCATGGTGCTTAATCTCAAGGGAACTCATAGCTCGCCACCATACTTTAAAAAAAAAAAAAAGTAATGGTAGTCATAAGGAAGTTTTCTAAATTGGCACTCCAAAAATGAAGTATCACCAGGGCTTCTAACTGCATGTAAGCTCCTAACTGCATGTAGGTGGTTAACTGAATGAGCTGGACTCAGTGGAGGACAAAAGGAAACAACTTCACTCTTTCCCACCACGACTCTTTCAGACCCTCTCTGTTGAGTTATTCTTCTCTATCCTGTGTTGAAACCTTAGGCAGAGATCCTAGCTTTTATGGTCATGTTTAGGTACTAAAAAGCCCAGCAACAACTAATGCTGTCATTTGCTTCAAAGCTTCACCAGCACCAGCCCACCTCTATCCTTAGGCCTGAATCAAGCTAGGAAACCAGAAATGGGAAAGTTCTGGTGTGTCGGGGGTGGAAGGTGGGGAGCAGAGAAGAGGAAATAATTGGGAGAAGGGCTTTTCTTCTTTCTTACTAACTCTACCTCCTCCTATACTTTCTAGCCACTATTTCTGGCTATTCCAGGATCTAACCAAGAAAGGAAGGAGGGAGGATTAGAGGAAAAGGGGAGTGCTCTGTGGTTGGTGCTGAAGAATTTTCTGAGTTTCTACTACTGAGGACCTCCCACCTCCAATTTTCTTTTATAGAACATTATTTTCAGGTTGACCACTGCTCTCCTCACCCCTTGCAGACTCAACTATCTCCCCTCAGCTTTGATACTAGCTGGCCCATCACTGTTGAAGTTAACACACGCTTTTAGATAGATCATTTTAGTAGATCACTAAAATTAAGACCACTAAAATCCAGCTCTTTTTTTTATGGGATACTCATACAGAGCACAGGAAACCTACACCATCACCCCACAGAGGCTTATTCCCAACTCCAGAGGCCCCTTCACCAAGCCTCGTCCCACTTGGATGCTTTCATGTGTGCAAAGGGTACTAATTCCTGAATCCTCCCAATTCCAGGAGCATGCATCAAGCTCTCTGAAACCTCCCTCATCTACCTTAAGATGTGAGTATGAAGTACCTCTCCCTCTAATGGGTTCAAGCATAGCAACGATTGTGAGGCTGGTGCAGGATGGGGCAATGTTTCATTCTGTTGTACATAGGGCCACTATGAGTCGGAACCCACTATATGGCACCTAACAACAACGATACCTCTTCGTCTGGGAGCGGAGGGGAGGAGGGAGACACAAAATACTCTCTACACTCACCCATCTCACAAGAGGGTTAGTATAAGATGACTCTGTGGAAAACTTAGTTTAGCCCCAGACTGATGTGAAACCCCAAATCTACGGTAGGATAAGCAGAACTCTCAAAAAGGCCTGCAGTCAACCTAATCTCTTCAATTTCTTTAGGCCTAGGTATGACCAAGGGTTTACTCAGAGCCCCTCCTACTCCCCTTTCTTACCTCCAGTCACTGCCTTCAGGAATGGGCCCCTTAAGGCCAAGTCTGAACCCATGTATCTGGTTAGAATGAAAGCATACCCAGAACCTACTGTTCTCAATAAAATTTAACTCTCCATATTTGACTTTTTACTCATCAGTACTGTGGAAAGGAAATGGAGTTTTGCTCTTCATGAACCTCAGGTTCATTTGTTCATTCATTCAAAACATTTATTAAGGGCTTATCAATGTATTAAATGCTGAGAAGGTATGGATTTTAAAATCATGCAGTCTGCCATTAAGGAGTCATATTCTGGTGAGTTACACAGGTGATCATACCTCAAGTATTTTATTCGGTACGGGCATAAGTTATAATGGGAAGGATTGCCTTGAAAAAAATTCTTGATGGTCCCAACTGATAAACTGCTTATTCCCACGATATTCAGTTAGCCAGAGGTTGATCAGGCTTTACGGGGCCAGAAGCTTTAACAATTTAAAAGCCTACTTTAAGAAAAAGAATACAAAATTTATACCCTTAAATTTTACAAAATCATCAGACCATGTGAGCACATTCCTGGGACCCTTCCCAGGGCCTTGGAAGGGACCCGGGCAAATGAGAAGCTGAGAAACTTAAGCTCCATGGGATTCACAGTAAATCTGTCTCAGGACTCAGTCTATTTCTAAAATTATTGGGTCTTTAAGGACTGCTCCAGATTGTATGACAGTAAATGTGTGCTCTAAAATCAGGTAGTTGGACAGACCTACATGCCATCTAGCCTCTACCATTTACTTCTGTATTTTGGGAAGTTACTTAAATTCCCTAAGCCTCAATTTCCTCCTCTTTGAAATGGAAGTAATAGTAGAACCAAGCTCATACAATAGTCACAAAGATTAAAATATATAAACATGTAAAACATTTCGCACAGCCCATAATTAGTGCTTAATAAATGTTAGCTATTATTAGCTGTTATTACCATCTGAAGTATCTGAATTCTGTCCGTGTATTTGCCATTTCAAAACTACAGATCCTTGGTTCCTGACAACATAAAATTCCAGGAAGGATCTGCTAGGAAATGTCATTTTCTTTAACAAAATAAAATACAAAATTTCCAATCTGGTAACTTGCAGAACTTCCTGGTGAGAAGGGGCAGTTAGACTTCTGACTCTCCCACCTGAGGTTCTCCTTGCAATGTAGTATCTTGCCACCCATCCCGAGACCAGACTTGACTGAGAAAAGAGGAGACAAAAATCTAGAGGATAGTTAGGAGAAAAATCAAAACATCGCATATCCAGGGTAGAGTCTGATTTCTCACAGATATCTCCCTATTCTACATGAGGCCTTGAGAAAAGAAAATACTGCTTGGGATTCCTCCTAGCTTCCAATCTTTCTCAACATAGTAAACACCATAGACAAGCACCAGCCGCAGTTAACAAGACTGAGCACTGCATAAATCTAACACATCTAAGGGGGCACCTTTCCCATTATAGACATCCTAAATTTCTGTATTTATCAAAACAATTTTCTGGCACATGGCACCTAAATATCTTAATCCAAAACACCTCAACAAAAAGAAAAATCCTCACAACTGCAACAATAAACAACATTATGATAAATGGAGAAAAGATAGAGGTTGCCAAGGATTTCATTTTGCTTTGGATCCACAGTCGATACCCATGGAAGCAGCAGTCCAGAAATCAAAAGACCTATTGCATTGGGCAAATCGGCTGCATAAGACCTCTTTAAAGTATTTAAAAGCAAAGATGTCACCTTGAGGACTGAGGTACCCCTGCCCCAAGCCATGGTGTTTTAGATCACCTCATATGCATGCAAAAGCTGGACAATGAATAAGGAAGATCAAAGAAGAATTGACACCTTTGAATTGTGTTGGTGAAGGATATTGAACATACCGTGGACAGCCAAAAGAAAGAACAAATCTATCTTGAAAGAAGTACAACCAGAATGCTGCTTAGAAGCAAGGATGGTGAGACTACATCTCACATACTTTGGACATGTTATCAGGAGGGATCAGTCCCTGAAGAAGGACATCATGCTTGGTAAAGTTGAGGGTCAGTGAAAAAGAGGAAGACCCTTGTCATGGATTGAATTATGTCCCCCCCAAAAATATCAGCTTGGCAGGGCCATGATTCCTGGTATTGTGTGATTTTCCTATATGTTGTAAATCCTGCCTCTATGATGTTAATGAAGGAGGATGGTCAGCAGTTTTGTTAGTGAGGCAAGACTCAATCTACAAGATTGGATTGTGTCTTGAGGCAATCTCTTGAGATATAAAAGAAGTGAGCAAAGAGACAGGGACCTCATACCACTAAGAAAAAGCACCAGTAGCAGACAGGGGTCCCTTAGACCCGGGGTTCCTGTGCAGAGAGGCTCCTAGTCCAATAGAAGATTAACAAGAAAGACCTTACTCCAGAAATAACAGCGGGAGAAAGCCTCCCCCTGGAGCTGACACCCTGAATTTGTTTTTTTAGCCTACTTAACTGTGAGAAAATAAACTTCTTTTTGTTAAAGCCATCCACTTGTGGTATTTCTGTTATAGCGGCACTAGATAACTAAGACAGCCCTCAACAAGATGGATTGACACAGTGGCTGCAACAATGGGCTCAAACATAGCAACAATTATGAAGATGGCGCAGGACCAGGCAGTGTTTCATTCTGTTGTGCATAGGGTTGCTATGAGACGGAACTGACTCGACGGCACCCAACAACAATATATTCAGTACATTATGGAAATTTTACAGTAAATGGAAGTAAAATGTCTCAAGGAAGACTTGAGAAAGTGGTGCCTTTTCTCAACTTGTACACATGTATCATATGGGTGTGGAGGTCCTGCCTAGACATCTAGAATATCCAAAGTATAGGTCAAGAGAAAGACAGATCCAGCCCCCTCACCTATTCCCCCATGCCTAGAGCCTGCGCTCTCAGTTCCTACATCTACCCCCAGGAACTGACACAGAGAATTGCCCCACCCTTCAGCCAAGAGGTCTTAACTTTACTTTTTTTTCCATTTTATTGTGGTAAAATACACATATTATTATTGCCATTTAAGCATTTTTAAGTGTACAATTCAGTGATACTAATTATACTCACAATGTTGTACAACCTTCACCACTATCTGTTTCCAAAATTTTTCATCACCCCAAACAAAAACTCAGTACCCCTTCAGCAATAATTCCGCATTCTCTCCTACCCCCAGCCCATGGTAACCACTTTAGTCTCCATGCATTTGCCTACTGTAGATATTACTTTTAAGTAGGATCATACAATATTTGTCCTTTTGTGTTTGACTTATTTCACTCAGCATAATGTCTTCAAGGTTCATCCATGTCATAGCACATATTAGAACTTCATTTCTCTTTATGGCTGAATAATTCCATTGTATGTAATACCACATTTTGTTTATCCATTTCTCTGTTGATGGCCACTTGGAGGTTTTCTACCTTTTGTCTATCATGAATAATGTTGCAATGAAGTTTGGTGTACAAGTATCTGTTTTTTGTCCCTGCTTTTCAAATGACCTTGCTTTTACAGAGCTTGACAATATAACTAAATATTCGTGTAACAGAATATAACAATAAATACACACATATGGTAATAGGGAATACTTTATATAGTTTCTAAAATATATACACACATATAGTTGTTTAAGGCTATATTAATTTCAACAATAACAAATTTCAGGTTCTGATATGGCTGAATATATATTAAACTGGATAATAGAATGTGCTATTCTTTTTGATAAAACATCAGCTTTTATAATATAATGGCTGAAACAAAAGGAAAAATTTACCAAGTTGATTTGGTTTTCAATGTGAGGCTTACCAGATATGAGGTCATGTTTCCTGAAACATCAATGAAAAGAGGATGTTTAGTTTTTCAAATGTGTTGGCCCAATGTCAGCCACTATCAGTCAGAATCAATGGGATGACAACTAACAATAACAATTTTCAATAGTATAAATTCACATCTGGCCATAGTTAGCCCACCCATCCTTAGTATAAGTTCATTTCCTAAAACACTGTCTTTATTTACATATTTTGTGATTTGTTCAATTCTCAATATGTGCTGAGATATAAACTAAAATCAAGATTTAACCCTAAATGAAAAAACAAGAACAAAAAAACCTGTTGCCATGGAGTCAATTCCAACTCATAGTGACCCATGTTTCTTAGTCATCTAGTGCTGCTGTAAGAGAAATACCAGAAGTGGATGGTTTTAACAAAGAGAAATGTACTTTTTCATGGTCTAGTAGGCTACAAGCTCAGATTGAGGGCATCAGCTCCAGGGGAAGGCTTTCTCTCTCTGTCGTCTCTAGAGGACCATCCTTGTCATCAATCTTCCCTTGGTCGAGGAGCTTCTCAAGCTAGGGACCCTGGGTCCAAAAGATGCACTCTGCTCCCAGTGCTGCTTTCTTGGTGGTATGAGGTGCCCAACTCTCTACTTGCTTCCCTTTCCTTTTGTCTCTTGTAAGATAAGAAGTGGGTGCAGGCCACACCCCAGGGAAACTCCCTTTACATCGGATCAGGGATGTGACCTAAGTAAGGGTGTTACATCCCACCCTAATCCTCTTTAACATAATCCAATCTTGCCTCATTAACCGCAGGCAGATATTAGGATTTACAAAACATAGGAAAATTACATCAATCACAAAACGGAGGACAACTACACAATACTGGGAATCATGGCCTAACCAAGTTGACACATATTTTGGGGGGACACAATTCCATCCATGATACCACGTATTACACAGAAAAACTGCTGCATAGGGTTTTCTTGCCTGTAATCTTTACAGAAGCAGTTTGCCAGACCTTTCTGGTGTGGAGCATCTGGGTAGGTTCAAACTGCCGACCTTTAGGTTAGTAGCCAGTCCCAAACTGCTTGCACCACTCCGGCTCCTAAATGAAAAAAAAAAAGTTATTTAAAATATACTTTGTAACTCCAGTACAGAATTTCCAAGTTACTTCAGGAACCATTAGCTTTTTTATTGTCAAAACTTTCTTATTGTGGAATACATCATACCTACACAGAAAAAAAAAAAAAAAAATTTTTTTTTTTTTACACAGAAGTGTAAATATGTATATGTGCAGTTTAAAGAAGAAAATAAAAGAATAGTGTACACACCATCCATCTTAAGAAAGAGAACATTATTACTACCTTACAAGTTTCCTTTGTGCCTCTCCCTGGTGACAGCCCCTTCCTTACTCACCCCACAGGTAACCATATATTGAACTTTGTTAACTACCCCTTGCTGCTCTTAACAGGTTTATCATTTGTATGTGTCCCTGAGCAATAAATTGTCTAATTTTGCCTGCTTTAGTAGTTTATGTAATTGGAATCACACAGTTTTACATTTTTTTGTTCGACTTGTTTTTTAAATTTATCAACCATTGATAAATGCATCTGTAATTCATTTACTTGCTGTTCTATGGAATTCCATTTTATGAGTGTACCACAATTTAGTTACCCATTCTATTGATGGTGGATAGTTCTTTCTTTTTTTTTTGTCTCTTTTGGAACAATGCTGTTGCGAACATTTTATTCACATTTTCGGTGTACCATGTACACAAGTTTCTCTGGGGTATAAACCTAGAAGTGGAGAGCTCTGGTGTTTATCATAACTGTGAGATAAGGAGCTCCTTGGAAACTCTATGGGGCAGTTCTACTCTGTCCTATAGGGTCGCTATGAGTCAGAATCAACTGGACAGCACTGGGTTGGGTTGGGTGAGATTAAGAAATCAAAGCATACCCAAACCACAGTGTACACAGAACGTATATTTGATAAACATGGCGACAATTTCCTTGCTGAATAACAATACAACAGTGAGGGCTCATGCTGTCTTCACTAGTTCTGGCTTCAAAAGCTTACTTAATCAGCTCTCAAAAGGTTAAATGAAAAGCTTAGGAGGCAGAGAGTTTATATTAATGGCAGTAGAATAAGTTGGAAAAGGATAACAAGAAGGATTACGTAACTTGAAGAATGTAAACAATGTCACTGAATTGTACATGTAGAGTTAGTTGAAATGGTTTTTACTTTGCTAACCAAAAGGTTGGTGGTTCAAACCCACCAGCCGCTGCTCAGGAGAAAGATGTCTGCTTCTATAAAGATTATAGCCTTGGGAACCCTATGGGGAAGGAACAGGTCTTCTCTGTCCTGTAGGATCGCTATGAGTTGGAATTGACTTGATAGCAGTGGGTTTGTTTTGGTATACATATACCATATATATATGGGGAAACCCTGGTGGCGTAGTGACCAAGAGGTCAGCAGTTCTAATCTATCAGGGTCTCCTTGGAAACTATGGGCAGTTCTACCCTGTCCTATAGGATTCTCCATGAGTCAGAATAAACTTGATGGCAATGGGTCTAGTTTTGGTTTGGGATACAGATATATATACATATATATATTAAAAGGTTTGTTTAACATAGCCACAATGTAGAGAACTTTTGCTTCATTCAGATAAATGAATGAATGATCAGGAACTACTATATAAGCACAAAAAGCCTACAAAATAAAAGCAAACTGCATATATTTAAGCAAATGGGAGCCTCATTATTCTGTGAAATGATCTATGTCCCCTTAAGCATGTGAATTAAGAATAAAGTAACCAATACATGTTGGATTTGAAGTTCATTAGAAATTGTCTGTTACTGACTTCGTTATACTTTTCTTACAAGGTGCCTCCAAGGAAGAATGAAAATAGACATTTGAAGATTTAAATAGTGTTCTATACATTTGGGTTTTTTAAATTAAAAAAACATGCTCCACAAACAAACAAAAAAACATTACTTGTTATCACCAGTCTCACAGAAAGAAATTTAATACAAGTCTCCAGGTTTTTCCACATAGGAGACAAAAGCTAAGAAACTGGGAAATTCAACAAAATTAATTCGGCCAAGTTATAGTAAATGTTTGCCAAGTGATATTATAGAAAAAAGAAGTGAGGCCTGATTGGGAAGAATAGGCTGGACTAGGGGCAAGAAATCTTGACCTCTAAGCTGCCCCTATTTATAGAAGGCTATGTGATCTTGGGAAAATCAAGTAATCTCACTGCGTCTCAGTTTCTGAGTCCATAAAGTATGAAGTTTGGATTCAATGACCTTTGGGGTCACTTCCAGTTATAAAATTTTGATTCGGTAATTGCAAAAAACTTTTTGGAAATAACAGCTTTGCTTGCCCCCTAGTGGTTACCTCTGGCCTTGCAACTAGAGAAATCAGTTTAATATGGTGGTTGTTGGTTAAACTGTATTGCCTGTGCAATACAGTTTAAGCATTATATTTCTAAAAAGTATGAAAATTAAAGGAATTTTTATGCAAAGTTACTACAGTGTTTGAAAAGACAGATGTAAATTAAAAGCTATTTTCTCACTTGACAAACATTAATATTTACTTTTTGAGCTTTACACTTGTAGTTTTTGCATTTACTTTTTTTCAGTGTATGTTACAATTCAGTACAAAGTGATTTAAAAGAAAGATTCAGAATTCCTTCCAAGTTGCCAAAACAAAAAAAAAGAAACAAAAATGCATCTCCGTTTTACTAAATTAATGCCATTAATCATGATCAAAGCAGATTAAAAAGAAAAAAAATAGACGATTTATGAGGATTAAACAAAATAAATTGCATAGTAATTGAATCCAACCCATAGTAGGATTCAACACAGGTAAAATGAATGTGAACCAGAGTCATAGTCGTCTAGCGGACTGGAAGTAAAAGAGAGTGACATTGATCTACTTTGTTACACCCTTGGGCATGGACTTACCTACTTTAGGACTGAGTTTCTCCATTTGCAAGAAGGGAGTAAAAATTCCTCGTGACTTTTGAAATGACAAGGATATCATAAAGATTAGTGAGTTGAATGTTGGTAAAGAATATTATGTTTCTTAGAAGAGCAGTGTTATGGGAAGTCTCAGTTCAGAATCATCAGAAACAGGCTACAAGGGCACCATGAAATGTATTTCATGCCATTTTCTAAATAGAGTATAAAATTGCAACAAGAAAAATAACCCAGCTCACAAAACTATAAAATGTCATTTTTCTGCAGAGAGGAAAATAAGAAAAATGAAGACCCCTACCTTTGAATATAAACATAAAATCAATATATGAAAGAAAAAGAATCAAGATATGAGTTCTAAATGTTTTAGCTCTATCAGCACTTTAATGAAAAATAAGTTTAATTGTGTAAAAATACTTTGAACAAAGCTTACACTTTTTTTTAAATTGTCTTTTTTTATTGTTGCCTTTTCTACAGTACAGCTGCTGTGAGAAAACTTTTCTATGCCTTCTAATCTATTCGTGCGATTTTCACAGAGACAGCCCCAATGGAAGGAAAGAGAATGAGCTAGCTTTAAGGCAGAGAAACGAAGTTTTAGTCCTCGCTTTGCCTCGCAAAGTCTGAGTGACCTTGGGCAAGCCATTTCAGCTTCCTGAGACTTAGTCTCCCTCTCTCCGAAATGGTATTTTAACAATAGCAATAGCTCTTCCACAGTGTTGTTCTGACTTGAGAGTGTGTAAATTCTCTTTAGAAACTAAAAAGTTATTTTCAAATGTTAATGATTGTTTTTCGTATCTTTCTTCTTTTTGTCTAAACAAACCTATCAATCTCACCTTTATCAATTATCAGGTCTTGATGATTTTACTCCAAAACTCTGCTATTCAGCCTCTCCACTGTATTCTCATCTCTTCTTCCCAAGACCAGCACTACCTGAAAACTCTCTCCCTATCATCTCCCGGCCACCATGGTGAAATTGCTCATGTGTAAATGTAATCTTGTCTTCCTAGTGCTCAGCATTCCAATTCCCAATTCCCTTATCACCATCTAGCCCTGTCTACCTATTCAGCTTCCTCTTCTGCTGGTTCTTTCTTGTACTTCCCAGACTCACCATTGTGTTTTTTTTCCTGCCTTCATGCATTTGCACAGTCATTTCTCCTGCCTAGAATGTCCTCCTCCCGCTCAGCATCTTTGGTAAAATTTTTCTGCAAAATCCTACCCATTCTTCATGTCTCAGTTCAAAATGTGTCCTTTTCACATGTTCTCTTTCCACTTTGTTCAGATTTTCTTTAGAGTTCATGGTACTTGCTGTGTCCCTTTTTGACTGTTGATTCCTAAAGAGGACTGATCATGTCTTTTCATATTGCTATTGGTGGCACCTAGTAGACACTTAACAATCTTTGTTGCGTGAATAAATATTTTCTAATATTCTTATGCCCTGGACTGGTTTCATCTTTAATTATCTTATTTTTCTATTTTCACAAGTTTAAATCATTCCTGTATATTAGTTTAGCATCTTCTCTTTTGGTATTTGTTTTAGTAGTTACAATAACTTTATCTTGGGATGTCATTACTGTATCAAATACAACATTATTGTTTAAGTCAGGACTTTTATAATTAGAAGCAACAGAGAACTACTCAAGCTAATTCAAAGTAAGAGGTGAAGGTGAGGTTATCGTTAAAACACAGCAGAGACATTATGAAGATCCAAGCACAAGAAGCCTTATGGCAAAGGAGGCTGGCACAGAGCAGCCTCTTGGTCTCTTGTCACGCCTTGGCATCTTTCTATACACATGCTCTATTACCTCTCTCCCAGCTCCATCTGTTTTCAGTATCTTGGTAACTTGCACATCAATTTGGCTACAATTCAACCCCCTGATATCCTTTCATCTTTTGCCCCTACTAACTCCTCTCTCTTTCTCAGATTCCCTATCCAGAAGAAAGTACTCTAATTGACACAACTCAATTATTTGGGCCAAACCATACTCACTCATTCATTCATCAGATACTTAAGAAACACATAATATGTGACAGGCACTTTTCTAGATGCTGGGGCAAAAGCAGTAAAAAAGACAGATTAAACTATCTGCCCTCATGGAGCTTACATTCTATTAATCACAGGTAAATCACTGAAGTGGCAATCCCAAGATCAGATATCCCCCTTTGATACCGTCGGCTGTGGTTAGGAGTGGGCAGCAGCGTTATGTGGTATAAAGCATAGCCCTGTGGTCAACAAAGGGGAGCAAGGCAGATTCCCCAAAAGGAAATGTTGGCAGGGCATGGAGGGACTTTAGTGCAATTTTAGTTTGAGACTTCTCTTTATCACTCATATTCCCTTCCTTTATTCTCCTTCACTTCTTTTTTTAATTTTTTTATTGTACTTTTGATGGTTTACAGAACAAACTGGTTTCTCATTAAACAGTACACGTGTTGTTTTAAGATATTGGTTAACAACCCCACGACATGTCAACACTCTCCCTTCTCAACCCTGGGTTCTCTATTACCAGCTTTCCTGTTCCCTCCTGTCTTCTAGTCCTTGCCCCTGGGCTGGTGTGCCCCTTTAGTTTCATTTTGGGGGCCTGTCCAATCTTTGGCTGAATGGTGAACCTCAGGAGTGACTTCATTACTGAGATGAAAGGGTGTCCAGGGCCAGACTCTCAGGGTTTCTCCAGTCTCCATCAGGGCAGCAAGTCTGGTCTTTATTTTTGAGTCAGAATTTTATTCTACATTTTTCTCCAGCTCTGTCTTGGGCCCTCTATTGTGATCCCTGTCAGAGCAGTCGGTGGTGGTAGCCAGGCACCATCTGGTTGTGCTGGACTCAGTCTTGTGGAGGCCGTGGTAAATGTGGTCCATCAGTCCTTTGGACTAATCTTTCTCTTGCGTCTCTAGTTTTGTTCATTATTCCTTGCTCCTGAAGAGGTGAGACCAATGAAGTATCCTAGATGGCCGCTCACAGGCTTTTAAAATCCCAGACAATACTCTCCAAAGTAGAATGTAGAACATTTTCTTTATGAACTATGTTTTGCCAATTAAGCTAGATGTTCCCTGAGACCATGGTCACCACAGCCCTCAGCCTAGCAGTTCCATCCCTTAGGGAGTTTGGATGTGTCTATGGAGCGTCCATGACCTCACATTGTACAAGTTGTGCTGGCTTCCCCAGTATTGCGTACTTACCCTTCACCAAAGTGGCAAACTT
This sequence comes from Loxodonta africana, assembly GCF_030014295.1. NCBI lineage: Eukaryota > Metazoa > Chordata > Mammalia > Proboscidea > Elephantidae > Loxodonta > Loxodonta africana. The sequence continues at coordinate 84,314,070 of NC_087343.1, read as the reverse complement.
ATCCTTCTCTTCTTATGGATCTCATAAACGGGTTTAAAAACATTGTTTTATCTTATCTTCTTTGGTTCACTCAAGGACACCATGATATTTGAACACATTTTTACATCTCCAAAGTAGGTGGAATGTTGGAAGTAATTTGGAAAGATGTTACCTTGGGGAAAAATCAAGGGTTTCGGATGTTTATTAATGCCAAAGGCAGGATGAATAATCTTCTTATCTTGACTTAATTGTATTGGCTTACAGCTAGATGTTGTGAAAAAGAGAAATGACTTTAAAAGCCTTTATTAACAAACCCTAAAGTACATCTTTCTGTGTGATTTTACTTCTTTCTGGAATCACTGTGTGTATGTGCACAAGTGTGTATGTGTGTGCACAAAATCCTATGCAGGCATGTTATCCTGATAGTCTTTCTTTTTGTTTTTCATTTTTCTCTTACCTGTCTCTCCATTTTGTTCGCCTTCCTCTTCTCACGCCCTCTGAGTCTCTTTGTCTCCTTTAACTAACTATGATATAGAACTATAACCAGCATTTTATTGCTGGTCCCATCACATCATTGGGCTGGTATTACAGATGAATACTCCAGGCCTGGATTACCATTTGGTGGTGGTTGTTGTTAGGTGTTGTCAAGTGCGTTCCTACTCATAGCGACCCTATGTATAACGGAACAAAACGCTAGTGAGTCCTGTGCCATCCTCATGATCATTGCTATGTTTGAGCCCATTGTTGCAGCCACTGTGGCAGTCCATCTCGTTGAAGTTCTTCTGTTTTGCTGATCCTCTACTTACCAACCATGATTTTCTTCTCTAGGAACTGGTCCCTCCTGATAACATTTCCGTGGTACTTGAGACAAAGTTTTGCTATCCTCACTTCTAAGTAACATTCTGACCGTACTTCTTCCAAGACAAATTTGTTCATTCTTCTGGCTGCATAATTCAAAGGGATCAGTTCTTATTTGGTCTTCCTTATTCATTGTTCAGCTTTTGCATGCATATGGGGCAGTTGGATCAAGCACACCTTAGTCTTCAAAGTGACATCTATGCTTTTTAACACTTTAAAGGGGACTTTTGCAGCAAATTTGCCAGGTACAATACTTTGTTTGATTTCTTGACTGCTGCTTCTGTGGGCATTGATTGTGGATCCAAATAAGATGAAATCCTTGACAACTTCAATATTTTCTCCGTTTATCAGGGTGTTGCTTATTGGTCCACTTGTGAGGATTTTTGTTTTACATTGTGGTGTAATCCATACTGAAGGCTGTGGTCTTTGATCTTCATGAGTTAGTACATCAAGCCCTCTTCACTTTCAGCAAGGAGGGTCGTGTCATCTGCATAACACAGGTTGTTAATGAGTCTTCCTCCAATCCTGATGCTCTGTTCTTCTTCACATAGTCCAGCTTCTCAGATTACTTGCTCAGCATACGGACTGAATAAGTATGGTGAAAGGATACAACCCTGGCACACACCTTTCCTGATTTTAAACCACGCAATAGCCCCTTGTTCTGTTCAAACAGCTGCCTCTTGGTCTATGTACAGGTTCTCCATGAGCACAATTAAGTGTTCTGGAATTCCTATACCATGCCTAAAATTCAGTTTGCTGCCAACAGGTGAGAAGGAATGACTGAGCCATGGACCCAAATTGGAAGGCTTCTTACAGAAGTAATTAATTGCCACCGGGTAATACCTTTTCACTTGAACTTTATTAGTTACTGAAACGAATAATACACTATGCAAAATACATAGTGGTTAAATGACATGTCTTTTTTACAAAGTCATCAACAATGTATAACAATGACAAGAAAATCAAACATCTTCCATAGTCAAGAATCTTGCTCACCAGCCTTTAACATAACTATAGTCAAATGCCTCCTCTGTTTAAACTAACCTTGGTTTACTTGGGCCCATGCAGATTAAATTTGCTGTAAATCTTCTCTTAGAATCAGAGGTAGGCAAGGGTGCCCTAGCTCCAGAACTATAGAAATTCAGGGCAAATTTTTATAAGAAGGAAACCCTGGTGGTGTAGTGGTTAAGTGCTATGGCTGCTAACCAAAAGGTTGGCAGTCCTTCTTGGAAACTCTATGGGGCGGTTCTACTCTGTTCTATAGGGTTGCTATGTGTCAGAATCTACTGGACAGCAAAGGGTTTTTGTTTCATAAAAAAGAAAAAAAAATCTTATAGGCAGTTTCCACTCTGTTTTTAAACTCTGAGTGGATCTGTAACTTTTTCTTACAATGTATAGAAAGAAAACATTCAGTTACTTTCTCTAACTCTCCCTGTTCCTTCTGACCTGTTTTGGTCTCTTGTAACAAAAGAAAAAAAAAAAGAAGAAGAAGACAGTGTATGATCTAGACCTGAACGAAAATCCAGGCAAGGTCTTCTTTCAGTCAACAGGCAATTCTCCAACTGTTGACTAACTTCATTCAGTTTCTCCCAGGCTTATAACTGATTTTATACCTAAACACTAGTTATGTATTATTGACTCATTTCCAACAGCTTTCGTAGAATTCCAACATCTTTTTTTAAACTTGCTCCTTAAAGAAACTTACTCCTAAAGTGATATCAGACATTTCCCTTCTTGTTCTAAAACTTGTTAAACAGAAGAGTTTTTAAACAATTCATTCGATTTTTCAACAAATATTTATTCGGCCCTTAAAAAAAATAAACCCCCATTGCCAACAAGTGGATTCCAACTCATAGTGATCCTATAGGGGCAGCTGGTGGATTCAAACTGCGAACCTTTTGGTTTAGCAGCCTTAGCTCTTACCTACTGGGCTGTGCCGAAGACTGCTGCAGAGTCAATTCTGACTCACAGGGACCCTGTAAGACAATAGAGCTGCCCCATCGGGTTTCCAGAGAGTGGCTGGTGGATTCAAACTGCGGACCTTTTGGTGAGCAGCCTAGTTCTTAACTACCAGGTCTTCAAACTGGGAATTTGGCTAGACAAATAGAGACAAAAATCCCTGCCCTCTTACATTCTAGTGGGGATGGGGGAGACAACAAACAAAATAAATAGCTAATAGTTATGTAGTATGGAAAAAGGTGAAGTGATACAGAGAAAAAAATAAAGGAAGCAGGCAGATAGGGTATGAGGCATTGCAATTTTAAATAAGGTGGTCGGATAGACCAGACCTTTTGAAATAGTTCCCTATTTTCTATTCTTGGTTTAAAAAGCAAAGAAATAGCAATTTATACTCCTCCCACTATAGAAAGGTGAAGTACAATTTTTAATAGCTCTTTAATTTGTGCGCCCTTGATTAAATATTTTTGTGTGGATCTCTCTTCTGCCAGAAGGGGGAAAAATTCTAAGCCAGAATTTAAGATCTGCTGGTTGTCTGCAGCTGCTTCAATTCATTAACTTTATAGCAACATTCTACTTTCTGAATTGGCTGAGCATCTGAAGACATGTCCCCAAGCAGTTTGATGATATCACAAAAACAGAATAGAATATCTGTGACCAAAAATCTCTTTCGCACAGCCTTCTGACTTTAGTCATGTCAAACATTCATGTAGAAAAAAAGTGTGTGCTGCTACATTTCATAGGTAAAAAATAACAATAATTGACTATATTTGTGGATTAGTATAGCATGTAATTTTAATTGTTTTCCCACATATGAAAATGCTTTTGGATTTGATTGGTATTGCCTTGCCTGGCTTCTCTTGAGAATCTTCTTACCAGCCAAATGGTCATATGGGTGTTACATCAGCTTCTAGTCAGCCACAGAAGTGGTTCTTATGCCTGGCTATGTACTGGAATCATCTTTTAAAAATGCCAATGCCCCTGATTCCAATTAAATCTAAATCTCTGGGAGCAGGACCCAACTATCTATCTGTCTGTCTATCTGTCTATCTGTCTGTCTGTCTATCTGTCTATCCATCTGTCTATCATCTGTCCATCCATCCATCCATCCATCCATCCATCCATCCATCCATCCATCCATCCATCCATCCATCCATCCATCTATCATCTATTATCATCTATATATCTAAATTCCTGTTATACAAGGGATTTCTCAGTACAGCCTGATAGAGAACTTGGCCTACCAGTTGCTGGTAGCCCCTCTCCTCCAGTATCTCTGAGGATCTCTATACTGGGTTGAAAAGTACCCCTGAAAATTTATGTCTACCTGGAACCACAGAATGTGACCTTATTTGGAAATAGGGACTTGCAGATGTAATTAGTTTAGGATCTCCAGATGAAATCATCCTAGATTTTGGATGGGCCCTAAATCCAATGAGTGGTATCCTTATCAAAAGAGTAGCTGACACACAGGCACACACAGGAGAAGGCCATCTGAAGACAAAAGTAGGCAGAGATTGGAGTTATGCTGTTACAAGCCTGGGGGCATCAGAAGAGGAAGGAGGGAGCATGGCCCTGCTGACACCTTGATGTCAGACTACTGACCTCCAGAATAAATTTTTGCTGTTTTAAGCCAAGCAGTTTGTGGTCATTTGTTATGGCAGCTCCGGGAAACTAATACAGTTTCATAAGGAAATTAGCAGTCTATTGCCTCTTTTACAGACTTCAGTTTTCGCCTCACTCTCTTATTCTTTCAATTATGTTCCTTCCTTTCCTTTACCTCTTGAGCCTTCCTTGTCTGCTTCTGCCTTAGTCCTGCCGAAAGTATCCACTAAGGTCGTTTGGCCCTACTGGTGGCCAGCATTGGGCTAAGTTTTCAGCTCTCTGATGCAAAACAGATCTAGTTACTGGAGATTGTCCACTCATCACTTCTGCGGCTGCTTCTGTGGTTCTCTGGGGCCTCTCCACACTCTGCCAGGCTGGCTAGCTTCCATGGCTGGTGCTACACTTAGGGCCAGCTCCCAATGTGGCATGCTTTGAATGGCCCTCAGAATTCCTGTCTGATGTATAGCATCATAGAATCTGACTATGCTCTCCATGTAGCTTATATTTCGTCATCTGGCCCTTTCTCACTTCTTGCTATCACCACCACAGTTCTTACCCACTCCCATATACACATACAAACGCCTCCCCTTACATATGCTGTCGTACCTCCCTAGATACACCTTTTGTTACGTAGAAATTTCTTACTCATTTTTCAGAACCCTAACTCAGTTGTTGCTCCCCTGAGAAGTCTTCTCTAACTCCCTTGATTACAGTGTTACTCATGCTGCATTGTAAAGGCTTGTGTATTTATGCATCTGGCTTCTCCTCTGGACTCAAGGCAGAAGCTGAGTCTTTATTTTACTATCTTATATATCTTTAGATAGATAAAACTTCTCAGTAAATGATGAGTGAAAGAGTGACTAGACCCATAGAACATAGATGATAAACTATAGCTTCCTATGGGCCATTCCAGCCCACCACTGTTTTTGCAAATACAGTTTTATTGGGACACAGTCACAACCATTCACTGATGTATTGTCTGTTGCTGCTTTAGCTCTACAAAAGCAGAGTTGAGTAGCTGCACCAGGAACCATATGACTGGCAAAGCCTAAAAGATTTACTATCTGGACCTTTGCAGAAAAAAATTTGCTGACTCCTGACCTAGAAGAAAGTTGAGAGATTGTCTAAAGTAGTGTGACTAATAGAAATAGGCCACATAGGTAATTTTTTTCTTTATTGAAGTGAAATTTATATAACATAAAATCAACTGGCTTGAAGTAAACAATTCACATAGGTAATTTTATATTTGTTAGTAGCACACTAAAAAAAGGAAAAAGAAATTGGTAAAAAAAATAATAATTTTAGTTATCTATTTTATTTGGAGTCCCTGGGTGATGGAAACAGTTAACTGCTCAACCAGTAGCCAAAAGGGTTGTGGTTTGAACCCCACAGGCATCTTGGAAGACAGGCCTGGCGACCTGCTTCTGAAAGATCACAGCCTTGAAAAACCTATGGAGCAGTTCGACTCTGTACTCATGGGGTCGCCGTGAGTCAGGGTCAACTCAACAGCACCTAACAACAACAGCATATGTTCTGTTTAACCCAGTATACACCAAGTATTATAATTTCAACATGTATTTAATATAAATTTACTGGGGCCCTGGTTAGGCATTTGGCTGCTAACCAAAAGGTTGGCAGTTTGAATCCACCAGCTTCTCCTTGGAAACCCTATGTGGCAGTTCTACTCTGCCCTATAGGGTCGCTATGAGTCGGAATAGGCTTTATGGCAATGGGTTTGGTTTTTTTGTTTGTTTGTTTGTAATGAGATGTTTTATATTCTTTTTGTGGTACTAAGTCTTTGAAATCTGATGGGTATTTTATCCTCACAGAACATCTCAATTTGGACTAGCCTCATTTCAAGTGCTCATTAACCACGTGTGTGTCTAGTGACTGTCTTATTGGACAGCACAATTCTACGTCAAATCCATCAGTTTATAGTTGAAGAAATTGGTTCAGAGAGGTTAACAGTTCAATCTAAAGTTACACAGTTAGTGGAATAATCAAGTATTCAACCCAGCACTCTTGATTCCTAGTCAAATACTCCTTCTGCCACATCATGCTGCCTTTGGCCTTGTAGTTGTTTGTTTATTAGAAGAGTTATGATAAGAAGACCTGGTTTCTAATTTTGCATGATCATTAGTTAACAAGTTGTGTGCATTTCACCACTAGTCTCAAGAATCAAAAAGCATTGGATTGGATGACCTTTCGTCTCTGATGTTACGTGATAATCAAACATGTTGGTTTGCAAACAGAATATACTGCAGCCATTTTACTCAAGAATTCTATCCTAAGAAGCTGTGTGTAAATATGAATTTAAGACCACATTAGCTGTCATCATAACAGGTGGAAAGCTTTTAGAAAGAACTGGTGTTGGGATCCATCTGGGGCAGCAGAATGGCTTTCTGTCTCTACTAAACAGCACGAGGGTCTGTCACAGGTGCCAAGAGGATAGGGCGGTGAGAGGAAATAGAGTTGGCATAATACCCATGGGAAATCAGGGGACAGGGAACAGTGATATTAATTAATCAAGTTTGACTTTGTAAATACCAAATGTTGTAATAGAGCCAATAGCTTTATTAAATTTGTACTCTAAAACATAGAAGAAACATAACAATATAGAAGAAAGGTACAGAAATTGAGGTGGCTAGGCACCGAAGACAGAAGGATTTTTTAAAAAGTTGTCTAAGACTGATTGTATTCACTTTCAAATCATTTCATATCTTTCCTTCCCTCATAACATAGAAATACTCCTTTCCTTTCAGAAACTGGAGAGGATTACAGCAAGGGGCAAAAGAAATAGGCTTTGGAGTTAGACAAGCCTGGGTAGGAGTCCTAGGCTCTCTTTTTAAAAGTTATATGGTCTTGGGAAGTTATTTAACCTCTTTGTGCCACCATCTTCTTCTCTGCAAAATGTCCATAACAATGTACTTACCACACAGGGTGAAGATTAAATGAGGCAGTATATGAAAATTTCTTACCGTCGAGACTATCATATATTAAGCTCTAAATTAATTTTAACTATTGTTTTTATTCTGAATATAGGGTTCAAGAAGCAGGAGGGGAAGTACCAGTATGATCTACTTGGAAATTGGCTATAAAACCCATTGCCATCAAGTTGATTCCAACTCATAGCGACCCTATAGGACAGAGTAGGGTTGCCCCATAGGGTTTCCAAGGAGTGGCTGGTGGATTTGAACTGCCAACCTTTTGGTTAGCAACTGTAGCTCTTAGCCGTTGTACCACCAGGATTCTGGAAACTGGCTATAGGTAACTTACAACTTGTCTACCATGTTCATGGAAATATTGGTGGCAAAATTAAGTTGTGTATGTGTAAATTAGTGCAACTCTAAAGCATGTCATAGGGAATCTTACTGTGCCACAGAATCCTCTATGTCGTCAGTGTCTTAGGATCAGTAACTGGGCAGCTGGACACGATGATAAGGAATCTCCCACTGCGAGACTCCCAGGGAATCCTGCTGGGTAGTTTGCTTTTATTAATCAATAGATCAGTTTTTCATAATTTTAAAACTGAGTTTTTCTTCTTTATGACATTATTTTATTTTGATAAGCTTGTGTGTTTGGTGTGTACTGGGTTATGCGTTACTAACTTTAAAATGGTTTTCTTAATCTTCTGCCTTTCTGGAAAAAATGACATGAGATTTTAAGTGACTTCGTGTTTACATCCTACGTTAGAAAACTTGCCTTCCAATACCAAGCGACTTCATAAAACGATCCTTCAGCATTTGTCCAGCCAGCAGAAAAGAGGTGGGTTCTATTCCAGCTAGCTCATCTACCACATTTCCTGTAGAATGGCATCAGATCAGTATACTATTTGGAATCACTGACCAAAGAGCAAGGTAACAGCCCTGGGTGCTCCTTCCTAGGACATTTCTCAGGAAAATTCAGTGCCTTAGATAGAAAGCAAGTTGGTTTTAAACCAATCATGAGCTATAGTTGGAACTAGGAGACTATCATTCACTTTATAATTTAGAGTATTTGAATGAAATGTACAATAATAGCATCTAGCATTTATATAGCATTTACTAGTTGCTACTGTTCTGAGTGTTTCACTTTATTAACTCATTTAACCTTAACAACAACCTTATGAGGTAAGTACTAATATTATGATAATATTACAGATAAGGAAACTGAAGGACAGTGACTTAGGAAACTTGCCCAAGATTACTCAACAAGTATGAAGCAGAACCTGAAATCAAACTAGGCAGTCTGACGCCAGAATCTTTGCATTCATTATTTCACTTCTCCACCTGTCTATTAGTTAGGAGTTGCCTTTTTTATTTTGGGCCAATGTTTTCATTGGAGCTGCAGATGTATAGATTATAAGTCTATTTTGTTTAATCAAAATTCTTCACAATAATTTATTTTTATACTAAGGCAATTTATGATTATAGAATTATAATAAATTTTATTTTTAAAAGGTATGTTCTTACTCCCCTTGTTTTCACATTGAATTCTTATTTATCCCTCAAAATCAAGTATATACATATCACCTCTAATTTGAAGCTCTTCTGGGCCTGTCTAAATTGAACTCAGTACACTTAATTATAGTTATTTGTGTATCTCATTTATGACTCCTACTTGACAAAGTGCCCCAAAAATAGAATTGATATTTTATTCATTCATGCACTTGTGTAATAAAATCAACAAACAAAAAATGCTTATTGGATTGTATTTGGGGAAAAACTTAAATTTAAATGGATTACTTTTATTTGAAGTATTTTTATTACAGCTGACCAGGCAGGCTTAACATGGGAGAAGATTCTGGATGCACATGACCACTGATAGCTTCTCTTGTAAAGTTTCTCTTAATTGCAATACTAGGGGGAGAAAAAAAAAAAAAACGGAATAAATTAGCCACATTCATTCCGAAGAACTGAGAAAACATTTCAGCATGGAGTATTTATAATCCATTCTTCTAACATTAATAATGTATGACTATCTGCACATATCTATCATTTATTCTAATATCTCTTGCGGGGGGCCTATGTTTCTAAGAGTTATATAAAATCATTGTGGTTTGACTTTTTTTTTCACTATTTCACTTGTTGTAACTTAAGTATTGTAATTATAAAATGTATCCTTCCTTGTTTTTCCTACATGCTGTCAATTCTCGTTATGATAATATGAAAAGAATGTCATTATACATAGTATAAAAGTGAACAAATACACACCATATTTGGCTGTAGAAACAAGGAGCACAGTGCACAGCTCAATTATACATATACAAACAAGCAAATGCATTTATGTAACAGCTTAAATGTTCACCATTTAGGCGCTGTTCTTACAAGAATAAAAGCAAGCAATTATGTTACATAATCTTTGATTAAAATTAGTTGGAAATCCAATATAGCTCTAACATGTTATGTTGTAATTCACCTTGCAGCCTATATCATCAACCAATTCATTATTATTTTTGCAGAAATGTGATTTTTTTATTTTACTGTGGGGAAAATACACATAACAAAACATATGCCATCGAAACATATTCTACAAGTACAATTCAGTAACATTATCAGTTGATTTTTTTTTAAAAGATCCAACCTTTATGTGATTTCTGCTGTTAAGCATTGTCTTAGTTTTTTAGTTATCTAGTGCTGCTATAACAAAAATACCACAAGTGGATGGCTTTAACAAACAAAATTTATTTTCTCACAGTTTAGGAGGCTAGAAGTCAGAATTCAGGGCACCAGCTCTAGGGGAAGGCTTTCTCTGTCAGCTTTGGGGAAGGTCTTCGTCTCTTCAGCTTCTGTCTCCTGGTTCCTTGGTGATCTCCACGTGGTTTGGTACTTTTTCTGCTTACTTAATCTGCTGTTTTTATATTTTGTAAGAGTATAATTTAAGACACACCCTGCACTAATCCTGCCTCATTAACATAACAAAGACAATCCATTCCCAAATGGGATTATGACCATAGACATAGAGATTAGGATTTACAACGCGAGTTTTTGGAGGACACAATTCAATCCGTAACAAGCATATTATTTATTTAGCCTGAATCACAGCAAAATTCAAGCTTATGCTACCTCCTAACTGGTTTCTTGAGTTTACTGTAAGAGTTATTTTTAAATATCTTAAAAGTATTTTCGAATCAAGGTTTTAAGTGTTAAAAAGCAAAGATGTCACTTTAAGGACTAAGGTGCGCCTGACCTAAGCCATGATATTTTCAATTATCTCATATGCCTGCAAAAGGTGGACAATGAATAAGGAAGACCAAGCAAGAATTGATATCTTTGAATTATGGTGTTGGCAAAGGATCTTGAATATACCATGGACTGGCAGAAGAACGAACAAATCTGTCTTGAAAGAAGTACAGCCAGAATGCTCATTAGAAGCACATACTTACAACATGTTATCAGGACGGACGTGTCCTTGGAGAAGGACCTGTCCTTGGTGAAGTAGATGGTCAGCGAAAAAGAGGAAGACCTTTAATGAGATGGATCAACACAGTGGCTGCAACAGTGGGCTCAAATGTAACGATTAAGAGGATGGTACAGGATCGGGCAGTGTTTCGTTCTGATGTACATAGGGTCACTATGAGTCGGAAGCAACTCGGCACCTAACAAAAACAACAACATGCCCTTCTAAGATGATTAAATATGGTTTAATATGTTTAAATTACAAACATATTGATGTTTACATGTTTTTATTATAAATATTCCTAGACCTCAGATTCTGTAGGGAACTTTTAGGAACTTCAGGTAAATATATAACAAAGGGTATAAACTTTCTTTTTTATTTTATCTTTGGCTTTTTCAGAAAGGGATATTATTTAATTCATCAATATTTTACTCTATATTCGCATAAGATAATGCCACAGGGGATGTAGTAGACTTACAAAGCTTAGCTCCCAAATTCCAAAAGACTCTCTATGTTGTGAATGTTTTCCTGTAACAGAATATTGCAGAGTCTGTTGAAAAAGTTGAAATGATTAAACAGTCACAGGGTGCCAGAAGAGCAATTTCATTTCTTTTGCTACGTTTGCAACAAGTTTTGAAGATTTCTAAGAGTTGATCTAAAACCAATCTATTTTTGCAAATAGACCTTTTTTTTTTCTTTGTGTACATCCCTTGAGATGTAAAAAGAAAGCGTATTTTTTGTGGAATCATCTCTCTCTCTCTTTTTTTTTTTAAAGTATGTGGCTTGCCTGCTTTTAAAACAATAATAATGGAAAATTTTTAAAATAAAATTTCATTCTTCTAAGTTTTTGCATAAGATTTGCTTTGCATGTTGCTATATGTTGTGGTCATGGACCATCAGGTTGATTCCAACTCATAGTGACCCTGTAGGACAGAGTAGAACTGCCCCCATAATGTTGCCAAGGAGCAGCTGGTGGATTTGAACTGCTGACCTTTTGGTTAGTAGCCTGTAGCATTATAATTTTAATAACATCAATGTTCTCTATATAAACTCATTCACCGACTAGGTATTTTTAATGTGTGTGGGAATGGATGAATGAAGGAAAATAAGTAATCATTCATCTCTGAAATGGTTGAATTTTTTAATTATCTTCCTTACCAAACAGTCCACACTTTGTTGTTTTCTCCTGACAGCAAATGGCAAAGCTGACTTCGGTCATTATCAGTGCTTCCTCTAGTGCAAATCCAAGCTGACCCCATCCAACCTATGTTCAAGCCATTTTAGTTGATTTCTCTCTGGGGCTTACAGTGCACTCCACAGACATGTGGACCTTTGACTCATTGGTCACAAACAAAAGCTAAAAATCTTACCGGAGTTAAAACTCATCTTTGTTTCAGTTTGTATTAGTAGGAAGAGTTGTTTCAGCCCCATGGAGACTCTGAACCTTATTTTGAACTTACTGCCTGGTGCTTCAGATCAGTGGGATCAATATTTTGAAGCATTTTCTCAAGTCCTGCAATTCCAAATCAACCTCAGTAAGATGAACTAAAGTTATATGACTTTAGCGATTCAAATTCTCAATGTTTCTTTCCAATTTTTTGATGGTCAATCTTATATATTCATTAATAGGTTTAGTTACATTTGATACACAGGTCTTTTACTCATTTATTTATTTGTCTTTATGCTTATGAAAGTAGTATATGCTCATTATGAAAAACTAAAACGTTACAGAATTATTGTCTTAGGCTGGGTTCTCTAGAGAAGTAAAACCAGTAATGCGTATAAATATATGGAGAGAGATTTATATTAAGGAAACAGCTCACACGATGGTAGGGGTTGGAACGTCCCAAGTCCTTGATTAAGACAGAGTCCTTGCCCAATTCACGGCTGCAGAAGCTGGTGACCCCAAGATGAGCAGGTTGGAGAGCAGGGATCCCTCTCACAGGTCGTGACGGTCGAATCCCGAAGGTCGGCAGGCAAGACCACAAGGTTTCTCCTGAGTCACTTAGCTGCTGGGGCTGGCAAACCCAAGATAGGCAGGTCAGGACACATGACTCTTGCTCACAGGCCATGAAGATCGGCCAATCCCAAGACGGGCAGGTAAGCATCTAGCTCGAGTCCCAAGAACCAGAGGTCAGACAAGAGACAGCTGCTGGATCCAGAACAAGCCAACAACCTTTGCAAGGTGAACAGGAAAAGGAAGTAGACTGCAGAAAGTGGAGAGATGAAGGCTGAGGGGGCGGTGAGCTGCCACAGGCCCCACCCCCGCCAGTACCACTCAGCAGATTCCATCATGGGGGTGATCACATATCAAATTTCAACAGGAAAGTGATCACAACATTATGATCATAGTCACCCTATAGGACAGAACAGAACTGCCCCATAGAGTTTCCAAGGAGCGCCTGGTGGATTTGAGCTGCCAGTCTTTTGGTTAACAGCCGTAGCACTTAACCACTACACCACCAGGGTTTCCCACAACATTATACAACTGCCAAAACACTGAGAATCATGGCCTAGCCAAGTTGACACACAATCTTAACCATCACAATCATAAAAAGTTAAACCCATGATATGGAGAGCCCTTGTTAACAGAGAAAGAGTAGATTTCCTCTAGAATGTTTTTCTGTTTACTAGCACATATTATTATAGAGACTTTTTAAATTCAACAATTCTTTGAATATTATATAGCTCTTAGAAACCTACTAATTATAAACTACGTCCCGTTTTTTACCTTGTGCTTACCATTTAATATCTCTTGGATATTTTTCCATGTCAGTACTTATAAGCCTACTTCATTCTTTTCATTGGCTACATTGTATTCCATGATATAAATGTACCATAATTTAATGAAAGAGATCCATAGTGATGGACAAGTGAGTTGTTTCCAGGTTCATTTTGTTTGTTTGATTTGTTTTGTCATAATGATATTGCAGTAAATATACTTTTAGACGTATCTGTATCCACTTAGAACACAGTACTTTAAAGCACACACACACAAAGTAATGAAATACTATTTTAATGCATTTCATTCTGTTAGCACTTCAGATAATTGTTACCAGCATACCAAACTCATAACAAATAATGTTTCAAATTTCTATTCAATACCTTCAGTTCTGAGGATTAAGTTCATTTTTCCAGAATTTAATAATATTGCCCTTCAAATGACATTTTATGATGCATTGAATGGTGGTAATAAAGATTCATCGACCATTCTATAGCTCTTCAGTTTACAAAGCACCTTTACATAACTATCTCACCTGGCTCTAACATCAACGGTGTATATGCAAGACAGGTTTATAGGAAAAAAATAGCACTAACTGGGAGATTTTTTCTGCTGAAAATTATTAAGAATGTAAATCCTTTGTTCTGCTTACTCAAGGAATCAAGGCCATTGTCGTGATAAAAAACTACGTAGTTGCTGCAGAGTTGATTCCAATTCATGGCACCACCCCCATGTGTGTCAGGGTGGAACTGTGCTCCATAGGGTTCCCAATGGCTGATTTTTTGGAAGTAGATCACCAGGTATTTCTTCCAAGGTACCTCTAAGTGGACTAGAGCTTCCAACCTTTCGGTTAGAAGCTAAGTATGTTAACCGTTTGCACCACCCAGGGACTCCACACTGTCATGATAAAACACCCATTGTCATTGAAGCAATTCCTACTCATATGAGTTTTTATATCATACTGGTGTCTTTAATGTGAAAGAACAATTATGTGTCACTTTAATAACTGATGTTGCTAATATACCAGCCAGTTTTCAAGGATTTTTATTTTATTCTCTGATATTCAGGTTAGGCTTATCAGGCATTTACTAGCTAAAAAAAAAAAAAAAAAAAAGCTAAGCGCTCCAATAATTGCTACTCCTGAATCAAGTATTTAAAAAACATTCATGCAGCAGTTTTTAATGGTTGGTAAGCTCCAGAGCCACTTTTCCTCATTTGGAATTGAAAAAGCAGAAGGTAAAGGCGGAAAAGAAAAGTCCACAGAACGTAGCACCAACAAGACACTGCCTGCTAAGACCTCGGAAATTCCTATCCCCACCCATTATTATTTATGTATCCCTATAACCCTTCCCTTTGTCCCGTGCCTATAATGATGGGGCTGGCACCAAATGATAATGCTTCCCTCATTTCCCACACTGCTAGTAGGAAGCAGTCTCCTGTGCAGAGAGAGGGAGTCATTGTTATGTTGCCTCCCACTTTGGGAAAGGAAGCAATCTTGAATGACACTATTGTTGCTATAGCTGCAAACTTATGTTGCCTCATCTGTAGATCTTTCCTCACCCTCAATTTAGCTTATGAACTTCCTCTCTCCCTGCATGTACTGTAGCATGCACAGGACCTCAAAATCAGTTCCCAGATCTGAAATCTTATGAGATCCCATCCACTTCAAGCCCTGCTTGTTGATCATAGCAGCGATTTCTAACCGTGATTCTACAGAGTAGGTACACTAATACTTAAAAGCAAGTTACATTACTTAAAGAGAAATCATATAGTTAATAATAAGTTGGAATTCTGGTGCTCCGTTCCCTTCTAGCAGCACACGTACAGGAAGTTGATCTGCTCGTGTCACATCTGTCCAATACTACTTTGTACTGCTCAAAGTGTATGGCACTCTGGTGTTGCAGTGGTTAAGAGCTCAACTGCTAATCAAAAGTTTGGCAGTTCAAATCCACCAGCTGCTCCTTGGAAACCCTATGGGGCAGTTCTACTTTGTCCTACAGGGTCGCCATAAGTCGGGATCAATTTGACGGTAATGGGCTTGGCTTTTGTTTTGCTCAAAATATACTTGGCAATAAAGTCAGGTTGGTTCCTTCACTGTCCTGTGTGCAATACCTAGCTCATTCCCATCTCTCTGCCTGCCCTTATATCGCTGCTTTCTCCTTTAAGACCTTTTCCTCTCTTGCCTATCTGAATTCTAATCAAGTGTTGCGGGCAAGCCCCTGAGTCCTGCAAAAAGCCTTCCCCCTGATGGCAGAGAGCCCTATTGTTGTCTGCACACAGGCAGAGAGATCTCAACACCTTTCTGGACATCCTGATGCCTTTTTTTCCCAATCTGTGGTCAGGCTATCAAATTTGTACTCTTGATATCCAAGCTCTTAAAGCAGAAACTTTTCATTGGTTCGCAATAATCATATTAGGCACCAAAGTATAGCCTATGCTTTACCCATTTACCCATCCCTAGGGCCTTCTCTCTGAACCAAGTACAGAGATATACCGATGAGCAAAGATAGATTGTAATGCATATCTTCCTGCTTACCAGAAGACTCCCATTGAAGATAAAAACTAGCAGCAGTTAGTCACTTTCTTGCTTGACTAGTACGTGAGGATGGTGAATAGTTTCAGATTGATTGATGGCAAATGTCCTACCCTTGTTCTTATTTGACTAACAAATTTCGCTTTTGTACATAAGAATGACCCTTTGGAAAAGACAGTCTTCTTAACAAATGGTGCTGGCAAAACTGGATGTCCACCTGCAAAAAAATGAAACAGGACCCATACCTTACACCATGTACAAGAACTAACTCAAAATGGACCGAAGACCTAAATATAAAGCCAAAAACTATGAAGATCATAGAAGAAAAAATAGGGTCAATGCTAGAGGCCCTAATACCCAGCATTAACAGGATACAAACCACAAGCAACAACACACAAGCTCCAGAGGATAAGCTAGATAACTGGGATCTTCTAAAAATTAAACACTATCCTCACCGAAAGAATTCACCAAAAGAGTAAAAAGAGAAACTACAGACTAGGAAAAAATTTTTGGCTATTACAAATCAGACAAAGGTCTAAACTCTAAAATCTACAAGAAAATCAAACACCTCTACAACAAAAGGACAAATAAGCCAATTGAAAAATGGACAAAGGAAATGAACAGACACTTCACCAAAGAAGATATTCAAGCAGCCAACAGACACATGAGCAAACGCTCACCATGTCTAGCCTTCAGAGACGTGCAGATCAAAGCCACAATGAGATACCATCTCATCCCGGCATTACTAGCATGAATCAATAAAACAGAAAATAACAAATGTTGGGGAGGCTGCGGGGAGATAGGAACTCTTATGCACTGCTGGTGGGAATGCAAAATGATACAACCATTTTGGAAAACGACATGGTGTTTGCTTAGAAAGCTAGAAATATCATATGATCTGCAATCTCACTCCTAGTTATATATCCTAGAGAAATAAGAGGTGTCACACAAATAGATATATGTTCACCCATGTTCATTGCACCACTGTTCACAATAACAAAAAGATGGAAACAACCTAGATGCCCATCAACAGATGAACGGATATACAAACTGTGGTACATACACACAACAGAGTATTATGCAACGATAAAGAACAATGATGAATCTGTGAAGCTTCTTATAACATGGATGAATCTGGAGGGCACTATGCTGAATGAAATAAGTCAATCACAAATGGACAAATATTGTATGAGGCCACTACTGTAAAAACTCATGAGAAGGTTTACATACAAAAAGAAACAATCTGTGATGGTGACCATGGAGGGAAGGGGTGGGGATGGGAAAACACTTAATAGACAATAGGTAAGTGGTAACTTTGGTGAAGGGTAAGACAGTACTAAATGCTGGGGAAGCCAGCACAACCTATACAAGGCAAGGTCATGGTAGCTCCGTAGATACATCCAAACTTCCTGAGGGGTGAAATTGCTGCGCTGAGGGCTGTGGGGACCATGGTCTCAGGGAACATCTAGCTCAATTGGCATATCATAGTTCATACAGAAAATGTTTTGCATTCTACTTTGGTGAGTAACGTCTGGGGTCTTAAAAACCTGTGAGCGGCCATCTAGGATACTCTACTGGTCTCACCCCTTTGGGAGCAAGGAAGAATGAAGGAAACTAAAGATACAAGAGCAAGATTAGTCCAAAGGACTAATGGACCACATCTACCATGGCCTCCACCGTACTGAGTCCAGTACAACTAAATGTTGCCCAGGTACCACCACTGACTGATCTGACAGGGATCACAATAGAAGGTCCCAGACAGAGCTGGAAAAAAAAATGTAGAACAAAATTCTAACTCAAAAAGAAAGACCAAACTTGCTAGCCTGAGAGAGACTGGAGAAACCCTGAAAGTGTGGCCCCTAGACACCCTTTCAGCTCAGTAATGAAGTCACTCCTGAGGTTCACCGGTCAGCCAAAGATTGAACAGGCCGGTGGAACAAAACAAGACTAAAGGGGTGCACCAGCCCAGGGGCAGGGACTGAAAGACAGGAGGGAATAGGAAAGCTGGTAATAGGGAACCCAGGGTTGAGAAGGGAGAGTGTTGACATGTCGCGGGGTTGTTAACGAATGTCATACGATAATGTGTGTACTAACTGTTTGATGAGAGACTAGTTTGTTCTGTAAACCCTCATCTAAAGCTCAATTAAAAAAAAAAAAAGAATGCCCCTTTGGCCCCATAATGTTTATACAGCTGGTGCTTTTGGACACATTTCACTGACTCAAAATATTTCAAGCATGAGTATTCCACAGTTGGTTAAATTTTCACTAATATTTTCCAGTTTGTGTCTAGTGATATATTTTATTAGTCTAGTAATAAAAAGCTTTCAGTACACAAATAAACAAAAAAATACAAGAAGTGTGACATATCTGGAGGGTGGGCATTTCCTACTATAATTTATATCATAAACTGACTAGTTCTGTGAATTGAACTCCATGTGGCAGTTCTACTCTGTCCTATAAGGTTGCTAGAGCATTGGTGGCTCATCTGTGTTATATGATAATTGTTATATATTAATATGTGTTGATCATGGACTTTCTAACTATATTATAAATTTTTCAAGGGCAAGAATCATGCCACAAATAACTGTTGTCCCTCTCATAGTACTTACTGTAATCCTCAGTGTTCCAAAACGGCACCAGGTAGAAATCCCAGGTTCTTGCTCGGCATGACTCATATTGACCAATAAACAAGACACCGAGGTAGGAGAACAGGAAAAGCACCTTTATTTCATTGTAAAAGGAAAAGGAGTCAGTCGGACCTGCTGCTGCCAAGAGTGCTCCCAAGGGCAGGCAGGCAAGTTACTTTTAAAGGGGTTTACAAGTAGGAAGTTCATACAAGTTATGTCAGCAACATTCTTAATTATTCTATGCAGGTGCAGTGGGGTTTACATATACCCCCCAACTAAAAGCAAGATTCAAATGCAAAGCTGTGTGGGAGGAAGCCCAGCAAAGGAAACAGAGTTTTTTGATACCACACTGTAAGGGAGAAAGCCAGGCAAAGGAAACATGATTTTTAATACAGGACTGTGGGGGCTCTGTCTCACTACTTCCAATTCTTTTTGAACATTGGTCATTCAAGACCAGTGTCCATTTTGAACTATAGCCCAGCTCAGAATTGTTTGGCTTATTTTTTCAGGAAGGGCCAAATATTGGCTAAGACTTCTTGTTGATGTGTAACTATTTACTAAATATTAACAGAAAAAGAGTGACTTTTGTGCCCTGTTTTTTTTTTTTATTTTGTGAATGTTTCCTTAATTTTTTTTTTTTTTTTTTTTAGATCGTCTTAGCTATTGTCTTTATACCTCAGGCCCCAGTTGACATGTCCTTATGAGCCTTTGTGAGTCCAGCTCCGGCTTGGTCACATTCTTTATGCTCAAAGACAGGAATAATGGCTCTAATATTATCTCCTAAATCATTCTTTTCTTTTGATCGGAGACTGGAGATAACATATTGATGATTAATACCTGGTCTTAGTTGAGTCCTTAGATGGCAGCCATGGCAGGCTCTTTAAACTCATGGTGCTGGTTTTCCACTGGATACCATCTGGTTCTTCACCAGGATATTAAGGGCAATGTTCCCATCAATCGCATTGCCGAAGCAAACGGACTCAATGTATGTAGACATTTTATCCTGAGGCTTTCTTTTGCCTTTTAGATATGTAAGACAACAGAAGATAAATTTTATTATACCTAATACTATCAGGACTAAGAATATTACTCTCCCTTGTAGTAGTGATCTAGCCCATGTACTTATTCCTGATGGTAACCAACCAAATAAATCTGGTGTTTGTAAGGGTGTTACAGTGTGTAACCAAGTAGCTTCATGTCTAATTTTATGTATATCCTGTTCTACTTCTGTGTTATTTATCCAAATGTAATAAGAGGTAGTTATTACAGCACAGGCTACATTTTCTTGGGCTAATAAAAAAATCTAAGGTAATTTTGTTATCTCATGTCACCTTGGCTAATGAGGTCAGAGATTATTGTTGTGCTTTTACCTCATTAGCAATTTCATCTGTTATATGTCCCATAATGATTGATAAATTTCTTAAAGATTTTTTTTCCAACTTAACTATACCACAATAGGAATTAAAGCTACCAGCCCATCCCTGAGTATTAGACCAAGAGTTTCTTTTTACTCTCGTTTTATAATGTGTAACAATTTAATATTACCTTTTTAATATTTACTAGCATCATTACTATGAATATTCAAAGGTGAACTTAAAATTCTCAAAGTACATTTACCATGCATTCACCAGGAATCTAAATAAGAGATTGTCCACGTAAACTCACTGTCAGTTGGAAAGGGATCATTTAAACTAGTATAGTTGGATCCACCACACAAAAACATATATCCGTAAGGAGCCCACAAAGTTTGTCTGGAAGAAACAAAAGGTACAGAAAAATTCACATTTGACAACTAGATTTTTATTAGAGAATACATGATTAACAAGATAATATAGGATGGACCTCTCCTGTTGGAGGTCTTCAGTTGATCTGTTTAAAACATTCTAAGTGTTCTTCTCAAGAGCAAGCTGCCCCTTCTTGGTTTACTTATTAACAGCCATGGGTCACTTTCTCAGAAGCAGGTCACTAAAATGTTTTCATGAGACAAGAACTTCTAATTCAAGAGTTACAATATCTAAACCTATTAGTTAAATAATTTAGGAGAAAGGAAAATGGTTTCTTATATCCAGAAAGTAGGACCTTAAAACATCAGCAACATTCCAGTAAAACACCCTTAGTATTCCTTTACTTAGTCTTACGTAGTTAATTTCTGTTCCACATGCTTCTAGATCAGCCGCAGCCTGTGAACTCATCAGTTTCTACATAATAGTTTTTGGAAATCTTCATTCAGCCTAGTCACAGTACTTTTCCTAAGTCTAATATAGCCTGTCTTTTTGATGAGATATTTTAGTCAAACGTTTTCAGCAAATCAGCAAAGTAAAAACTTATCTGCAGACAATAAATCTTAATATGGTCATGATTAATTTATAAATATAATACTCCTAATTACAGAAAATTCAGAACCAAATAAAGTCAGTTTAAAAAAACTTTCGACGAAAATATTTTTAAATATACTGATCAACCTTATTTTTAAAGAGCTTCAGATGTAATACACTATATAAGAATTTTTAGAAATAATACCATATAGTCAGGATATGCCAAGGTTATCATCTCTAAATACCTGAACAGTAATAAAAAGACTTCATAGGTAAACAATGTGAATACCCCAGCCAAACCATTGGCTTTGATGCTAGATTAAAAAAAAAAATAAAGGTGTCGCCAAGTTAGTAATAAATAATAATAAAATTATGCATAACATTGTGCATTTGCTACTTAATATTAGTCAAAAAACATGAGTAAATACTAACATACAAATTTTGACCCAAAGAGAATCAGGCATTTCTCTTGACTTTGACTACACATTCCATGTAATTTACAACATATTAAAACTTTCCTTTATATAAAATCTTTTTTTTCCTCAGGGTATGTGGCTTGGTTTTTGACTCAGAAATTTTATTTTAATGAGAGGCTTAACCTTTTTGTCTTTGAGGCAGATTACACAAAGAATAAATTAACCCTTTAACTCAGAAATCAAAGAAAATTTTTGTTATTTTAACAGTGAAAAACCCAATTCTTTGTTTTATGTATTATTTAACATTAAAATTCCTAAAAATCTCATAAATTAAACCATTAAACTTTAGTCAGACAGGTAAAACTTTTGATCATATTAAATAAATTTCTTTTTAATAAGCCTCTTAAACGTTTTCTTTGTTCTATATCTCTTAGAGTACATCCTTTCAAAATGGCAAAAATGAACATACTCACTAGCAGACCCAAATATATATGTATATGTGTATATATATATATCTTTTGTGTGTGTGTGTGAGAGAGCTATAAAAAGCAAAAGCATATAAACTTAAATTATGACAAATATCTATTTACTCAATTGAATATCTGAAAATTACCTAAAAGGTCTTGGAAATTACCTTAAGCTTGTATACCATAAAACATAATTGTTGAAGTTTGTTCAAACATTCCAAGTGTTTATCTAAATTTTACTCTTTTTCCTATTTTTCTCAACCTAATTTTTGCCCTTAAAGATTTTATCAACCAGCTTTGGAAATCACAAAGTTTTTGTTCAACTGACCAATTCATTGAGACAGATATAACTTTAGCTAGGGGTAGAAACATTTTTTTAGGCCATTTTATATGTGTCTCATTGTGATTTTTAGGTAGAGTTCTCTTAATGATAGAGAGAACTCATTTAGAGTTCTTTTATGATTGAGATCTCTCTAATTTTGATAACTATAGTAAAGCAGTAATTTTTCTTATTTTCCTTTGTCTTAAAAAAAAAGTCTCCACTCAGTTGGAAGCTTTCCTGGAGCTATATGGCTCCAGAGACTGGGGGATGGGGAGGCTTGACCTCTTACTCTCTTCACTCAGGGAAGACAAGATTGGATCATCCCAATTCATTTACATATGTTCAAGTTGGCCTAGGCATTTTGAAACGTAAATAACCCATTAAATGCCAAAGCTCTTTAGCAATTTTTTAAATGAATCCATATAGATTCTTGGCTAGCAAGACTAGGGGCTGGAGGCCTGATTCTGCTCTGCCCTCACTCTCTTGACTCATGGAAGACATTTGTGTACATTTACATGTGTTTAAATTGACCTAGGCATTTTGCAGGGCAAAACATAATTAATTCCTTTCCCCTTTTTTTTTTTTTTTTTTTTTTACTATTCTCTTAGAAGCAGCCTTGCTTTCCCTTTATCACAAACTTTAACCTACCCAGTAAATACCAAAGCAATTGGCTAGCCTCCCCTTCTTTTTTTTTTTTCCTATTTCCCTAGGCTTGTCCTATGCCTCCTTTTTCCTATTCTGGAACTGCTAGTTTTTTTACTTTAAGACAAAGTTATTCTTTTTCCTTAAATAAAACACATTTTATATAATTTCAAGCTTAAATTACTTAGAAAGGTTTTGCTTTTGAGACTGACCTACAGAACATAAAGATCTTGGTGTACTTTTTAAATAGACAAATTTCCATCAAAGTTGCTCCAAGAAGCTACTAAAAGTCTAAATCATAAGATAGACACAAGACAGTCTTTCTTGGATGTGGAAAGAATTGAGGTTCTAAGACAGACTTACAAAAACCAGTAATTCTCACCCATAGCCTCCAACCTGATTCAAGACAGAAACTTAGACACAATGCTCTAGACCAGAAGCAAGCTCTCAGAACGAAAGGAGACAGAAAGACCACAAAAACTTACCAAACAATGCCACACAGAACAAGAATATGGGATCCTAGTTTCTTAAAGTATATAAAGCAATTTTTGGTAATGTTACCAATCACCAATCTGACACAAAGGATCCTTGTCTTTTCCTGAGTAAGAATACACGCAAAAGACAAATTTTATCTTCAGTAAGCTTTATTTTGCTTGAGTCAAGCAAAAGGAGTCAGTATGGGACTAAGCCTCTCCAAAAGGCTGACTTGAAAAGGTAAGCAAGGCTAGGGCTTATAACGGTTCAGTGGAAACAATAGAGTAATGAATATTTTGTGGGCTTCTTTCAAGGGGCGGGTGGGTATGTCTCAAAATGGTGGTGCATGTTAATTAGGTTGTGCGCACATCTGGAATCCAAGATGGAATCCACTGATATTCAAGATGGAGTCCTCTCAGAGCCCTTGGCATCACTTATTATGGGATATAGCACAAGCACACTATCTTTGGCACTACATCGCCATCTTTGGAGGGCTAAGGAAGGTTAAACAGCAGTCACACTTTGTTCTTCTGCACATGTGGGAGCCTGTAAAGGGGGAAGGGACTACAAAATCACTAAGAAGGAGATAGTAATTCATGGGTTGTTTCAACCTTATGTTGACAGGGTGTAGTTCCTGTTTACCCAACTTCTAGATAGTAATCTTTTAACAGCTCTTGTGTTCCACCAGCACAGTTAACTCTATCTGTCCCAGTAAGATCAACTCAATTCAATGGAAAAAACAGATTCTAGATAAAAGTTATTAACTAGCCAGGGCCTCAGATGGAGGAATATTAGACCTTTTGACAAAACCTGAACATCAAGTAAAATGCTCCCAAAAAGAAAGGACAACACAAATGAAAGCTCATTTTCCCAGAGTAGTCACTGAAATTCCAAACTACTTCTAGTATACTCAGTTTATAGTGTTTTTAAATATGAACCCAAACCAGTGTCTTGGTAGCAGGGGTTGGGGGGCGGGAATTCAGGCTTATTTATCAAAGATGTTAAGCTCTAAAGTTCAAGCTTTTGGTTTCCTTCTTTTTGAACTTGATTCATTCTGCTGGCTAGAGACCTGTCTCTTGTTTTAGACCTTAAATATACTAGTTCCTTTGATTTGGAAAGTCCTTTAAAGTAGCTACTAATGATTTTAACTTTGTGATTCTTTATTGAGGAACTATATCATAAAACAGGTACGGAGCTGCCACTTCTCCCAGCAAATTTATCCAAACAGGTCAGGAGCTGCCACTCCCCTTGTAAATTTGGCAAAACAGAGCACTATCTCCCAGGTTTTCTCTGAGTCAAAAAAGAACCCAGACAAGGAAAGCTGCAGTGTTTGGGCAGTGTTTTGCTTAGACCAGTGTGCACCTTCGTTGCACAAGAGTTTGCTTATGGGTGGCAGGCAGCCTAGTGCTCTAGCCTCTCTTGTGACCACCTTATTGTGTTACAGGAGTCTTTAATGTTCATGATGAGTACCAAAGACTGCCCTAATGGCTTCTTCTGGTCCACCCATGCCTGAATTTTTTGCAGGTTATAGTGGCTCAGATCTCTTTGAAAATAGAATTACCTCTGTAATGTTTCAAGTGCATGAATTCAGATCTAAACTG
Source organism: Loxodonta africana (assembly GCF_030014295.1). Lineage (NCBI taxonomy): Eukaryota > Metazoa > Chordata > Mammalia > Proboscidea > Elephantidae > Loxodonta > Loxodonta africana. Next base: position 84,289,175 of record NC_087343.1, on the reverse strand, counting down.
CAGTTGACCAAGAGTTACTAACAATCAAGCAAACTGAACAATCAAGTTAACTGAACAATCAAGCAAAAATCTAGGAAAGATTCTCCCTGATCAAACAATCGGTTTTTCAAACAAATATGCCAAACAAAACTTAAGAAAACGTGAGAAAGAGAACAAACAATGAATAAGCAAAGGCTCATTTTCTGAGAGCACTTAGCCCGTGAGTGTTGAAGGGACATGGAATACGAGCGTGTGGGTCCAGGAGTTAGGACCTCTTTTTTTTTTTTTTTGCCAGCTTCTGCTCCATAGTTCAGGTGTCCTTGAGGTCGACTGGATTTGTAGTTTTAGAATCCCTGCAACAACTACATCATCAACTCTTATAGGGTGAAAACACCACAAAGTTTAATAAAGCAAAAATAAAGGTTTACTTGGCGTATGTGTAAAGAGGCAAAAGTAGGAAAGGGACAGGCATGCTGCCAGAGCCATGTCTGTTCAAGTCTCTGTTCACAGTTCTTAAGGCTGCATCTTAGCAAGCTCTGGATGCACACACTTACACACTCACACAACCTAATCCAGTGCACCAATTTAAGAGATACCTGAGCCTTTTATGCCCTCAGCAGTCAATTCCTCCTGCTTCTTGTGGTTCTTCTAAATCTTACCTAGTAATTACCTTGTTATTTACCAAATAACCTCAGATTCTCAATGCCCTCGACAGTCAATTTCTCCCACTTCTTGGGACTCTTCTAAGGCCTTACCTAGGTACTTTTGAAACAACCCAAGCGCATTTTGTGTCTCCCACAGAGCCAATCATTTGGGTCCCAGGAGGATCGGCTTTCAGAGCTGCTCTAAGGTCTCCAGGAGAAATTTCCTGGTGGTGCCAGATATCGGGGCTGGTCTGCTTTCTCATCCACCTCAGGAACTGAGCAGATGGCTCCTGGCTGGCTTGCCAGAAATGTTACCAGTTGGAAACCCCAGGGTCTTGCTTGGCATGACTCATCTTGGCCAAGAAACAAGAGACTGAGGTAGGAGAACTGGAGAGGCACCTTTATTTCATTATACAAGGAAAAGGAGTCAGTCAGAGCTGCTGCTGCCAAGACTGCTTCCCAAGGGCCAACAGGCAAGTTGCTTTTAAAGGGGTTTATAAGTAGGGAGTTCATACAAGTTACATCAGTAACATTCTTAATCATATTATACAGGTGCAATGGGGTTTACATATAATTTCCAAGCAAAAGCAGGATTCAAATTCAAAGCTAGGGAGGTGGGGTGGCAGAAGCCCAGCAAAGGAAACAGAATTTTTTAATACAACACTGTGGGGGAGAAAGCCGGGCAAAGAAAACATGATTTTTAATACAGCACTGTGGGGGTTCTGTCTCATGAGCCTACTAAGATGTTCAATAGGTATTCATTGATGGCCATTAATGTCATCTTTAGAACAAGGTACTTAAATTCCAATTCAATGAGTTTTAGGTAAGAGATGGTGTATTAGTCAGAGTCTTAAGAAGAAACAGAATTCACACTAGATGGTTCAAATGAAGAAACTTTAATGAAAAGACTGCTCACAGTGACATAGGCAGTATTAACAGAAGAGACAAAGTATTGTGAGGTACTCAGGGACCAGCAACAGAAGGGAAGCCAGCTATCTTGCCCCTGGGAGTGAAGAAACAAAGAAAGGAAATAGAGTTAGCAGAGCACAATGAAAACTGGATCTGGGGAAGAGGGGCCAGCCTGGCAGAAAATGTGATTGGGGAGTGATGCAGCTACTGCGAGAGGTGGGTTACTGGCAAAAAAGCATAGGATTTAAGGGTAAAGGTTTTGGGATTAGGCAGATCTGGGTTCAAATCCAGCTGGGCCTCGGGCAAATGACTAACTCCTGCTGAGCTTTCATTTTTTTCTCTATGAGGTGAGGATGAATATAGAATACTCACCCCAATAGGCTTGACTGAGAAAGTATAGTGAAAATGTTTACCACAATGCTTGGCAAGTAGTAGATGCCCCAAAACAAAAGCTCTTACATGGTAGTTATAGAATTTTTCTGGTTTTCTTTTCAAATAAACTGATAATTTACTCATTGATGACAATCAAAATAATTTGAGAAGCACTGTGAAGGGAACTCTAAACCAAGAAAAGAATCTTTAAATAAATCAGAAGAGGTGAAGTAGAGAATGAGGGAAACTACTTAGTCAGGGTGGAAAGGATCACAACAGTCCTAACAGAGTAAACGAAATTTTTTCCTTCCATATTTACTAAGCATTACCGAGACTCTCACTTTTGAGTTTCTTGGCTCAAGTAGACACATGAGACTATGTAGGCAGCTCCTGTCTGGAGGGGAGATGAGAAAGCAGAGGGGGACAGGAGCTGGCTGAACGGACACAAGGAATACAGGGTGGAGAGGAGGAGTGTGCTGTCTCATTAGGGGGGCAGCAACTAGGACTACATCCAACCACCAACCACCCACTGCCATCGAGTCGATTCTGACTCATAGCAACCCCATAGGACAGAATAGAACTGCCCCATAAAGTCTCCAAGGAGCACCTGGCAGATTTGAACTGCTGACCTCTTAGTTAACAGCCGTAGCACTGAACCATTACGCCACCAGGGTTTCCTAGGAGTACATAGCAAGGTATATATAAGTTTTTGTATGAAAAGCTGACTTGATTTGTAAACTTTCACTTAAAGCACAAAAAAAAAAAAAAAGACTCTCACTTTTTAAGTTTTCTTGTCTAATTAATAGACTTTATTTTTTTTAGAACAGTTTTAGGTTTACAGAAAAATAAATTATATTTTGGTGCACAGAGATTAACACTATTGGATCCAATGAGAAGCTGAAAATACCTGAAAAAGCATAAAGGATTATACAAACATGAGGTGGTATTACTCTTATGAACACATAGAGATAAGTGCCCAGGAACTAACTGACACATCAGAAGGAGATGAATCAACAAAACATGATGTACTTAGGTTTTTAAAAACTATCAAGGATAAGATTGTGCAACTGCTGGCAAAGTTGTATACGCTGTTACGGCAAACTCTCCAGGGGACTGATAGATTGCCTATCTTAATTCTATCTAAAAGAGGGATTACAGGCATAGCTGTGGAAACTTACAGATAGCAAGTATAGCACTATACTGGACAAACTAGTTGAATCTGTAGTTAAAGGGTACGACCACTGAAGACTGTAAAAACAACCTACTGGGGAAAAGGCACCATAGCTTGTAAGGAAAATTCATGTAGAAATACTGTGAGCTCTTCGGGGAAATATTGACTATTGTGCCAAAAGGGAAACTAGTGAATGAAATTTACAAATGGAAAACTTCCCAAAAACCCTTATATGTAAAAACATTTACTAATTAATAAGAAATTGTAAAGGATGGGTCATCATTCAATTTGGCAGCACTTTTTTCCTTCTTTAACATGGATAGGGAGCTGGCTTAATTTAAGAGAGAATATGAGTCAATAGGAAATCCTGGTTGCATAGTGGTTAAGTGCTATGGCTGCTAACCAAAGGGTCAGCAGTTCGAATCTGTCAGGCGCTCCTTGGAAACTCTACGGGGCAGTTCTACTCTGTCCTACAGAATCGACTCGATGGCACTGGATGGATGGGATGGGATGAGTCGATAAACACATCTTAATTTAAAGAAGCGTAAACAGCAGGACTTCAGAGATCCCTCTGTGCTGGGACATATGTATTTATAGTAATCTAGAAGATTACTTTAAATACCAGGTTCATAGATGATATTGAGTTCTTTGAGGCAGAAAATGCCAATGATAGCAATGGGGAAAGTGATAGGAGAAATGTGAGAGTTTGGGTACCTAAACCTGCTGCTGTCCTCGAGTCGAGAGTTTGGGTAAGTAGGCAGAAAAGTAGCTGCTCCCATTCATTTACACTTGAATGCCCAGGAGCCTTGGCCCCTTTTTTAGATGAGGAGGGTCATGAGAGCAGCTGTTAGTTAAGGGAGCACTATGGATGAGGGGAGATTTCGATGTAGCTGAAGACTTAGCATTTGCTCTAAACTAGGTTCTGGGTGAAGGCTCCAAACAGTGGGACATTCTATTATTCCAGAGAAGTCTTCTTGTAGGTGTGAGGTGGGCAGAACTATGAAGAGAGGTTTTCCCCTTAAGGATAAATGTTTTTGGAGGTTTAGCTAACAATTAATTGTAGGCAAGTACTCTAGTGTACTCTTAAGGATGCTGCTAAAACTTGGGCAAGCTTTGAGGCCAACTTTGACTCAAGTCAAAGCCTCCCAAGGCCTTTGAAGAGTGACGTAAGCCTTTGCGAAAGGAAAGGCGTTCTAGTGTGTTAGACATCTTAAGGCCAGGAGTTTATTCCAGCACCCATGTGGTAAGGACAGGGTCAATGATAATCTATGATTTAGTTCACAGATGGAAGAGACTAAAATGTAGAAGTTCAGAAGAACCCAGAATCTTTGGACATAAAGTAAATTGAAAAGAATATTTTACTCGTAGGCTAGATTTATTTCACTTTACACTTGATAAGCTAACAGAATTAGTATGATATGCTTCTACTATTGGAATGCCTCTGTGTAAAAATCTCAAAGGTTTTGGTTCCTTTTACATCAGTAAAAGAAACAGAAAACTGACAGCTGTCATCCATATATGAAAAGCATGTTTATAGGGGGCATTGAGTTTATGTAAATGGTGGTGGACTAATTCAGAAAAGGATAGCAAGAATGGTTGCACAACTTCAAGAAAGTAATCAATGTCACTGAGTTACAGGTGCCCCCACTTTTCAAAAGTTTGTTTTACACCACTTCGCTTTTATAAAACCTACATTTGTACCTGTTTTGGCTAACTGAAAGAAATCCGAAGAGAATTTTCGCTTTTACAAAAAAAGGCAAAAAGCCAAATATAGTGTTCAGCAGGAGAATCACACCTGTTCTCACTCTTCCCCAGCAAGCAAGACTCTGGGTAAAGGGTCTATGTCAACACATTAGCCACTGGTTTTACCTAACGGCTTGACCAGCCTCCTCCTTTCAACTACCCCACCCTTTTCTGAAAGACCCAGCCACATCCAATCAAATGCCTGGTGACTTATAAACGCACCACACGTTACAAGATCCCATCCTTGACTTGTCATCCACTGTACATTTCTCTAACTACAGGACAGTCTTCTGTGGGAATCGAACCCTAGCCCTTCAACCCAGCCCCGTGTGCCATTGCCAGCTAGGCTACCAGGGCTACCATCATCACCATCACCACGTCTCAGCCTTTCATTGTGCTTGCTATCTTCCCGATTCTAGTAGGTAAAACTACACTGAACATATGTTATTTCTGCTTGATATAGGCTGTGTATTTACCATATCATTCCTGCTTTTATTATACAAAAAAAAAAAAAAACAAGCTCGAGTTGATTCCAAATCATAGCAACCCTATAGGACACAATAGAACTGCCCCATAGAGTTTCCAAGGAGTGGCCTGATGGATTTCAACTGCAGACTTTTAGTTAGCAGCCACAGCTCTTAACCACTATGCCACCAGGGTTTCTGCTTTTACTATATGTTAGTGTTATTTTAGGTTTTATGTGTTATTTCGTATGATTTGGTAGCTTATTTTTTGAGTCTAGGAACGCTCAAAAATTTTTTTCCCAAATAAATTAATGTTAATTGCTTCTTTACATTTCAGCTTACAAAAAGGTTTCGTAAGAACACTCTGCTTTCAGGTAGTAGGGGAGACCTGTATACACGTAGAAATAGTTGAATTAGCTAATGTTTGTCATGTATATTTTCCTCGTATTAAAAAAAGCATAATTATTGAACATTTGCTATGTGCCAGATGCTGCTAAGAATTTTATACTTCATTCAATTATTACAATAATCCATTCAGGTTGGTTGTTACTAGGTGCCAGCCAGTTGGTTATGACTCAGAGCGACCCTATGCACAAGAGAATGAAACACTACCTGGTCCTATGCCACCCTCACAATCATTGCTGTGCTTGAGCCCATGCGTGCAGCCACTGTGTCAACCCATCTCATTGAGGGACTTCCTCTCTTTCACTGACTTTCTACTTTACCAAGCATGATGTCCTCCTCCAGGGACTGGTCCCTCCTGATAACATGTCCAAAGTTGTTGTTGTTAGGTGCCATCGAGTTAGTTACGACTCATAGTGACCCTGTGTACAACAGAAAACAATGCTGCCTGCCTACACCATCCTCACAATCCTTGTTATGCTTGAGCCCATTGTTGTAGCCACTGTGTCAATCAATCTCACTGAGGATCTTCCTCTTTTTTGCTGACCCTCTACTTTACCAGTATGATGTTCTTCTCCAGGGACTCCCTCCTGATAACATGTCCAAAGTACATGAGATGAAGTTTCGCCATCCTCGCTTCTAAGGAACACTCTAGCTGTACTTCTTTGTTCTTCTGGCAGTCCGGGTATGTTCAATATCCTTTGCCAGTACCATAATTCAAAAGCATCAGTTCTTCTGTGGTCTTCCTTATTCATTGTCCAGCTTTCACATGCACATGGCGTGATTGAAAATATCATGGCTTGGGTCAGGCGCACCTTAGTCTTCAAGGTGACATCTTTGCTTTTCAACACTTTAAAGAAGTCTTTTGCAGCAGATTTGCCCAATGCAATGTGTTGCCTGATTTCTTGACTGCTGCTTCCACGGGTGTTGATCGTGGATTCAAGCAAAATGGAATCTCTGACAACGTCAATCTTTTCTCTGTGTATCAGAATGTTGCTTGTTGGTCCAGTTGTGAGAATTTTTGTTTTATGTTGAGGTGTAATCTATACTGAAGGCTGGAGTTCTTTTATCTTCATCGGTAAGTGCTTCAAGTGAAGTCTCTTCACTTTGAGCAAGCAAGTTTGTGTTATATGCATATCACAGGTTGTTAATAATTCTTCCACCAATCCTGATGCCAAGTTCTTCTTCATACAGTCCAGCTTCTCAGATTATTTGCTCAGCATACAGATTGAGTAAGTATGGTGAAAGGATACAACCCTGACACACACCTTTCCTGACTTTAAACCACGCAATATTCCCTTATTCTGTTCAAATGACTGCTTCTTGGTCTATGTATGGGTTCCTCATGAGCATAACAAAGTGTTCTGGAATTCTCATTCTTCATAGTGTTATCTGAAATTTGTTATGATCCACACAGTCGAATGCCTTTGCATAGTCAATAAAACACAAGTAAACATCTTTCTAGTATTATCTGCTTTTAACCAAGATCCATTTGAGATCAGCAATGATATCCCTCATTCCACATCCTTTTCTGAATCTTGTTTGAATTTCTGGCAGTTCCCTGCTGATGTACTGCTACAACTGCTTTTGCATTATCTTCAGCAAAATTTTACTTGCATGTGATATTAATGATACTGTTTGATAATTTCCACATTCCATTGAATCACTTTTCTTTGGAATGGGCACAAATATGGATCTCCCAGTCAGCTGGCCAGGTAGCTGTCTTCCAAATTTCTTGGCATAGACGAGTGAGCACTTCCAGCACTATGTCAGTTTGCTGACACCTAAACGTCTCAGTTGGTATTCCATCAATTCCTGGAGCCTTGTTTTTCGCCAATGCCTTTGGTACAGGTTGTACTTCTTCCTTCAATACCATGGATTCTTGATCACGTACTAACTGCTGAAACGGTTGAATGTCAACCAATTCTTTTTGGTATAGTGACTCTGTATTTCTTCTATTTTCTTTTGATGCTTCCTGTGTCGTTCAATATTTTGCCCATAGAAACCTTCAAAACTGCAACTCGAGGCTTGAATTTTTTCTTCACTTCTTTCAGCTTGAAAATGGTGAGTGTGTTCTTCCCTTTTGGTGTTCTAACTCTAGGTCTTTGCACACTGCATTATAATACTTTACTTTGTCTTCTTGAGCTGCCTGTTCAATCTTCTGTTCAGCTGTTTCACTTCATCATTCTCCTATTAGCTCTAGCTATTCTACATTTAAGAGCAAGTTTCAGAGTCTCTTCTGTCATCCATTTTAGTCTTTTCTTTCTTTCCTGTCTTTTTAATGATCTTTTCTTTTCCTCATGTATGATGTTCTTGACGTCATCCCACAACTCATCTGGTCTTCAGTTATTAGTGTTCACTGTGTCAAATCTATTCTTGAGATTGTCTCTAAATTCAGGTGGGACATACTCAGGGTCATAGTTTGGCTCTCATTGACTTGTTTTAATTTTCTTCAGCTTCCACTTGAACTTGCGTATGAGCAATTGATGGTCTGTTCTGCAGTTGGACCCTGCCCTTGTTCTGGCTGATGATATTGAACTTCTCCATAGTCTCTTCCCACAGTTGTAGTCGATTTGATTCTTGTGTATTCCATCCTGCGAGGTCCGTGTGTATAATTGCTGTTTATGTTGTTGAAAACGGTGTTTGATATGAATAAGTCATTAGATTTGCAAAATTCTGTCATGTAATCTCTGACATCATTTCTATCACTAAGGCCATATTTTCCAAATTCTTCTTTGTTTCCAACTTTTGCATTCCAATCACGAATAATTGGCAATGCATCTTGATTGCATGTTTGATCAATTTCAGACTGCAGAAGTTGGTAAAAATCTTACAATTTCCTCATTTTTGGCACTAGTGGTTGATGTGTACATTTGAATATTAGTTGTATTAACTGGTCTTCCTTGTAGGCATATGAATATCCTATCACTGTCAGCGTTGTACTTCAGAATAGATCTTGAAATGTTCTTTTTTATGATGAACGCAAATCTGTTCCTCTTCAATTTGTCATTTCCAGCATAGTAGTCCATATGATTTTCCAATTCCAAATGGCTGATACCAGTCCATTTCAGTTCACTAATGCCTAAGGTATTGTTCTTTATGTGTTCCATTTCATTTTTGACAACTTCCAGTTTTTCTAGATCCATACATTGTACTTTCCCCATTCCAATTATTAATGGATGTTTGCAGTTGTTTCTTCTCATTTTGAGTAGTGCCACATCAGCAAATGTAGGTCCCAAAAGCTCTATTTTGTCCACATCATTAGGGCCAGCTCTACTTTGAAAAGACAGCTCTTCCTCATTTGTGTTTTGAGTGTCTTTCAACTTGAGGGGCTCATCTTCCACACACTATCAGACAATGTTTCACAGTTATTCATAAGGTTTTCACTGACCAATTTTTTCAGAAGTAGGCCATCAGGTCCTTCTTCCTAGTTTGTCTTAGTCTGGAATCTCCTCTAAACCCTGTCCACAGTGGGTGACCCTGCTGGTATTTGAAATACCGGTGGCATAGCTTCTAGCATTGAAGCAACAGACAAGCCCCCACAGTACTACAGACTGGCAGACAAGTGGTGGAAATTCATACACATGTAGAAATAGTTGAATTAGCATATGTTTTGTTGTATATATTTTCATCACAATAAAAAAGCATAATTATTGCACATTTGCTGTGTGTCAGACACCGCTAAGAAATTTATACTTCATTCAGTTATTACAACAACCCATTCAAATAGGTACTATTATTGTTCACATTTTAAAGACCGAGAAACTGAGGCTTAGAGATGCTACATAGCTTATCTAATGCTACGTGGGTGGACCAAGAGGACTCAAACTCAAAGTCTGACTCCAAAGTCCATGTTCTGCTTTACCAATATATAAGAACTTACTTGTGAAGCTATAAAATTCAAGTGCCCTCTTTTTCAAAAAGAATACAAAAATGTATAACTCTTGCCAAATAAAAAAGTTACTCAGTGAACACATTCTTTGACCCACCCAGGGCTTTGGGGGAGTCTGTAAATTTGAGAGGTCCTGAAGTTTAAGCTTTGTTACAGAATCTTAAGCCAAACAGTATAGTTAAAAACTAAACTTCATTTTAATAAAAAAAAAGCTATGATTAGAGTTTACATTTGCACTTGGTTATATTAACATAACAAAGGGAAGTTTTATCAAAATATTTTCTCATCTTTAACCTCTACTTTTAAAATCTTCCCATTTTATCCTACATGCTGCTTACCCTGTTAATAGAACTTTCACCATTATACATTATCAAAACTATTTTTCACCAGGGATATGTTGCAGAATGTTATGACTATTCATGTGCTGGTTCTGGTGCTTTCAAACAAATTTGTTTTGTGGTGCCCACACTATTGCATTTTTGAGTAGGTTGTAAATCTTGTTAAAACCAATAAAAACATAATTTCAGAATGTTTCAAAAGCAATCTCTCATGTCACTGAAGTCTCAAATCCTTTGTTTCTACTTTCTTCTTTGTAAAATGCAAAAAGGATTCTGATGAAAATCATTTTATCTTTAAAAAATAATTTGTTTTCTGATTACAAAAAGTAATACATGGTTGCTTGAAAGAATTTGGAATATACATAAAGGAACAAAGAAAAAAATCCAACATTCCATTACTCAGAGATAAAACACAATGAACATTTTAATGTATTTCCTTTAAATATAGGTGAGGTCAAAATGTTAATTGTGGTTTATTTTAGAAGGTGGTGGAAGAATGTTAAGTAATTTTAAATAATGTATATATATATATATTTATCTAGCTTGTCAAATGCTTTCTCTAAAGTTACCTGATGAATTCAGTAAGTCTCCGGGTTATGAACATCCAACTTAAGGACAACTCATACTTGTGCTTTAATGTTATGTAAATTTGTCCTCATTTTGAAAGGTTGAACCAACCCCTACTCAAAATGAATTCTTCATCACAATCACCTTCACTTCCTGCATGTGCAGCTTTTAAATCGTTGAAAGGCTTCGAGCCTTTTGATCCACTAAAACCAAAAACTCATTGCTGTCGAGTTGATTCCGACTCATAGTGACCCTATAGGACAGAGTAGAACTACACCCACAGGGTTTCCAAGGACCAGCTGGTGGATTTGAACTGCTGACATTTTTGGTTAGCAGCCAAGCTCTTAACCACTATGCCACCAGGACTCCTTGTTGTACTAACCCCCCCAAAAAGTAAGGGTAAATAAGGACCTTATGCACCTGTTCTGACTTACCTACAAATTTGACTTAAAGACACAGTTAGGAATTGATCTGTTTCATAACCTGGGGACTTCCTGTATATGGGATTGTAATTATCAGCAAAAATTTGGTCAATTTGTTTAGTTGAGAATTGAAAAAAAAATTAATGTGATTAACATATAGTAGAACATTTGACTATTTTTTCATGTTTCAGTTTATTTTTTGTGTTTACAAAAATAGTATGTGTTTACTATATACAAATACAATAACATATAAAAGCATTAACAATAGATAACATTTATTGAGTGCTCTGTGCCAGGCACTGTTCTAAAGGTTCCGTTTGCATTAACTCATTTTACCCTCACAATAACTCTATGAGGTAGTAATTATTATTGAGTGTCCCCATTTACAAATGAGAAAATGGGCATTGAGAAGCTAAGAAATTTGCTAAATACCAAGAAAAACAACCATGCCAAACTAACACAGTTTTTATTTGTTCATCCAGCTATTTTTGGTGGCTATTTGTTTTAATGGAAAAACAGAGACGATAAATTAGGGCCCTGCGAAGAACATATCTTCATTTTAGGAAAGGAAATGGCAGTTCCACAGGATGTTCTTGTGGATGAAGAAGGTGAAGGCGGTGAGTGTGCACCTAGGAGGGCTTGGAGCTGGCTGAGCCCTTCAACTGGACGGCCGGCAAGTAAGTGAATCATTGTCAAGACAACCAAAAACTTGTTGCTGTCGAGTCGGGTCCGACTCATAGCGACCCTGACTAATAGCGACCCTATAGGAAGAGTAGAGCTGCCACATAGGGTTTCCAAGGTGGATTCAAATTGCTGACCTTTTGGTCAGCAGCTGTAGCTCTTAAACACTATGCCACCAGGGTTTCCTGTATCACAACAGGTAGCTTCTAAATGACAGACCTGGGATTCAAACTCAGGCAGGACGGCCCTAGAGCCCACACTTAACCACTCCCCCACATGCCTCTAGAAAGTGTAAAGAAAGGCATCAAGAAGAAAGCCAAAGTCCTATGATTCTATGACCCAGTGGCAACAACTGTAACCATTCTGGTAAACATACTTCCAGACTGTTTTGATATACCGTATTTTTTTCCCAGTGCACCAACACATACAACACATGCATAGCTTGCTTATGAAAATAGCGAGGGGGGGTTGCACAGTTGGCAAAACATATAACATGCATTATTTGCGTAAAAATACAGTGTATGTATATGGCTACCTTGAGGTATGTATAACTTGACACAAAGTGGAATAATACCATACATACTGTCCTGCTACCTGCTTTAGCCACTTTCCACACCAATGCATGTGGGCCGATCCCTTCATTTCTAAAAGCTATACACTATTGCATTACAAAAGATTCCTTAATCACTTAAACAGTCTGCTGCTAAGGAGGATTTACATTTCTAATGTCTCACTGTCATAAATAGCACCATGATGAACGTTCTTATAGATTCACATTTGTACTCTTCAGTGGTTTCTCAGTTTTTCATTATCTTTCCCATTGCCTTGGTCCTTTACCTATATGGACAGTACTTATAAAATAAATAAATAATGTCAATATTTTGTCCAAAACCATTTTCAGCTAATAAATATGTAATTATTCTTTCTATATAAAAAACTAAAAGAAATCATATTTCCATATATAAGAAAACAAATGATCTATTTGTGAATCTTTCCTACTCTATAACTAGTTATATTTCTGAGAAGTATGTAATTATTCATATGCTGCAAAGCCATGGCTATCTTTTAAAAAATACTCTGCATTGAATTTGAAGTATGATGTACTGATCACTCTTGGTGAGAAGAGAATGAGAGATAGGAAGCCACCTGGGAGAAACCAAGGAAGGGGGAGAGTTATAAATAGAACAAAACGTGCAAAGAAACTCTTTTGAGGAATCTGTGCATGTGCTGCCTGCAATAGCATCTTTTACGAAACTGCCCTCCCTTCATCGTACCTGACTTCGTATCTTGGTTTCTGTCCAGTGATTGAATAAGACACTTCATCACTGGTATAAACTCTTAACTTTAATATTAGTCATTATGACCATGGCTGTACTAGCTACCTATTGATGTGAAACAAATTACCACAAACTTAGCAGTTTAAAACAACACACACTTACTATCTCACAGTGTCTGTGCATAGCTTAGCTGAGTCCTTTGCTCAGGGACTCACAAGGCTGCAGTCAAGCTATCATCTATGCCACATTCTCATCTCAAGGCTTGACTAGGGAAGAATCTCCTTTCAAGACCATAGACTTTAGAAAGCGCAGTCGCTCTTGAGTCAATTCCAACTCATGGCGACCCTGTGTGTGCCAGAGTAGAACTATGCTCCATAGGGTTTTCAAGGGCTGATTTTTCAGAAATACATTGCTAGGCCTTTCTTCTGAGGCAGCTCAGGGTAGGCTCAAACCTTCAACCTTTAATTTAGCAGCCGAGTGTGTTAACCATTTCCCAGCATCCCCCTCTACTAAATCCATTTGTTCTAAACCAGCTAGAGCAGATTCTGTTGTTTGTTCTCAATAACTTGTTAAGAATCTTAACTAATCAAGTAACTTCTACCCAAGGATAACTGAAAGTCCTAGCAGTTAATTTATTCAATAAACATTTTGAGCAACCACTATGTAAGAAATAACATCTAACATTTGTAGATGGAACAGTGAACAAGACAAAGTTTCTCTTCATGGAGCTTATATTCTACAAGTGATCCAACAAACATATAATGTTGTTTTAGATAGTGTTGACTATACTATGAAGAAAATAAAGCAGATTAAGTGGAGGGTGAGTGACTATGAGTGTGGAGATAGTTCATAAAGAATGTCCAGGAGACCTCTCTAAAGTGATATAATTGGAGCATAGAACTGAATGAAGAGTGAGCTATGCAAAAATCTTGGTAATATGTGTTTCAGGTAAAAGGAATGAAGAAGGCAAAGGCCCTGCATTTAGAACAAGCTTGGCATATTTGAAGAGCAGCAGCAATATCAGAGTGGCTTTGTGCAGTATACCCAACAGCCATTGCTCCTTCTTGCTGAGAGAGTTCTAAATTTGTTCGGTCACAATGTGCAGACACAAGGGATGAACCATCATTTGCCAATCATGAACATCCTGTTCCAAACTGTCAGTAATTGATTTAGGGTGGGCATGTGACCCAGTCTAGCCAATGAGTCATGGGGGTGGGGCTTCTAGGGGCCTCTTGGAAGCTTTTCTCCCTGGTAAGAGAGAGGCAAAGAAGCCCTGGTGGCACAGTGGTTAAGTGCTCAGCTGCTAACTGAAAGATTGGCAGTTTGAACCCATCACCCACTCCAAGGGAGAAAGATGTGGCAGTCTGCTTCTGTAAAGATTTACAGCCATGGAAACAGTGGGGCAGTTCTACTCTGTCCTGTAGGGTCCTTTTGAGTCAGAATTGACTCAACCACAATGGGTGAGAGAGAGGCATGAAGAAGAAAATTCTGTAATCTCCTTCCCCTCTTCCTGTTTAGTATGCTATTTGTGAGGAGATGATACCTGGAAATGCAATAGTCTTCTAACAACAATGAGACAAGAAGCCAAGTGTAAGAGACAACACATGAAGAAGGCAAAATAAAAAAGATGGAAAGAGCCTGGACCCTGATGACACCCTGAACCTTCTAAACCAACCACAGGACCACCTACCTTCAGACTTCTTGTTAAATATAGACAGTTGATAACACAGGAACACATAGAGTAGCAGCTGATGGGGGAAGTGGTAGCTGAGATAAGAGGCGGGGTAGGAGCCAGATCGAGGAGTGCCTCTTGGACTAAGAAATAGAGTTTGGATTTTATTCTAAGTGTAAGAGATTTTAGCAGATGACACAACACTCACACAAACACATACGTACACACATATTTTAGGAAAAAAGAATTCATTATTAAAATAGCAAAATAGATATTGATTAAAGATATATTTGCCATTTCCGTTCTAATTTGTAGAGAAATTATTGTTTAGAATTAGATTAAAAGAAACCAAAAAGCCTAATCAGTAACTTATGAAGTATCTTGGCTAAAAAAACTGCAAATGTTGAGCATCAAATCTCTGAGCTCTTATGCTTGGGGGAACCTTTAACACATGATCTAGGTATTTATCATTTCTTCCTGCTTTAGCCATGTCAGAGTCTTTATCAGTTATGTTCAGCTTCAGAGAGTTTGCAATTGCCATCTTAAACCCCCACCTCTTTTTAAAATAGTGCCAAATTTCTGCTTTACTCTTATTTCTTTGAAAAAACAGGCAACTTCCCTTCATAAGAGCGGCTGTCCTAAATACCTTGGGTGTTGTTTTTCTCCTAGCTGGCACCAAAAGAATCACAAAATAAGGTAACAGCTCATTTAAAATATTTTCCTCATGGTTGCTCTGTTCCCCCTTTCAGGAAAAAGATTATTGGTTACCATAGCAATCAGCTTCTACAGCATTCCATTCTAAGTAACTGCACAGGTACAGCTCAAGCTTTACTACAGTCTTTACTGTAGCTGTCTGCAGAGCTGCATATTTTTACACCATGTTTTCTGTAACTGCTGTTTGAAACAACCAACCAACCAATCAAAAACACAATCGAAAAACCTGGAGTTAAACGAGATAATTTTTTCAAAGACATCAATATCCCTGTCTCTTCTGAATGTCTTAAAATTTACATACATAATTATACAATGAGTTCCTCACAGTGCCTAATGAAAAACTTTCTGGTATGTTCTTTCACTGGCTTGTATTATATTTTTATCTTTTTGCTAGTATTTGGAAAACAAAGAATGAATTTACAGTAAAAATCAGAGTAGGAGATAGTTCTGTGAGATCATTTCCCATGGGCTCAATATCATATATTTCCTGACGATAATTCTCTAACTTCTCTCTCCTTCCTAAAAAGTTACTGTAGAGTCTGTAACGCAATGTGATGCGTCAGAGTAGAACTGAGCTCCACAGGGTTTTCGATGGCTGATTTTCTGGAAGTAGATCACCAAACCTTCCTTCCAAGGTATCTGTGGGTGGGCTTGAACCCCTAAACTTTGTGTTAGCAGTGCAGCATATTAACTGTTGGTACCACCCTATCATGCCCAAATTCCTGTGACAAAATAATGCATATATACCTATATTAGATAAAATTCACTTACTCAGAGAGATAAAACTTGTCCTCAAGCAATTGCCTTGGAGATGCCAAACACTTACTGTTATGGATTGACTTGTATCCCCCGAAAAATACGTATAAATTTGGCTAGGCCATGAGTCACAGTATTGTGCAGTTGTCAACCATTTTGTGATCTGATGTGATTATCATATGTGCTGTAAATCCCAATCGCTATGATATTAATGAGGCAGGATTAAAAGCAGTTATGTTATTGGGGCAAGACTCCTCAATCTACAGCATCAGGTTATATCTTGAGCCAATACATTTTGAGATATAAAAGAGAGAAGCAAGCAGAGAGGAGAGGGACCTCATGCCACCAAGAATGACGTGCTGGGAGCACAGCGTGTCCTTTGGACCTGGAGCCCCTGTGCTGAGAAGCTGCTAGATCAGGGAACAATTGATGACAAAGACCTTCTCCCAAAACTGACAGAAAGAGAAAGCCTTCCCCTGGAGTTAGTGCCCTGAATTCAGACTTCTAGCCTTCTAGACTGTGAGAGAATATACTTCTGTGTGTTAAAGCCATCCACTTGTCTTATTTCCATTATAGCAGCACTAGACAATTAAGACACTTACCTTTCCACTCTTTAGACTATTAACTAACCTGTTTCTGTTCAGAACATTACTGATAATAACAAAAGATGTTTTTTATAAATAGGCCAAACATAACTTAATGGCACCCAATATCTGTTACAGTGTGGAAGAGGTGGAATGATTTGAGAGAGTTAACTTGATAAATTCTGATTCCCTACAGCTCTTTCATTCTTTTCTCATCACGTTTAGTATTTGCTGGTTATTTTGTTCCTTCAGAACTACGTGGCATTAACTAGAAATCTTGAGGTTTCTATTGTATGGAGCGGTATCCTTTTACTTATTACTTTGTTTGAAGCAATACTGGTGTTTTGGCTATTAAAAAGAGACAACTTGAAAGGAAGTTGCTATTATCTAATTTAATATTAAGCAATTAAAAATAAAATTCGACTTTTACCCTCTTTTCTGCAAAGTTTTTCTATGTTCTAGATGTCTTTTCATTGAAAAAGACATATCTCATGACCAAGCTATGAACACCCATTGAAGACTGCCATCTCCTATTAAGGGCATGGAAGTAAACTCTGTAACTAAAACAGATGCCTTCGCCCACAGATTCTAAAATCAGAGGGTATTCATAAACCTCTCTACAAATTTTCGGAATGTAAGTGGGAAACAGGAAGTGTTAAAAATTTGAAACTCTGCTAAAGCACTTTTTGCTCTTCCGGTAAAAGAAAATACATTACTTTCTAGGAAGCTCACTACTTTAATAAACATACAAAGAAATCAGAGTTGGAAATTCATGTCTGGGATTTGGGTTATGTCAGCTCATTTTAGGAGAAAAGATAATACTTTTAGATGGAAAGTTATAGAATGGTTCTCTGACTCCTCTCAAAATTATATTGGATTTATTTCAAGAGGGGAAAATAGGACCTCACTTCCCTTATTTTTTTCCTGAGCTTCCATATTACATAAAATATTTCAAAGTTTTTACTTGTTATCTTGGATACATGGACATATATACTCCCTTATATACTCATCCCACATAAACAAGAAACAAAAACTGATTGATTATCTGGAGAATTTTCTCAATAAGAGCAGAGGCCAAAGTTAAATAATTATATCACAGTGCACCATTAGATTTATGTTTAAAAAAAAGGTACTCTCAGTTTTCAGTCAACAAAAGAGCAGCTGAGAAGGGACCATGCAGCTTTGAAAAGTGGAAATTCTATTGAAAGGTCAGCATTCTAAAGGCAAGGGGGCAGCTGACATGCTGTTTTGACAGCTGGGTAAAAATTAAGAGGAAAAAGTTTGTAAAACACAGGAAGTTGCGATCAAAGGGTAGAATGAAGTGTTTGAAAAATGGTAACGTGAGAACTTTAACATGAAGGGAAAGAGCAGGAAAGAGGGATAAGTGATTCAGTTCTGAGAAAAAATAGTTTGTAGAGAAAATTTAGTAGAGTAAAAAATTAATTTCTATTTTAATTTGCAGAGGCCAAGAGATGACATTATTTGAAGAATGATGGTCTTATTGTTTTAATATTTTATATGTAAGTAGGAAGATCCATTTGTCTGAAATATGTTAGTACAAGTTTCTATTAACACGTTCATATGTATTAGACAAATTGGCAAGTACGGATTTGCTTCTGATTAACTTTTTTTTTATAACCTTTTAAAAATGTTTCTATTCACTACTTTTAACATTTCAAACTTGAAGCAAATTCTGAAATCAGGGAGGGATCATGATTTCATAATGTGAAGATGATCAGAAAGCCTGATTTAGTTACAAATTGGTATTAATCTTTTTTTTTTTTTTGCCAGTGTTCTTTAATCTTGGGTTCCTAATTTGATTCAGAATATTTACATGCAGAAAGCTGCAAAACTAATGTTACTTAATTAGGAATTGTGTGAGTAGCTTAACATTAAAAACATGTCCCCCCCCCCCACACACAGGGTATAAATTCTATAGAGTTTTAGGTTCTCTTGTTTAAGCTACACTGATTTATAACTCTCTTTTAACAATCACTTGAGCCCTGGTGGCACAGGGGTTAAAAGGTCCGCTGCTAACCAAAAGGTTGGAAGTTGGAATCCACCAGCTGCTCCTTGGATACTATATGGGGCAGTTCTACTCTGTCCTGTAGGGTCCCTATGAGTCAAATCAGTAGAAAATGACATAAGAATCACACCAAAGTGGTGAGATATGGAAATCTTGCAAATATATTAAAGTCAGAATTTAATCATCTGC
The DNA here is from genome assembly GCF_030014295.1 of Loxodonta africana. Lineage (NCBI taxonomy): Eukaryota > Metazoa > Chordata > Mammalia > Proboscidea > Elephantidae > Loxodonta > Loxodonta africana. The sequence continues at coordinate 84,270,373 of NC_087343.1, read as the reverse complement.
ATAAACCAAACCAAACCCCGAAGGCAACGGGTTAACAATCACTGTATAGGTTGGTAATCCTATGTCCTGGATTTTCCAGGTCACTTCGGATTTCAAGTATTTCATTTATTGTCATATGATGTGTCCTGATTTTGGTTTGAAATACATGGTCACTCAATTTAGAGACTAACTCTGAAATAGTAATATCCTTTGACAGTAGGTAGCAATTCTTTTTCCGGCCCATGACTATCAAGTTAAATCAAATTAAACAAAAATTCGTTATATATTTGAGTCTTAATAGGTAGAAGTTGTAAAAGCTTTATAGTAATTTATAGTTTTAAAAGCATTTGTAATATAGACAGAAACATAGCTAATAAGCCTATACGCGGGTATTCACCCTTGCCATGAATAAAAGTGAAAAACGTACTTAGGAAATATTTTAACTATGTATTATACGGTAAAAACTAAGGAAGACAAAAATAATCAAAATGTGCTCGTGTTAACAAAAAAGGATTTAGTGGTCTTATTTTAATTTCCACAAACTGGAACTCACGTTGTTGGTACACCGGAAGTGAGAATATACTGGCGTTTGCTATGATAAGAGCCCTGGTGGCCCAATGGTTGAGCGTTGGGCTGCTAACCAAAAGGTCCGCAGTTCTAATCCACCAGCTATTCCTTGGAAACCCTATAGGGCAGTTCTACTGTGTCCGACAGGATTGCTTTGAGTAAGAATCGACTTGATAGCAACGGGTGATTCGGTTGCTATGATAATTATCTGAATGAACTTTCTAAGATTGAAACATTATCCTATGCCAAAACATTGTTTTTTTGCAAATGAAAACATATCATTTTATGTCCTTTCCCCTTTACTATCATTTATAGCATTGCTGTATAACCTTTGTTCATGGCCCGGCGCTTTATTCTTCTGTACTTAATCACTAAAGAGGGGAAAAGAGAAGTTTTAACGTCTACCATTTACAGATTGGTATTTAATAAGTCTTTCGAAAATTACGGTGAATTTTCCCAAGTCTTGGAAGTATATCTACCACTAGTGTTCAGGTTCTCCCTCCCACATTTCCCAGCTAGTTGGGACGTGAAAAGCTCGGGGATGCTGCTGCAACAGGGGTGGGAGTGGGAGATAGGATATCACCCCCCGCCCCCCGACACTTCGGAACTGTTGCTATGAATGATTCACTTCATTTGGCACATTTGTTGCGAGGAAATCTCCTCCAGCCGCTTCCTTCTAGGAGCTCCTCTCGGGCTGTCTCCTGTACTTTGGCCTTTAAGGAGAAGCTAGAACAGGTGGGCACAGAAGAGCTCGCCGAGTCCTCCTCCCCTGCTCCTTCCCTAATTTAGCAATGCTTCCGGCCGCGTGACATCATCCCCCGCACCCTGGTGACGTGAGCGGCGGGTGACGTGTGTGCGGAGAGGAGCGCGCTGACGTTGCTATTTAAAGGTCCTCCTGCGGGGAGGATGGAGACACAGCGCGAGCATCTGGTGTGGGGAGCGGCGGAGGCTGTGGCGGCCGGGAGCGGGGCCAGGAGCCAGCGGAGGAGGAGAGCGCACGGCCCGCCCGCCGCCGGCCACTAGGGGAGGGGGGAAAGAAAGGAAGGACGGACTGACGGACCTGCTGACTGGCTGGCCTAGCTCCCCACGAGGGCTGGCTCGGCCCCTGACCACCAGCCTCTCCTCCCCCTCGCGGCTGTCTCCCCCTCCCGCACCCCGCAGGGCCCCTCGGGGCCCAAGGGACAGATCTGCGCCCCAGCTCCCGGCTCCCGGCCGCGCCTCCGCGGTGGCGGCCGCCTCCCGCCCCTCCTGCGAGCAGGGGGAGGGGCCGCTATCACCCGCCCCCATTCTCCCCGCCCCCTCCTCCGCCCCCCGCAGCTCGCTCCGCCGTCGCGCTAGCCTCTTGCGGGCTGTGCTGACCGGGGAAGGGGTGCCCTCCGCTCTGCAAGCCGGCGGGCGAAGGCGGAGGCACCAGCGGGCTTCAGGCCGCTCGGTCCGGCGGGGTCCTGCCGAGCGGGAGCTGGAAGCCGGCGGAGGCGGGTGGTGAAGGAGGTGTGAGGAGGCGGCAGCAGGGCTCCGGGAATGTGAGGCGGCGCGTGGCGGCAGTGCGGAGCCAGAGAGGCGAGGAGCAGGGGTGAGGGCGCTGGAGCAGCGGCTCTCCCGCGGCTCGGAGCCCTGGTCCCCGGTCCCTGACGCGGCATTAGCGCCCGTCGACCCTTCAGCCCCCTCCTCCGCCGCCGCTCGGCCCGCCCCGGAGCTGGGGGCAGGGTGCCGTTGGAAGCGTGGAGCCTGGCTCTCTGATTCATTCATTCCTTGCCGACGGGAGCCTGAGACCCGCTGCGCTCTGAAGGGAGGGGGAAGAGGGCAGCGGCGAATGAAGGGCCGGGCGCGAGGCGGGCTCCATTGTGCTCGGCGGCGGGGGGCGGGCAGGGGCTGAGGGAGGTGGGATCGGGTCCCCTCCCCCTGCTCCCCGGCGTGCGCTGCGCCCCCAGCCTGCTGCCAGTAGAGATATGGCTCCGTTTATTCTCCTCGGGAGAGTGAATCGATCCTGCCCAGTCTTCTCTTCCTTCTCCCTACCTCCTCTCTGCTCCGAGTCTTGAGGGGAAAATTAAAAAGACAGATTCCAATGTGGAGTGCCGTGCACGTCGCGAGCTGTCGGGTTTGCACTTCGAGGAGATTTTTCTATATATTTTTTTCTAATGTGAGCGTAGGGAAGCAGTGGCATTACTGCTTTTCGGATTTTTATTTTCAGGTAGGGATCTTTTAAGTGCACGTCGCGGTGGGTTGACGCTCCACCCCCAGGGACTTGGTGTGGAGAAATTTGAACCCGTAGCCTTAGTAGCACCGAAAAGGCCGAGTTACCTCGCTCTTCGTGAGTGTCAAGGAGGACATGAGCGAAAAGACCAGCGAACTCAGTTTTTATAGGACTCGGTGAAGCTGGATCCCGCGTTTTCCTACAGACTCATTTTGTGGAATAGAGTTGACCGTTGTCTTCTCCGCGCAGCATTTTAACTCTAATAAGCAAATGCCACCTCAGTTTATTTGAACGATTTCTTACTTACGAGGGAGAAAGCATTTTACTTAAGGAAACAAATTGTCAGCATCATTAAAATACCTCCGGAAAAGGACTTCGGGGGGTGGAAAAGCAACGGCGAAATAGCAAACGGAGAAATTCCTTTGGAAGTTATTCCGTATAAGAGCAGAAACTTCAGAGCAAGTTTTCACTGGGCAAAATGGGGTAAGGATTTTTGTGCTTAACACAACTTCAAATCTGTTTATGTATGTGTGTTATTGTCTGTGTTTTGTGTTTTCGAACAAATTTGCCACCTTGCTAAGCTGGCTACACCTTCAAAATATAGGTGTGTTAACCTATTAACAATTTATTTTGTGCGTTCTTTTAGAGTGACACAGGGAGGTCATAGTTAAGGAACGGCGCGTATAACGTTAGTGACCGGAATATAGTTTTTTCAGTAATATTTAAGAAGGCAACGCATTCTCCACAAACTGCTGCATGAGTTTGTAATCAAAATCGTGTCTGAGGTTTTGTTGCTGGTCGATGTCTTTCAAAAAGAAGTACTGCATTCTCTCAGTACTTTGAGAATAATCAGTTGCACAAAGGGAACGATTGTATTGTAAACTAAATAGCAGTTAGACGACAGTCCTTGAAAATGATCCAGTGTAAATTATTGCCCTCAATGTGCCCTCTGTTTTGCCCTTGAATATAAGCTAAAAATATATATGTATATATATAAGCTAGAACTGATTTATTGGGGGGATTTAAATGAAAATTTGAAAGTCTACTGAAGCTGTCTCCAGAGTGCGGTGCAGTCAGTAGGAAATAAGAACTTGAATAAGAAAAAGTCTTTTGTCGAAGGAACTTGTTCACTTCTTCTGTTTTTTACTTCTAAGCTCAGGTTTTCCGTTTGTGTTAACAATGTCAGATCTACCTTTCTGTCAGATCCAAATCCAATCAGGAGTGCATTTTCCAACCTTTTATTAAGTTCGTTCACACGAGTAGCTTGATAAAATGCTAGTGACTTCCTAATTTAAGCTGGAAACTCATATTAATGGAATGATCTACTTGTTTTATTGACAGATTGTTGATGCTTTCCCTCAGAGAGGAACTTCCAGAATTTTCTCTGCCTCCCTCCCTCCCTCTCTCTCTCTCTCTCTCTCTGTGTGTGTGTGGTTGAGGGGCAGATTTTGAAAGGATGGACTCACATTTCTTTGTGATAGTTTAGGGGAGTGTACACACACTTCTTGAGACTTTTGAAAGGAAGTTTTGGGTAGTACTACCTTTTTGTTGGAGTTAAAATGTGAAGTTAATTAATTTGAACAACTTTCATAGCTTGGGTATTGTAGGAGCTCTTCCTCAGGAATTAATGGAAAACGGTGATAACTGTTCTTAAAAAACTACAAGTGGTGAGAATGTATGTAATTCCCATGATTTGGGAGCAATTAAAATATCTCATTCTGTTTCTAGCATTGCTATTAGTAGGCTAGTGCTCTGAGGCAAATATTTAACTTCTGTGGACTGTCTTCTTATCTGCAAAGTGAAGAACTTATGTGAGATGGGTTTGAAAGACTTTTCCAACTATAAAAATGAATTGTTTTCTTTTTTCTCCTTACATTTTAATGATCACTAGTTGGCTTCTTAAAGTAGATCTTTCAGGTGGAGATGTTATTTTCTGTAAAGAGTTTTTAAGCACCTTAACAAGCTGGAAAATAATGCATTTGAAAAATGTTTTAGATTAACTCCACTAATTTTAAAGGAGGGATTCTGAAAAATACTGTTATTTAAAGCCTTTGAAATATGGCTTCTTTTGAGAACCTGCAGTTCTTCTGGTTAAAATATGTTGGAGCAGAAAAATCAAGTGGCAATTTTTCACGTTGAAGACTGCATTCTCTAGATTGTGAGCGGTAGCATCTTGGAAGAAAATCAGTTTTCCACAACCTTAAAAAAAAAAATTTTTTTTTTAAGCCTCATGAATGCCTATCATTTTACCAAGAAGGCTTGAGATGAACTTAAATACTGAGGGGACTAGGATTTAAAATATAAAAATAAGCCTCCCCGTGCCCAGCACACACGTAACACACATTTAGATACTTCAGCATAATTAAATTTGCTGATAAACTAGTTTATTTGCCCTTTTGTTAATAAAGTCTTAAAGGTGGACTGAGGTGGAAAGGGAGCGAGTGTTTGTGGCGTTATTTTTCAGAAAGTCCGTAATAGGGGCTATGACCCTTTTCATTGATAGTGACGTGTACCATCTTGAATTAATGAGCGGAAGTGTAGGTGGAAGTGGACTAGAAGAGCACAAGGAGAAGGCATTTGTGCAAGTTTCCAAACTTGATAGATGTTTATACCTAATAAATGTTTGTGGAGTAAGCGTAGCTGCCAGCACCTATGTAAAACAAGAGGAAACAGAGCTATAAATGACCTTTAAACTTTTACTCACGCAATCCTAAAACTTTATTCTGACACGTGTCTGAAATTTAATATTGTGAGTGAAGAGTGTCACATATAATGAATGCATTTTTGGCTGATGCTAGCTCATAGTAAAAATTATTTCTTTGCCTTAATTATGAATGTAATTTTAAGGGCAAAGTCTAAGCAAAAGAGGTTACGTTCAAGAAAATGAGTGATTAGGTGGGAAGAAAATCTGTGGCTCCTGAACAGTAATTTATGAACTCTGGTGGAACTGAAAAGAACAGCTGAAACTGACAGTTGGCAGAGTCTGTCAAAGTATCTTGGATGCTGCATGAACTGTTTTTAATTGCAGTGAAGACAGCTGAAGTATCCGTTTGTAAAGTTGTGTCAGACAATAAAAAATTAGGGCATTCACGTATGTAAGATGAAGTCTATGGAAAACTCAGTGAGAAGGTCCCCTCCCTTTGGTTTGCCACCCCCCCCCCACAAGTAGCATCTCACAATAAGAGCAGTGAGTCACTACCTATTTCAGAGCTGTCAGACGAGTCAACAGAAATCAAGTAACTTCAGTTATTTCATGCTACCTTTGGAATATTTTGTTTGTTTATTTATTTTTTTGGAAACCGTAGTGGCATAGTGGTTAAGTGCTACGGCTGCTAACCAAAGGGTCAGCAGTTCGGATCCTCCAGGCGCTCCTTGAAAACTATGGGGGCAGTTCTACTCTGTCCTACAGGGTCGCTATGAGTTGGAATTGACTCGACGGCACTGGGTTTGGTTTTTGAATTGTTGCTTAGATCATATTGGCAACTAAGTGCCAACAACAAAGGACTAAAGCTCCCCCTACCCAATTAAAGCTAGTTATATAGGGTCGCTATGAGTTGGAATCTATTGAATGGCAATGGGTTTGGTTTTTTTTGGTTTATATGTAGGGTCGCTATGAGTCGGAATCGATTGGATGGCAGTGGTTTTTTTTTTTTTTTTGGTTTATATATAAAATGAGGGTCCTTCCTGCTAATGAAGTTGGCTGGTGCAGTTTCTGATTTATCTCACCTACCTGTGGGAGCCTCTGGAATCTTGCCTCTCCCCTTCCCCAGATAACTTGTGGAGGCATGGAATTGGGTGCTGCAGCATTGCAACTGAACTGAGTCCCTTCTTTGCTGAAGGACAGGAAGCTGACACGTCTTTGTGCCTCAGGCTGCCAGGTGCTGCTGTCTGGGGATTGTAGCAACAATGCTGAAATCTTAGTCCAGCACTGCAAATATGAATGAGCTTTGTTATAAAGGCAACCATAGTATCATCCCTAAGGGCAGAGAAATTAGATGGAACTCATTAGTTTTATATTTGTTCACTTTACAAACTTTTGAACCTTTATTATGTGGCCTGTACTGAGCTCAGTGCTGCTGACTAGTAAAATGTACTCTTTTCTCTCAAGAAGTTTATAGTTCTGAGTGGGGAAGACAGTCAAGCTTTAAAATAAAAGGTACAGTGAAATGTCAAAGGGTCTATAAGGTAAGGCACCATTAAGGCACTGTGTGTGTGTGTGTTTGTGTGTATTAGGTTGAGGGAAGGATGGAAAAGGGTTTGTGGTGGAGGTGACAAGTGTTAGATATTGAAAAATGAGTAAGATGGGCCTCATGGACAAATGAGAGGGCATTCAAGACAAAGGAAATAGTATGACTGAAAGCACTAAGACAAGAAACTGCAAAAACATTTGGCAAGACAGGCTTATCTTGCTTGGGGTCCTTGGGGGGATAGCAAGAGATAGAGCCAGAGCCTTAGGCAGGGGCCAAGTTTAGGTAGCCTTGTAGACCAGACCCTAGTGGTACAGTGGTTGAGAGCTGCATCTGCTAACCATGCTAACCAAGAGGTCGGCAGCTCAAATCCACCAGCCGTTCCCTGGAAACCCTATGGAGGCAGTTCTACTCTGCCCTATGGGGCCCATATGAGTCAATTGATTTGACCACAGTGGGTTTGGTTTTGGTTTTGGTAGACCAAACAAAAGACTTTGTATTATCCTGTGTTGTTGTATGCTTTGGAGTCAATTTAGACTCATAGTGACCCGATAAAACAGAGTAGAACTGTTCCATAGGGTGTACTAGGCTGTCATCTTTATGGGAGCAGATTGCCAGGTCTTTACTCCCAAGGAGCAGCTGATGGCTTTGAACTGCAGCCTCAGTTAGCAAATACTTAATCATTCCTGTAGGCAAGTGTATTTTAAACTTTTTTGGCCACGAGTCATTAGTAAGATAAACATTTTTACATCATGGTCTTGTGTACTGGTGTATAAATGACAAAATTTCAGAGAATAATTTTACTTTGTGTGATGCACTCTGCTATTTTCTATATTATTTTTAAGGAAGAACGAAGGTTGTGACCCACTGAGTTGATTTAACTACCCAGTGGTAGCAACTGGTGGCTTGGGGAACCATTACAGGGGTTTTTTCGAGGTTAAGATTTATTTGTGGTTGCTTTCTTGGAAACCCTGTGGTGTAGTGGTTAAGTGCTACAGCTGCTAACCAAAAGGTCAGTAGTCGAATCCACCAGGCACTCCTTGGAAACTCTATGGTGTGGTTCTATTCTGTTATATAGGGTCATTATGAGTCAGAATCGACTCGATGGCAATGGATTTTGTTTTTTGTTTTTTGTTTTTGCTTTTAAACTGAGGATATATATGTGTTCAGAAGTTATTTGTGTTATTTTCCCCTTCATATGGCTATGAGTCAAAATCGACTCGACAGCAACGGGTTTTATGGTTATGTTACCTATTGGAAAAATAGTTTCATTTGTTTTACTTTTTATTCTATTTTAGCTATCTCCATCCTAAATGTAATTTAAGTTTTTGACTCTATAAAACAATAACATGATTCCACACATCACAACTGCTACAGGGCTTTAAGTAGAGTAGCAGTATGAACCCTGGTAGTGCAATGGTTAAGTGCTTGGCTGCTAACTGAAAGGTTGGTGGTTTGAACCCACTAGCTGCTCTGCAGAAGAAAAGACCTGGCAATCTGCTCCTATAAAAATGACAGCCTAGATGTCTCATTAGGGGGAGAGTAATTGGGAGTGTGTAGCAAGGTGTATATAAGTTTTTGTGTGAGAGACTGACTTGATTTGTAAACTTTCACTGAAAGCACAATAAAAATTATTAAAAAAAAAAAAAATGACAGCCTAGAAAACCCTGTGGGGCAGTTCTGACCCATCCTATAGAGTTATTATGAGTCAGAATTGACTCAGTGGCACCTAACAACGGAACAGTAACATGAAAGATCAGGGGAAGCAGAGTGAGAAAACAGTTAAAGAAATTATTTAGAAATTGGTTTTGTATGTTGTATCCTGTGGAAATGCCAAAGTGAGAGCGATGGACACTGGCTGGGTAGGGGAGGTAGATAGTTGGACCAACCTTGGAAAACTTCATGATGGATGGAAAAGAGGGATGGTGATTGAGAAGTATCTGGTTGGCTGAATGGGACTTCCTCAGGATGAGGGTATTTTGTGTGCAGAGGTAAAAATCTAGGTAGCCAAAAAAAAAAAAAAAAAAAACACGTTGCTGTGCTCTTGATTCCAACTCGTAGGGACCCTATATGACAGAGTAGAACTGCCCCATAGGGTTTCCAAGGAGCTACTGATGGACTGAAACTGCCAACCTTTTGTTTGGAGCCAAGCTCTTAATCACTGCACCACCAGGGCCCCCAATGTAGGTAACAGCATGGTGTATTTGTAGCAGAGCCATTCATTCTCAGGTGGGCCATGGAATAGTGAATTGAGAAGTTTGAAAACAACTTTCTGGATAGCATACAAACTGCATGGAAAGTAAAAGTGAGAACATCTTGAAATTCCCTCAAGCAAGTAATTAAATGTTATCGGGTGTAGGTAGTAGCTGGACTGCTAACCAAAAGGTTGGTGGTTTGAATCCACCAGCCACTCCTTGGAAACCCTGTGGGGCAGTTCTACTCTGTCTTATAGGGTTGCTATGAGTTGGAATCGACCTGACAGCAACAGGTTTGGTTTTTGGTTTGGTTGGCGTATAGGTAAGATTTGCCTTACAACTTTATACTTATTTTACCTGTGACTAATGTAGAATTTGCTAGGGCTGCTAACCAAGAGGTCGGCAGTTCGAATCTACCAGGTGCTCCCTGGAAACTCTATGGGGCAGTTCTACTCTGTCCTATAGGGTCGCTATGAGTCGGAATCAACTAGATGGCAGTGGGTTTGGTTTTGGGTTCGGTTTAATGTAGAATTATAATTTTATTTCTATCAACATATATAAAGAGGATACCAACAATGAGAAGAATTCTCATTTTGAGAATTGGTTGATTTTTTGATAAATTAATGGAATAACTGAGCCCTGTTCTTTCTTATTTTGAACCCACCCAGTGGCCCCATAGGAGAATGACCTAACGATTTGCTTCTGTAAAGATTATAGCCTATGAAACCCAGTGGGGGAGCTTTACTCCGTCACATGGGGTAACTGTGATTTGGAATCAACTCGATTGCACCCAACAACAACAATAACATTCTTAGCTATATTTGAAAGAACTCATTTTTTGTTATTGGATTTTTTTTTTTTTGGCGATAATTATACAACAGCAAATCACGCTTGCTCTTTCCAAATGTTCTTCCCCTGTATATAACCTATTATTGCGTATATTGAAGAGTTTTCATTAGTTCCTTTTTGTTCTTGTTCTTATTTCGTTTATCCTTGTGACTTCATCCTCTTTTTCTCTTCTCCTAGTGATACAAGCAGGTTTTCAGGGATCCATAGTGGTGGGGATAATAACAACGGACTCTCATGGGTTTTTCCTTCCATACAATTGTTTTTTTTACAATGTAAGAGTAACAGGAAACATTTAAGCCCACCTTCAGCCCCAAACCTGCCACCTCCCTAATTTGCTCTTGAAATTTCCACCCTACTTCTTAGTTTCTGTTAGCTTCAGTGATTGCATTGGTGCTACTTGTCTGAGAACCTTCCCTCCCCCCAAAAAATTGAAGGAGAAATTTTCTTTTTAAAATTTGTTGGTGATGGGATGAAGTTGCTACCCATTGCCAACCACCAGATAGATAACATGATCACTACATGGGATAACAAGTTGTGTTGACTTGCCAAGATGTAGGAATAGTATTTAAATTTATAAATATTTTATGTTTTTCAGAAAAAACTAGGTCCTATGCTAGAGTTTAAAAATGAAAACCAAACCTACTTGAATATTTACATATTTAGCCATGTACGAAGTGAGTGGGAGGAAGAGAAGCAAGATTATAATACTTGAGTACTTGTGCAAAGCTGATGGTAAAATTGTGTAAACTAGTCAAGGTTGGTTAAGCCATGTCAGTTAACTTTGAGGAGGAGCAAGTATTAGAACTGGGATCATTTGGGAGACAGAATGGATGTGGTATATGATGTTTTTGGCTCTGGGCTGAGGTTTTTATACAAATGAAATGGTGATTATCAATAGCACATTAGGATGTGTTAAAGAATCGTGGTGACACAGTGGTTAAGTGTTTGGATGCTAACTGAAAAGTTCGTGATTCAAACCCACCAGTCACTCTGAAAGAGTAAGGTGGTCTGCTTCCATAAAGATTGCTGTTGTTGTTAGGTGCAGTTGAGTCAGTCAAACCCATAGCGACCTTATGTACAACAGAACAAAACACTGCCAGGTCCTGTACCGTCCTCACCACCGTTGCTATGTCTGAGCCCATTGTGGCAGCCTCTGTGTCAATCCATCTCATTGAGGGTTTTCCTCTTTTTCGCTGACCTGCTTTACCAAGTATGATATCCTTCTCCAGGGACCGAGCTCTCCTGATAACACGTCCAAAGTATGTGAGACGAGGTCTTGCCATCCTTGCTTCTAAGGAGCATTCTGGCTGTACTTCTTCCAAGACAGATTGGTTGGTTCTTCTGGCACTCCATGGTGTATTCAGTATTCTTCACCAACACCATAATTCAAAGGCACCAATTCTTCTTTGGTCTTCCTTATTCATTGTCCAGCTTTCACATGCATGTGAGGTGATTGAAAATACCATGGCTTGGGCCAGGTGCACTTAGTCCTCAGAGTGACATCTAAAGAATACAGCCTAGGAAACCCTATGGGGCAGTTCTACTCTGTCCTGTAGTGTCTCTATGAGTCGGAATTGACTCGATGACAATGGGTTTGGTTTTTTTTTGGATTCTTAGAATTATGTAATTCTTAAAAACAAGATATACAGTATTATGACCTTTTGATTGGTCACGTTACATAGGCATTAATCCTTTTTAAAAACATCCTGATGGGTCCTATTTTTGTTTCACTTATTATTTTATTTTCTTTGTTAATTTCCTGGTTCTAGTATAGAATTACTAAACTGTCACAACAAACTTGCTACCTAGCAGGAGCAAACAAGCGTGTACACACACACAAAAAATCCTGTTCAAAATATAAGTATATACAGGGTGTTCATTTATAAGAAGCTCTTAATTTTGTTTCATGACAGGTATGTTTTTATTAATTTAATAATTCTGAAATGAGGTCACAATTTTAAATATGTGACTTTTTTGGGATTAGGGAATGATGACATTTGGTTTAGGATAAATATTGAAATGTTATTCATGATAGTTAGAAAGTGACTATAGAAATTGTCCTTATACATAGTTTGTAGACTCAGTTTACTTTAAAGAAAATTTTCAATTGTAAAATACGTATAACAAAGTTTGCCATTTTCATCATTTTTTTAAGTGTAATTTCAGTGGCTTTATCATCACCACTTTATCATTTCACTTAAAAAAAAATTATCATCCAAATCAATTTACTTTTAAACGATTGACTGTCTCATATGAAAATGTGGTTAAATCTCAAAGGGACTGACCTCCCCACTGTGATGTCATTTTTGTTTTTAAAAAAAGTTTAAAAAAAAAAAATCTGTTCGCTTCTCTGGTAAGTAAAATTTAGAGTTAATTTTACAGGGCTATCTTTTTTTAGTGGCTTTATGAAGAAAAAAATTATCTTTTCTCAAGGTTTTTTTCCCCCTAATTATGGATTATGAACCCAGTTATGGCTCTAGTATAGCTAAAAGAATTTTAAATACTGTATAGAACTAATATTTGAAAACCCTGGTGGCATAGTAATTAAGTGGCATGGCCACCAACCAAAAGGTCAGCAGTTTGAAACTACCAGATACTCCTTGGAAACTCAATGGGGCAGTTCTGCTCTGTCCTATAGGGTTGTTAGGAGTAGGAAACTACTTAATGGCAGTAGGTTAGAACTAGTATTTGACTTCATTAAGCATTGAATTTCATTTACACTTAACTGTCTTTTCTCTTTAAAGTAGGATATTAGAGAAAGGCAAAAAGTCATTGTTTTCTTGTATGGAAATTAAAATTGTTGATGTAATTCAAAAAGATTAGCAGCCTAATCAATATTTTATCCTCATAGTACAGTTTACCTTAGCACTTTCTCTAAATTTTGAAAAATCATCTATCTCTTAATGTTAACCTAATATTAGCTTTATAAAAAATAGACCTGCTTTATGAACATTTTATTTTAATGTTCTTCCATAATTCATGAAGCGTTTCCATGTCATCTTTGACAAAGGTTGGTGCGAAGTCCTCAAGGTAGATCAGTTGTTACCAGAATTGAAGGCTTTTTATGAAATTACCAAGCCAGAGTTGGATAGAAATTAAAACAAAACTGTACTGAGGGACTGCAGACACCAAAACCAAACTCATTGGTGTTGAACCGTGAATCTCTATGGAAGCAAACTGCCACGCCTTTCTCCCTTGGAGCAGCTGGTGCTTTGAACTGCTGACCTTTCTGTTAGCAGTCAATTGCTTTAGCCATTGCACCACCAGGGTGCCTTGCAGATACCAAAGCAGCCTTTATTACTTTATAAGGTCGTTTTAAGTCATGTTTGTTATGATCATGTCTATAGGCATGTCTGATCCATGTGTTCCCATGCCTTAGAATACAGATGGCTGTAGGAGGAAGCGTTCTTGACTTCTTTTCCTCTCCATCGAGGGGTTTGTTTTTAATTTGCCCTTGTCTTTCTTTAACTTGGAGACTCTTAATGGAAATGTGCTCAGAGCCATAGCTCAGAAACATCTCTCTATGGCTATTGTACTTTGTGTTTCCTAATAGTCTAGTTCAATAGTATAGCACACATGTGTAAAATAAATTGAAAGAATTTGGGGAATTAGAGCCCAATTTTAATATATAGAAAATTATGAGTCCTGGCAATTGGGCATATAGTTGGGTATGCCAGGTTTTGTGATAATTTTTCTAGGTAAATTGTTGGATCCTTTCTTTATATTTAAGCATGCCTCAATCTTAAGCAATTGTTATTTCCCTGTTTCACCTAAGTATTTGTAAGTAAGAATTTTAAGAGGGTTATTAAGAACAGTGCTTTTCTTGTGCGTCAGAATTTTCTACCCTAGTTGCTTTCAGTTTCTCCCATTAGGCTGTTAATAATGGTCACTAGGAAATTATCTTAAGAGGCTTTGATGTTCAAAGAGCTCTAGTACTGATATTAGAAAATTTCAATCAGTCTTCTTTCATGGAAGGTAAGACTGTATATTCTTAAACTTAACAGGTCAAGTATTAATTTTGAACCAACTATACTATTTTAAGTGTGCCTTTACCTTTCTTTGTTTCCATTTTGTAAAACAGTACTGTTTTCTCTCTTACTCTGTTGTTATGAATCTCTGTCACGTGGCTTTTAACATTAAAATTCATGTGCTTTGCTTAATCACCCTGCCAGCTCCCAGATGTTTACAGAATGAGGATTCCACCTACTCTTGTTTACTCAGTATTGCCAGGGATCTGTATACATTAAGCTGAATGAGAAGACTCCCATGTCACCCTTATATTCATCTTTCTTGATGTTCTATTTAATTTTTTTTTTAATAGTTCTAAATCTTGCAGGCTGCCTTTTTCCTTACTTAATTGATAATCCATAGAATTTTAGTTGTCTGTTTTCTTTGTTGGAAACCCTGATGGTGTAGTAGTTAAGTGCTACGGCTGCTAACCAAAGGATCGGCAGTTCGAATCCTCTAGGTGCTCCTTGGAAACTTTATGGGGCAGTTCTACTCTGTTCTGTAGGCTCGCTTTGAGTCAGAATCGACTCGACGGCACTGGGTTTGGTTTTTTGGTTTATTTTCTTTGTTGCTTTCATTTAGTGTATTATTAATGTTAAATTGACATGTATTGCTACGTCGATGTGAGTATGGGGGAATGGCAAGATATTAATGATATTATTGCTATTTAATATTTTTGTGGCAAATTACTGTATTCTGAGTAATCAATATATGAACTGTGGGTAGTTAAGTTACAGGTTATTCATATGGTAGGAAACTTGCCTAAAGAATGTTTTCACAGCTGGTACAGTGGTAGTTAGAAATCAGGACACAATATTGTATATTCTCTATGATGTAGATGATATAAAATATATATGTCCATAAAAAAGATTTGAAGGAAATTCATTGAAGTGCTAACATGTTTATTTCTATAAAACCAAATCAAACCTGTTGCTGTCAAGTGAGTTTTGACTCATGGTAAGATTGTGAAATATTGTTCCTTGACTCTTTTGGAATCTTAATTATAGTAAATTATATGAATTAATGAATTACAGTGAATGTATTAATTTTCAGAGCTTCTCTTGGGGCTTAAGGGTTAGGGCTGTTAAAAATATATTAATACCTACAGTATGTTTTCAGGATCTAGTACTGTTACTACATATACTTGTGTATTTATATCAATTTTGGCTTACCTCAAGTTTTGTTTCATTCTTCTTTTCAGAATTAGCTAAAGAAGTAGTTGCTCTAATGACAGCAAAAATAGATTGTTTTAGTGTGTCTTAGTTATGAGGTGCTGCTACAACAGAAGTACCTCAAGTGGATGGCTTTAACAAACAGAAGTCTGAATTCAGGGTGCCAGCTCCAGGGGAAAGCTTTCTATCTCTGTCAGCCCTGGAGGAAGGTCCTTGTCATCAGTCTTCCCCTGGTCTAGGAGCTTCTCAGAGCAGGGACCCCGGGTCCAAAGGACGCACTCTGCTTCTGGCACTACTTTTTTGATGGTATGTGGTCACCCCCACTCCTTGCTTCTCTCCTATGTCTTGAAAGATATTGACTTAAAACAAAACCTGCTCTTGTAAATTGAGTCCTGCCCTATTAACATAACTGCCTCTAATCCTGCCTCATTAACATCATAGAGGTAGGATTTACAACACAAAGGAAAATCACATCAGGTGACAAAATGGTGGACAATCACTCAATACTGGGAATGATGGCCTAACCAAGTAGACACATATTTTTGTAGGACACAATTAAATCCATAACAAAGAGTAAATGGTATTTCTGCTGTCAGAGTGTCAACACTAAACATCACTTTTTACAGCTGAAACTAGAACTCAGAGGGAAAATGTGACTTATTTGAGATTATGCAACTGTGAAATAAATGGTAGATCGTGTGCTAGGTCTTCGGGCTCCTTAGGTCTTTTACCATTAGTTCAGGGGATCCTAAATGGATGCTCAGATATGTATAGATTCATTTGGAGTGAGTATTCTAACCCCTCATAGTTCTTAAAAAAAAAAAAATCAAGTTTAGGGCAAGCCTGTTATCTTAGTGGTAAATTCGTTAGATGTATGTATTTTTTTTCCTTCTAGATGGTACCGAAAGAAACTGTATTTTGTTGTATGTAGTTAAATCTCTGATCAGTGCATTACATTTTGAATACAGTTCTCAGATAATTTGATGTTATTATATGCATTTGGAGTAGCCTGTTCGAAATTGATATGAAATGGTACATTTCATCAGTTGGAGCCCTGTTAGCTGCCCCTGTGGTTTGGGGCACATGAGCCTCTGGAATACTTATGCAGGCACTTAAATATCCTTAGTCTCTACAGACTCCAGATCAGAAAAAGGAAGATTGAGATGGTATCTTGAAATACATTTTCCAGCCCAGTGCTGGACTGGGACAAGTGGAAGGGCCAGTTGTGGCATAGTGTGGCATCATGAAATAGCTGTAAATTACTTCAGTCCTGAATTTGTAAGAGAGAGTTGAACCATACTTACCCAAATTTAAAATTAAATGTTACACTTCCTGAGTTATTTTTCCCAGGGGTCACAGCTGTGTAATGTTATCACTGGCTGAGCAGAAAAGTGTTTGAGGGTGTAAGGTAGAGGACAATAGGGATAGGTGAGGACTGTGGGAAAGTGAGGAGAAACTTATTGTCCTGCCAAAAGGCATTCATATCCAGCATTTTAACTCTTTGGCCAAACACACATATCTCATCCCTTATTTATTCAACAAATATTTTTTGAGCTCCTACCATATGCTAGCTACTGTGATACTCTAATCTAGGTAAAATACAGTAAGTCTAGAAATGCTTTTAACTGTTGACTGAAGAAGGAAAACCAGAGCATAGCAGGGCAGTGGCAGAAATTAACATTAAGATCAGTGGATCTCAGTTTTGAACCTGCATCAGAATCACCTAGAAGGCGTGTTTTAGACACACACACATACATTACTGGGTTCTACCTCCAGAGTTCTTGATTCAGTGGTCCATGAATTTGTTCTTCTAACAAATTCCCAGGTGATGCTTAAGCTGCTGATCTAGTGATCTTACTAGAATTACTGCATTTGATAACTGAAGTTTACAAACATGAGACACTTTTATCCATTTGGAAGCCTCAGAGATGCCTGAAGCTTTATTTTCTCTCTGCTTTCAAGTTGTAAAAACTGTAATTTTAAACTGAGAAGGAAAAAGGAAACACTGATTCGGCCTCACATCTATTTTTCATAACTTAACAGACCCAGGACAACTTGAAACTGATCTCTATTGCTTTCCTTTTGGCAGTACTTATGAGTTATGTCCATTACTTCTGCCTTCCGACATTTCTAAATGTACTGTTTTTTAACCTACCTGACACTGCTTTGCCTTTTGAAGTTTTCTGATTTAGTAGGAAACATAATTTCCTTCTAGTCATTTATTCTGCTTAGATATCCTTAAGTTTGTCCAAATGCTGTATTAGTTTTCTTTTGCTGCATGGCAGTATCCACAAATTTAGGGGCTTAAAACAACACCCATTTATCATCTCACAGTTTCTGTGGGTCGGGAGTCCAGGCACTGGTTAGTTGGCACCTCTGCTCAGGGTCTCACAAGGCTGCAATCAAGATGGCAGCCAGGGCTGGGGTCTCATCTGTGGCTTGTGATCCTTTTCCAAGCTCATGTGGTTGATGGTAGAATTAATTTCCTTGCTGCTCTAGAACTCACAGAGGCTATGCCTTCAAGGCCAGCAGGAGAAGACTCTCTAATGCTTCATCTTTTAAAGAATTCACCTAAATAGATGGGGTCCAGCCAGGTTAATCTTTTTAATGATTAAGTCAACTGATTAGTAACTTAATCATCTGTGCGATATCCCATCCTATTCACCATTTCAAAAGAGCCCTGGTGGTACAGTGGTTAAGCACTAGGCTCTTCTCTGAGATTGTAGGTTTTGTCTCTGACCTGTTTCTCAAGAAAAAAAATGGTGTGTGTGTGTGTGTGTAATCTACCTCTTGGCATTCTGAGAGCAAGTTAAGGGTATTATTCCATTACACACCTAGGAGACATATTAAAAAAAATTACATGCTATAATTTGAGAACCATGAAGGGAGGAGTTTTTGAGGGGGTGTGGTTCAGTTTGTCACTATTTTTAGGCCCCATCTCTACCTTCTACTATTGGAAGAGGTAATTGCCTGACTGAGGGAGAGGGTGGGGTGGGGCCTTATTGTTCTGTTATTTAAACTTTCAAACTCTCTGATTTCAGTCCCATACCTCACACCCACTTCTGCACTCCTTTTACCTCTAAATTCTGGCCAGCAAATGGTTCACTTACTACTTTTCCTATTGCAGGCACTTTAGTTACAGCATGTTTGGCTTTGCCAAGTCAGGTACTATGCTTTCTATTTCAAAACTGCATTAAAATCTCTTATCCACTGATGTCATGTCTTCTATTCTTTGTTGTTATGTGATGGGGAGTTTTGGAAAGAAGATAAACGTGTGTGATTAATTTGCTATGTTTGACCAGAATCACTGAACCTTAACTTTTGAATTTACATAAGGCAGCTTTCAGAACGTGTTGACACCATTGACAGTTAATTGATTAGAATTTGATGGGTGATAAAGTATTGGCTTTCTAAAACTCTCCCTTGTAACCAACACCTGAAAGCTGAATGCATGATGTAAGCGCATCTTAAAAACCTAACACTCAGAAAAAGAGTGCCTACTTTCTCAACTGTGTTGGGTAACTAAGGTGTTGCTACAGTTTGTCCCCCAACATTGTGCCTTTTGAGCACTTGTAACAAACATTAAGCACTTAATTTGTGCTATGAGTCATGCTAGGCACTGGGAATACAAAGATGAGTCGACATGTAAACAAGAAATTACAGTATGGTGATTAAGTGCTGCAGTAGAGATGTATATTGTGTTTGGGAGCACAGCATGGAAAGTCCCTATCTCGGCTTTGGAAGGCCATAGCCAGTCTTGAGCCTTAAAGGACAAACAAGAGTTGACCAGGTGGGGAGAGAGTAGTAGAAGAGATGTGTGAGGGAGGTTGTTAGAGGGGAAATTTTCGGGCAGAAGGGTGAAGTAAGTAAAGCCTCAGAGGTAAAGTATACTAGTTAGAAAGTTTAGTTTGGCACAACTAGGATATAGCATAAAGAGAGATGAGACTAGAAAGGTAGTCAGGAACTAGATGTCTGTATTTTTCTTCTAGATTAGTGATCTTCACATAATTTGATGGGGTACCCATATCAATAAAATAATTTTGAGTGTATAATGTATGTATATTTATAAATTACATGCCCTACTGTATATATAGGTATACAGTAAATATATTTTATTGCATTAAGGTCATTGCATTAAGTAATGGTGAAAAATGGAACAATTTTAAGCTGGTAGAGTTATGCTACCATGTTTGTGTTTTAGATTAACTACTCAGGCTGCAGTGTGGAGGATGTCAGGACCCTCGGTGGTACAGGTGGTTCACACTCGATGACTAACCTAAAGACTAGCAGTTCAAACTCACCCAGCAGTACTGTGGAAGAAAGGCTTGGTGATCTGCTTCTGTTAGGATTATAGCCAAGAAAGCCCTATGGAGTAAGCAGTGTTACTCGGTAACACAATGACTGTGGGTTTGGTTTCGGGTTTATTGGTCATGGGAGAGGGCAGTGACAGAGAGAGAGAGAGAGAGAGAGGGCAGGGGGTAGAGCAAGTGGGTTGAGGGTCTTGGAGACACTAAGATTTAATTGCTTAATAGGTTAAATGCAAAAATTTAATTGAGGATAATGGTTTGAGCTAAATAAATAGAGTAGAATTGGGACTGCATTCAAAAGAGATTTAAATAGGTGAATCAATGGGACTTGACAGTGAACTAGATATATATGGGAGGGAAACAGGGAGTAGGAGATTGACTTTGTCAGCTATTAGTTGAGATAGGGAACCAGAAGTAGAGAAGCAAGTTTGCAGGATGATGAAATTGAGCAAAAGTTGATTATATTTATGGACATCCATGTGGGAATGTCTCATAGGTGGATACATAGGTCTAGTTTTCAGGAGAGAGAATTGGCAGGTGATAAAGTTTTGGGAATTATTAGAATATATAAGTCTTTGTTGAAGCGGTGAATGTGAATGAGCTCATTGAGGGTATTTATAGAAAAGAGCAGATCAGGCATCTCTGGGGAATAGTCATTTAAGAGGCAGGCAAAGGAGCTGAGAGAACCGTCAGCCCAACCAAGAGGGAACAGTGTCAAAAAAGCCAAGAAAAGGAGGGAGTTCCAAAAGAGGCGTGGTCAGGATCAAATGTAGCAGAAGCATCAAATGAGGCACAAAGTATCAGATTTGGTAAGAAGTGAGCCCTTAATGGCCTTACCTTGAGATGTTTGAGCAGCTTGGGTTAGAGGCCAAATTGCCACTGGGTTTGGGTGGTGGTGAAGGATGAGGAAGCAGAGACAAATACAGACTTAAAGATCAAGCTTCTTGAAAAATATATATGGAGAGAGAGAGCTTCAGCAAGGTCTAGGATTCTTTCGGTTTTGTTTTCATGATGGGGTTATTTTATGCATTAGTTGAAGGCCCTGGGAGTCTATAGCTAGGAGTATTTTAAAATTACAGTGGTTGATATTGTGTGCTGTTGAGTTAATTCCAACTTATAGAGACCCTATATGACAGAGTAAAACTGCCCCATGGGCTTTCCTGGGCCGTAGTATTTTTGGGAGCAGATTGCCAGGTCTTTTCTCCTGTGGAGCTACTGGGTGGTTTTGAACCGCTGATCTTTTGGTTAGCAGTTAAGTGCTTTAACCGTTGGATTACCAAGACAGGTGAGAGGAGATAATTATTGAGAAAAGAGATGGGAGGGAATAGGATCTGGAACACAGGTGGAGTAGTTAACTAAGTAGGATGAATATCTTCCTCATAGACTGGAGGGAAGTATGTAAGGAAGGATATGACCAAATTAAGTTTGTAGTTTATATGCAGGGGTCTGAAAGGGAGCTCCTTAACTGATGGGCTCAGTTTCTTCAGTTCATTCACTGATTGATTTAACAAGTATTTATAGAGTATCTGCTGTGTGTCAGGCACTGTTCTAAGTGTATGAGATACATTGATGAACAAAGATCCCTGCCTTCACGGAGCTTACATTCTACTGGGTGATCAAGGATGAGGCCATATGCTGAGAATGTAGGGAAAGAAGGTTGTTCAGGGTCTTGAGAAGAGAGGTGAAGAAGGGGAGAGATTGCAAACCATGAACAAAGAGGAACTTAAAGGGCCCACCTGAGGTTAGAAGTCAAAAGTTTTGGTGCTTTTATTGTTAAAACTGTCTAAATCTAGGTTACTACTTGTCTTAGTATCCCATGGACTGCCAGGATATTGAACAAATCTGTCTTGGAGGAACAGCCAGAATGCTCCTTAGATGGAAGGGATGGTGAGACTTTGTCTCTGTATTTTGGACATGTTATCAGGAGGGACCAGTCCCTAGATAAAGACATCATGCTTGGCAAAGTAGAGGGTCATTGAAAAAGAGGAAGACCCTCAATGAGATGGACTGACACAGTGGCTGCAACAGTGGGCTCAAGCATAACAAATATTGTGAGGATGGCCTCACTAACATAACAGAGACAAACCATTCCCAAACGGGACTGTAAACACAGGCGTAGAAGTTAAGGTTTGCAGCACATATTTTGGGGTGACATAATTCCATGCATAAGACTACTGTACCTAAGAAGCAGAAAACTGTCAGAAGGATTTTCATGGTCTTCATTCTGCTAAAAATGAAACATGAAAGAGGTATGTCCAATTTTCACAGTGTTTTATTCAGTTATTTTAATATGCCACATTTTCCTCCCTTAGTTGCCTTTTTCCTTCTGTAGAGAATGTTCCATCATCTTGGAAGACAAACCTAATAAATACTAAATTTGCCAGAATACCACCATTTGTTTAATATTTGATGTCTTTTCTTTGAAAAGCATTATGAAACCCAGTCCTATGGAAAGTCTTGGAGCTCTCCCGAGGCCAGGGACTACATTTAATGTTTACCTTCTCATCTCCTACCTATGCCCAGTGTACATAAACATACACAGCACATGTGCGTTCAGAGTGAACCATAGTGTGTAGTGGTTCTTTTATAAGTTTTTTTCTTTCATACCTAGGAACGTCACAGAAGTTAATGAATTGACTTAAGCTTTTAAACATTGCTCTGATTCCTACTGAGAACTCAATATATTATTGTTTTGGACACAGTTTTGCAATTTAACTTACCCTGCTTTTCTTAATGTTGATAAATATCAATATCTTTAGTCTTTATGTACAGGGTGGACTTTGTTTCCGCAATAATAACCCAAAGTACTTGTACCCCTGCGCTAATTCTGATTTCATTATTATGAAAGCTTGGATTGTGTTTTATTTATTGTGGGGACTTTCATGCTGAAAGAATGTCTTAATTGAGCAGTAGTTTTCTTTTTCATAGTAGTAAGAATCAATTAACCAACAGAGGCTTCAAAATGAAATAAATTTATCATTTGTTCTGTAAAATGCAATTGTATCATCAGGCCCCAAATTGATGGGGTTTGTTCCACTTATAAGCTTTTTTTTTTTTAAAACCTTGAGCTACAGGTTTGAGTCGCAGAAGCTGTAAGTAGAATGTACAGCATATATAGTACAGCCAGAGCAGGCTAGCTATCGAGGGCAAGATCTGTTGAGCTAGACTATGACTGCAGTTAAATTATTGATCCCCTTTTTAGCTCTGTAGGAGCCCTGGTGGCACAGTGGTTAAGCACTTGGCTCCTAACCAAAAAGCTGGCAGTTCGAACCCACCAGTCACCGTAGGAGAAAGATGTGGCAGTCTGCTTCCATATAGATTTACAGCCATGGAAATCCTATGGGTCAGTTCTACTCTGTCCTGTAGGGTCGCCATGAGTCGGAATTAGACTCGACAGCAGTGGGTTTGATTTTTTGTTTTTCATTAGCTGTGATTTTGGGCAGTTTACTTAACCTTTGTATGTTTCGTTTCTTCATCTGTAAACTGGGGGTAGAATTATGAAGATTAAGAGATAAAATACAAACAGGGTTCTTAAAACAGCATTTGTGGCACATAGTAACTACTCAATAAATGGTAATTATTGTTACTATGTATATTTTACAGTTACATTTCTAGTACTCAACTGAATTATATTTTTCTAAATAAAGAATATCAAAAAAAGTGAAACCTTGGTAGCACTGAAGACCAAAAATAAGTTTATTGAATTTATCTGTCCCCTTCAGATTAAATACCCATTAAATTTTTTTTCTCCCCCCCATATTTTATTTCCAAAGAACTTAATCTATTTAATGCTGTGATTTCATTGATTCTTTTGAAATAGTAGGCTGATTTCAGATCCTTGATGGAACCATGAAAATATTAGTTCTCAGTGAGGCAGTTGAGATTTAAATGGTACTTACTGTAGGAACAATCACTACTTCTACTATAATGAATTTTTAAAGAAATACTTAATGTTTTTATGAAAACTTTTTCTGTATAATTAAACCATCTTATTGCTCAGTCTACAGAAAAGTATTTAAATAATCTGATTGTTCTTCTTAAACATGTCACCAATTATGGAATTTTTTAAGGTCAGATACTATTAAGTCACTCACACTGATGTTTAATAATTATGAAGTTAGGGAAAAAAACAAAAATAAATGTGTACATATTTATTACCTGAAAATGTGTTTCTAAATGCTTACGGTAGCATTAGTTTAGACTATTAAGTGTCATAAGGGCAAGGACTGTGTTGTGTATTAATTCAGTCAACAAATGTTTATATTGACCACCTACTATGTGCCTGGCATTCTTCTAAGTGCTGGGAACATAGCCAGGAACATAATAAAGAAAGTTTCTGCCATTGTGAGCTTACTAAGTTTTAATGTAAATTGTATCTGCAGTGCTTAGCACAAGACAGGTGTTTGAGAATATTTTCCCTCACAGGCTTTAGCTCCTCCAGAGGCTGCGTGTATAGGGGTGCAACCTGTATCACTTGCCTAGCCCCTTACTTGCTAGGGGCTGTAAGTCAACGTTATGCTTGGGGGTTATGTATGTCCCCTCTACGGGTCAGTGCTAGGTCTGGAGAACTTTAAGCAGCCGAGTGAAATTTCAATCTAAAAATGTGATGTCTATGCAGTAGATATACTAGGTTGAGCCAGAGTGGCTGTTTTTTAGTAATTTTGAATGTTGTAATAATTTAACTTTAACATAAATAAGAATTATAGCAATATATTCATTTTATATAATATATAATATATAATTTATTTTTTGAAACAGTTTTAAGTTTATAGAAAAATTGTAGAAAATACACAGTTTCCATATACCACCTCTCCTCCCCTCACACACTGTTTCTGCTATATTAACATCTTGCATTCCTGTGATACATTTGTTAAAATTGATGAACCAATATTGTTGTTGTTAGGTGTCATCCTGTCAATTCGGACTCAAAGCGACTGTATGCACAACATTACCCAGTCTGCGCCATCTTCACAGCTGTTGCTATGCTTCAGCCCATTGCTGCAGCCACTGTGTCAGTCTACCTCATTGAAGGTCTTCCTCTTTTTCACTGACCCTCTACCAAGCATAATGTCCTTCTCCAGGCCTGATCCTTCCTGATAACATGTCCAAAGTATGTAAGACGCAGTCTCGCCATCCTTGCTTCTAAGGAGCATTCTGGTTGTACTTCTTCCAAGGCAGATTTGTTCACTCTCTTGGCAGCCCGCGGTATATTCAATATTCTTCACCAACACCACAGTTCAGAGGGGTCAGTTCTTCGGTCTACCTTATTCACTGTCCAGCTTTCCATGCATATGAGGCGATTGAAAACAGTATGGCTTCGGTCAGCCACACCTTAGTCCGCAAGGTGACATCTTTGCTTTTCAACACTTTAAAGAGGTCTTTTGCAGGAGATTTGCCTAGTGCAGTGCATCTTTTGATTTCTTAACTCCTGCTTCCATGGGTGTTGATTGTGCATCCAAGTAAAATGAAATCCTTGACAGCCTCAATCTTTTCTCCATTTATCAGGATGTTGCTTATTGGTCCAGTTGTGAGGATTTTTGTTATCCTTTTTTTTTTTTTTTTATGTTGAGGTGCAATCCTTAGTGAAGGTTGTGGTCTTTGATCTTCATCAGTCAGTGCTTCAAGTCCTCTTCACTTTCAGCAAGCAAGGTTGTGTCATCTGCATAATGCAGGTTGTTAATGAGTCTTTCTCTAATCCTGATGCCCCATTCTTCTTCATATAGCCCAGCTTCTCAGATTATTTGCTCAGCCTACAGAATAAAAAGAAAAAAAAAAAAAATAGGTATGGTGAAAGGGTACATCTCTGACGCACCCCTTTCCTGACTTTAAACCATGCTGTATTCCCTTGTTCTGTTCGAATGACTGCCTCTTGGTCTGTATATGGATTCCTCATGAACACAATTAAGTGTTCCAGAATTCCCATTCTCTGCAGTGTTATCCATAATTTGTTTTGATCCACACAGTCGAATGCTTTAGCATAGTCAATAAAACACAGGTAAGCATCTTTCTGATATTCTCTGCTTTCAGCCAAGATCCACCTGTCACCAGCAGTGATATCCCTGGTTCCACATGCTCTTCTAAATCTGGCTTGAATTTTTGGCAGTTCCCTGTTGATACACTGCTGCAGCTGCTTTTGAATGATCTTCAGCAAAATGTTGCTTGCGTGTGATATTAATTAACCAATATTGGCACAGTATTATTAATTAAAGTCTGTAGTTTCTATTAGGGTTCACAGTTTGTATTGTACAGGCCTGTGGGTTTTAATAGATGCATAATGTCATGTGTCTACCATTATAGTATCATATAGAATAGTTTGACTGCCCTAAAAATGCCTTGTGCTCCACCTGTATATTCACTTTTTCAAGTAGATTTTTCATGTAGTTGGAGGAAAGAACCTTAGAGGTAATTAATTCTGCCTGTGTTATTTTTAAGCGAGGCATCTGAGGCCCAGAAAACTTGAAACTTGGCCACAAGTGGTAGCTTGTCATAGAGCCTAGCCTTCTATTGCTTGGCTTTGTGTTCTTCCCTCGAGAAAGATAAATGCCCACCACTTAATATACTAATCCATTAGTACAATGCCAACTAAAGTGGGTTGTTGTGTGGCAGCCATTGTTCCAAATGATTTCTATATGTTATGTCATTTAATTTCTGCAACCCTATTGGTTTTTTTTTTTTTTTTATTGGTAGATACTATTTTTTTTATTGGTAGATACTATTAATATCCCCACTTTGTATGTGGAAAAACTGAGGTACAAATCAGTTGAGTGGTTTTCCTAAGAATCACATGCTCAGGCAGTCCAGTGCAGGAGCTCATGATATTTCCAGTAGTGCCATACTGCCTCTCACAGAATAAAAAAAGATGGCATGAAACAAGGTTTGGAAAGGTAGCTTAAGGCCGGGTTACGTAGATCCTTACAGACCATGGTAGGAGGTTTAGATGCTAGTTTAGGAGCATTCTAGCTTTCAGAACTATGAGAGAATAAATTTCTGTTGTTTTAAGCCACCCAGTTTGTGGTAATTTGTTATGGTAACTCTAGGAAATAAATAAATCAGGTTTCAGTGATGAGATGGACTTTATGTTGAGTTGACGTCAACACTCTGGAACAGACAGAACCTTAGTTCTCCATTTTTGACTTCACAGTCCTTGATATTTGAACACATCTATAATATTCTTTTTTTCTGTTTTAAAATAGTTCTCATTTCAGATTGTTTACAGACATTTTGTCATCTTGTTGTTTTTGTTAGCTGCCATAGAGTTGGCTCCTCACTCGTGGTGACCCCATGCACAGGGAATGGGGCCACTGCCCAGTCCTATGCCATCTTCATGATTGGATGGGCAATCAAACCATTTTTCCGTGGAGCTTTCATTGGCCGATTTTGGGAGGTGGATTGCCAGGCCTTTCTTTGCCATCTTGGTCTGGAAGTTTTGCTGGAACCACTTCAGCATCGTAGCCACACACAAGCCTCCACAGACAGATTGGTAGTGGCTGTGCATGAGTCTGACCTGGGAATTGAACCTGAGTCTCCAATGTGGAAGATGAATATTCTACCACTGAATCACCAGTGCTTTATTTTTCACCACCTTAATCCCCTTTAATTTCTCTCTTCAACTGAGGCATCCTTTGGAACTCAGCACTCCTAGGTCATTGTTACCCAGTTCTACATTTCAAACACGTAGCAAGCATTCACGTGGTTAGGATACTTCAAGTTTATAGACAAAGTCTCAAGTCTTTTTGTATGAACCATTGTGTAATGATTCATTTGTGTAATGGATTTTTTGTACTTAAATGCAAGACTTTGCACTTATTTTTATTAGAGTACCTTCATTGTGGGTTCAGCCTGCTGAGGACATTTCGAGTCCTGATTCTGTTGTCCAGAATGTATCTATTTCTCCCACGGATGCCCTGTATTTATGAACTTGATAAGCATTTCTTCTTTGTGTTCAACAAAATCAGTATTCAACTGGGCCAAGCACAGAGCTCCATGGAATCCTCTAGAAACATCTTCCATATCTGTCAGAGTTCTTTGAAGTTCCTGAGCCAACCATTTGCCTGAATCCATTTCTAGAACATAAACTCCTTAAGGGCAGTGTCTGTGCCCAGCATGTGGTTGGCACTCAATAAATACTAATGGCATAAATGCAAAGGAAAAAAAAAAATCAGGTTTCTAAGTCCCCAGGAGACTGGGTAGGGAGAGAGAATAGGTCCTGGAGATGGGTATAGATAACAGCAAGAAGCATCAGTTGTTAATAGTCTTAGGCAAAAAAAAATTTTTTAAGACTTTGAGCGGTGGTGACATCGTTGCCTGGGAATTAGTAACACGAGGTAAGAGTTCCTACAAATTAAAAGAGCTTTCTCATTCATTTAACAGATACTGCTTGCCACCTTGCCTGGTATTGTAGATACAAGGGTGAACAAAATGGGCATGGCCCCTGTCCTCATAGAGCTCGCAGTTGGGGAATGAGAATAGACTTCGTTATGATTAGTGTTTGCATGCTATATCTTAATTCATGTTTGTACTTTTAAACTGTTTTTATATTTAAAAATGGTTTTCTTATAAGCATAATATAGTTGGGTGTTGATTTATATCCAATTTGACAATCTTTGCCTTTAAATTGAAGTGTTTACACCACATGCATTTAATGTGATTACTGATATGGTCCAGTTTAAGTCTACCATCACGTTTATTTTCTATTCCATTTGGTCCCCTTTTCCTGTCTCTTTCCGTTTGTTTGTGTCTGTCTGTCTCTCTCTGCCTTATTTTGGATTAATCAAGTATTTTTTATTATTCCTTTTATCCCCTTTGTTGGCTTGTTTACCTTTTTTTTTTTTGGTTGTTTTTTAATGGTTCCTCAGGGTTTATAGTATACATCTTTAACTTACTACATTTTGTTTTAGAACGCAATAGTATAATGCTATCTACCTTTCACCTTTGTGGTATTATTGCCATATATTTTACTTCTATTAATTTAAAAAGTCTGCAAAATTATTATTATTTGTGATTTAAACAGTCAGGTATCATCTAAGGAGGTTTAAAGATTTTTTTAAATTATGTTTACCCAATATTTACCAATTTGAGGTGCTCTTTATTCCTTTGAGTATATTCAGATTTTTATACGGTATCATTTTTCTTCTATCTAAAACCCAATACAGGTCCACTGGTGATGAGTTCTTTCAGCTTTTGTATGTCTGAGAAAGTCTTTATTTTACTCTCTGTCTCTCTTTTTAATTGTACTTTAGGTGAAGGTTTACAGAACAAACTAGTTTCTCATTAAACAGCTAGTACACATACTGTTTTATGACGTTGGTTGACAACCCCACAACGTGTCAGCACTCTCCGTTCTCAACCTTGGGTTCTCTTTTAACAGCTCTCCTGTTCCCTCCTGCCTTCCAGTCCTTGCCCCTGGGCTGATGTGCCCCTTTAGTCTCATTTTGTTTTATGGGCCTGTCCAATCTTTAGCTGAAGGGTGAGCCTCGGCAGTGACTTCATTACTGAGCTGAAAAGGTGTCTAGGGGCCATACTGTCAGGGCTTCTCCAAGTATCTGTCAGGCCAGCAAGTCTGGTCGTTCTTTTTGAGTTAGAATTTTCTTCTACATTTTTCTCCAGCTCTGTCCAGGACCCTCTATTGTGATCCCTGTCAGAGCAGTCAGTGGTGGTAGGCAGGTAGCCAGGACGACATCTAGTTGTACTGAGCTCAGTTTGGTGGAGGCCATGGTAGATGTGGGCCATTAGTCCTTTAGAGTAATCTTTCCCTTGTATCTTTAGTTTTCTTCATTCTTCCTTGCTCCCAAAGGGGTGAGACCACTGGAGTATCCTAGATGGCAGCTCACAGGCTTTTAAGACCCCAGATGCTACTCACTAAAGTAGCATGTAGAACATTTTCTTTATAAACTGTATTATGCCAATTGAGCTAGATGTTCCCTGAGACCATGGTTCCCACAGCCCAGCAATTCAGTCCCTCAGGGAGTTTGGATGTGTCTATTTTGCTTCCATGACCTTGCCTTGTATAAGCTGTGCTGGCTTCCCCAGTATTGTTTACTGCCTTACCCTTCACCAGAGTTACCACTTATCTATTGTCTATTTAGGATTTCACACTCATTTTGGAAGATACTTTTGCAGGATAGAGAATTTTAGGTTAACAGATCTTTTTTTTTTCTCCAGTACTTTAAAGATGTTGCTGTTGTCTTTTAGCTTGTAATGTGCCCCTACCCCCACGCCCAAGACTACATTAAAATTTTCACGTTATCATTGGTTTTAAGCAATGTAATGTGCCTTGGTATAATTTTCTTCATGCTTCTTATGCAGGGATTTATTGAACATCTTGGGTTTGTGGCTTTGTGGTATTATCAAATTTGGGAAGGTTTCAACCATAATTTCTTCAAATACTTTTTTTCTATTACTCCCTGCCTCTTTGGGGACTCCAATTATACATATATTAGGCTGATCAGAACAATTACATTGATATATTATCTTTTTTTAGTCTTTTTTTCTGTGTTTCATTTTGGATAGTTTATGTTTTCAGAAGTTCATTAACTTTTTTCTTCTGCAATGTCTAATCTGCTGTGAATTTGATCCAGTGTATTTTTCATCTTGAATGTCTAGAAAATTGATTTGGAGCTTTTTTATTTTTTCAAGCTTTCCTTTACAAGCTTATGCTTTTTTCTACCTTCTTGAACACTTGAAATATAGTTATAATAACTATCTTAATATCCATGCCTACCAATCCTATCCTTTTTGTCATTTCTGGGCCTGTTCCTGTTGATAGATTTTTCTCTTCATTATGGTTTGTATTTTAGTTCTCCTTTAAATGTTAGATATTTTGAACATTACCTTACTGGGTAAAAAAAAAAAAAAACCAGTTGCCACCGAGTCGATTCTGACTCATAATGACCCTATAGGACAGAGTAGAGCTTCCCCATAGGGTTTCCAAGGAGTTCCTGGTGGATTCGAATTGCCATCCTTTTGGTTAGCAGCCAAGTTCTTAACCACTATGCTACCAGGGCTCCTTCTTATTGGGTAATGGATATTTTATTTTTTTAAATATTATTGAGCTTTGTTCAGACTCAGTTACTTGGAAATAATATGATCTATGACTAATTTTAGCTTAGTACTGAGAAAATGCTCTTATGAATACCCCACCCAGTGTCCTGTGTATTCTCCTTTCTGGCTGGGTGGAAGCATTGTCCTGCTTGCTCTTCCTGGTGGTTTTTCTCTGGCCTTGGATTTGTTTTTTAACATGTATGTGCTCATCAGTACTCAGCTGAAGAAATGAGGGGAACCCTCTACAAATTTCCAGAGTACTCTCTCTATTTTAGCTCTTTCCTATCTGTTCAGCTCCTTCCTTTTTAGGTCTCTGTCCTGTGAAGCCTAGCTGCCTTACCTCTCCTAATCTTCAGCCGCATCTCCTAAAAGTCAGAACTCTGTTCAGTTTCGTCCTTTCTGTGTTGCAGTGTGAAAACTCTCTTTAGTCAATAAGCTGATTATTTCTAGAGCAAGGTTGTTTCCTTCTTTCAAGGATCACTGTTCTGCACTCCCTGTTGTCCACTGTCTGAAAAACTTGTTTCATATATTTGAATATTTATACTTAAGGTAGGAGGATAGATCTAGTCCCTGTTACTCTGTGTTGACTAGAAGCAGAAGTCTGGGAGTAGACCATAAGAACTTCAAACCAAAAAACCAAACCCGTTGCTGTTGAGTCGATTCCGACTCATAGCAACCCTATAGGACAGGGTAGAGCTGCCCCATAGAATTTCCAAGGAGCGCCTGGTGGATTCCAACTGCTGACCTTTTGGTTAGCAGCCATAGCTCTTAACCATTATGGCACTGGGGTTTCTAATAACTTCATAGATAAATAAAAAGTTACAGCTGTGGCAAGTTCCATAAAGGAGAGCTAGCTGGTGCTGAGAGTGTTTAATAAGAGAATGTGAAAGTGTTGCCCAGTGATCATACCATATTCAAGTAATCAAATAAAAAGCAATTAAGAACTGGACGATATGTTATATGTATATATTACAATAAAAAAATCGAGATAGAATGTGAAACATATTTTAGAAAGATCTACATCATAAGTAGTTAGTAATCATTTATATGTTATGGGTGATGATTGCCTTGGAGTCAGTTCTTACTCATGGCCACAGCATGCGTTACAGAGTGGAACTGCTTGATAAGGTTTTCTTGGCTGTGATCTTAATGGAAACATATCACCAGGCCTTTTTCCACAGTACCACTGGGTAGGTTTGAACCACCAACCTTTGGGTTAGCAGCCAGGAACAAATGGTTTGTTATCACTTATCTAGGTGGCACAGTGGTTAAGTGCTTGGCTACTAACTGAAAGGTCGATGGTTCAAACCCACTAGTGACTCCACGGGAAAAAATATCTGGTTATCTGCTCCTGTAAAGACTATAGCCTAGGAAACCCTGTGGAGCAGTTCTAGTCTGTCCTGTAGGGTCACTAGGAGTCAGAATCAGTTCCATGGCACACAACAACAGACATTGCTACTTCGTTTGGCATTGCATCTAATGGTACCTGACAGAGTGGATAGTCAGTAAATACATGTTGAAGGAATAAATAAGGTAATGATACCATGCTTCATGTCTGAGAGTTATGACTTATGAAAAGGTCACTTGCATTAACCAAAACCAAACCTGTTGCCATCGAGTCAATTCTGACTCATAGTGATCTTATAGGACAGAATAGAACTGGCCCGTAGGGTTTCCAAGGCTGTAATCTTTATGGAAGCAGAAGGCCACATCTTTTTCCTACAACCAGGTGGTGGGTTCAAACCACTGATGTTTCAGTTAGCAGCCGAGCACTTTAACCACTTTGCCACCAGGGCTCCTTTCACTTGCATTAATCAAACCTGTAGCTGTCGAGTTGATTCCAACTTATAGCAACCCTATAGGACAAAGTAGAACTGCTCCATGGAGCAGCTAGTGGATTTGAACTGCCGACCTTTAGGTTAGCAGCCTGAGCTCTTAACCACTGCATCACCAGGGCTCCTTATGTGTATCAGGAAAGTTCAAATTCTCAGTTTGTATTAATATCCAGATACTAATTTTAGCTTCCTGATATTAGTTTCCTAGGGCTGCCATAAAAAAATACCGCAAACTGAGTGGTGAAAAACAGAAATTTATTCTCTTATAGTTCTGGAGGTTAGAAGTCTCAAATCAAAGAGTCAGCAGGACTATGCTCCAGCTGAAGGCTCTAGGGAGGAATCCTTTGTTGGTTCTTTTGGTGGTTGCCAGCAATCCTTGGCATTCCTTGATTTGTAGATGCATCACTCCGGTCTCTGCCTTCTTCTTCACATTACCTTCTCCCCTGTGTGTCTGTGTCCAAATTTCTCTTTTCTTATAAGGACAGTAGTCATTGGATTAGGGCCCACCACAGTCCAGTATGACCTCATCTTAACTTGATTATATCTGCAAAGATCTTATTTGGAAATAACCACATTCTGAAGTTCTGGGGAGACATGAATTTTGGAGGGACACTGTTTAATCCCATACAGGGTCCAATGAAAGAAATAGAATGTTTTCTAATATTTATATATATAAAAAAAAATTATATAGAGGAGAATATTTTCTAATATTTATATAGAGGTAATAGCTTGTTTTGCTATAGTGCCTGCCTCAGAGGAGTGAGGAAATAGATTATTTTGTTAGCATGACAATAAAGATTTATGTCTTCTGAGATTTTGAGTTGGTCACTGAGTTATTCAGTAATGAAGGAAAAACAAATGTAAGCTGAGTTTTCATTATCAGACATTATTTTCTTCAGAATACTGGAAAAGCACAGGCTGTAGAGTTAGTCAGGGTTTGAATCCCTGAAATACCATTCGTAGCTTGTGACCTTTGGCTAATTATTAAATCCCTCCTTTGGCTAATTATTGAAACAAGTCTTTTATTGTTTTTTATTATCTCATAACTTCTCTTATTTCTTAGAGTTATTTTGAGATATAAATGAGAATATATATGTAAAGTATTACATGTCATAGGAATTCAACAGATGTTAGTTTCTTCCTATAACTTTAACTCTCTGTCCTTCAACAGTTTCATATTTGTAACAGTGTTTTTCCTGGATCACATGTTCCTTTGATGCCTAGTGAAATGGAGAGAGAATGAGACTCGCTACTCAACTAGTCTTCACTACTTTTGAACAATTACTATAGCTTGTCCCATGGCAGTTATTTTTAATTTTTGAGCTTTAATTTTCATCATATTACAGTTGAAGATACCCAGTTGACAAACATATTGCCTAAGATGCTTTAATAAATACCCAGTTGGCTTTTATAGATTTCATGCTGCTTTTTAGTAATTCCGTTGCTATTAAAGAAACTTTTTATTTGAGGCATATGATTAGAAACTTATGTCTAATAAATTTAGAATAAATGTATAAATAATGGCAGGGTAATAGATTTTAACTGGATGAAGGCTTGAATGATTTATCATTTAATGAGGATATCAATAAGTCCTATTTATAAGATGTTAGGATGCTTTTATGCAGTTTTATTTTATTATATTTAAAAAAACCCACCAGTTTACTGACAAATATTTGGTTGTTCTTATATATGATGATCCAGAAGAAAAAAGATTGTCTGGTACTATTGGAATGTATGTTGTCTTAGAAGTCACATCATTTTCAAGGCAATAATGAGTATTTTCTAGAATAATCCATACAACGCATTTTATAAAACTTGTTTTTATGGAATCCAGCACCTGTCTGACTATGCCTGTGTTTGTGTGTATGAATACTGTACTGTTAAAGAAAGTATATACAGTGTCCTCACAGGTACACCTAGTTAGGGTGTTACATTTTAAAAATTGAAGCATAACATTTTCCTGGAAAAATTTATCAGAGGTGAAGACCAAGGAGTGTGGACCAGCTGTGACACTTTATATTAACAATGCATTTTAAGATGTCTGAAATAATGATGTTATGGTTGATTTTTGACAGATTGGAATTATGTTGAATGACACTCAAAGGCAAATTGAGGTCAGTGCACAGAGCATGAGTTTAAAATGATCCAGGCTGTTTGACAAGTACCGTTCTAGGTGAAGCTTTTCTGCTTGTCAATAACTGGCTGTGTCACCTAGGGCAACTTGTGGATCATTTCCTCCTCTTTCTTTAGATTTCCAGTGTGAGGTTTGCTCTAGAGTCTTAATCTCTAAAGTTTCTCTTAGTACTAGAGATTTGTAACTAGATTAAAAAGATTTCTTTTGAACTATTCAGTAAATTTTTATTGCCCTACTACTTACCAGATTTTGGCATGTAATAGGCTTCTTTATCCAAATAAGAAGTTCTTAAGTTATTAGATAGTGAGAGTTTTCAAAATAAGAATACAGTGTCTCAGAGTATGTGAGATTTATTGAAGTTCTATAGCAAAAGCATATTAAAGTCAGTACAGAACAGTAGAAAGAGCCCTGAATTTAAAGCCAGAAGATGTGGTTTCTCATTCTGACTTCTTGAATGCCAAGTCTTCATTGTAAAATGGTCTTGTTAATACTTTGCTTTACCTATTTTACAAGATTCACTATGAGTATTAAACAAAACAGTCCATGCAAAAATACTCAGAAAGTAACAACTTACATACCAATGCAGACACTTTTAGCATTTTGTTATCCAGTTTGTGGTATGCCTTCACCATCTTGCTATCTACTATCTGACATTTTGCCAAGAAATGGAGAAAATAAACCTGGTAAGATTGTGAAACATACAACTTCGGGCTAAAATTGAATTTAAGATTTATTATGGACCTGTTTACTATCTTTCCCTATAATTAAAAGATGATTGAAATGAATCATACATTGCCGCTCAGAAATTGTGTTAAACATTTCAGAAAATTTCCCCAAACCCATGTTCAAACATCTGGAAAAATTAGTTTACTAATAAATTTTTTTCAGTTGCAGTAGAGTCAGTTCCAATTTATAGCGAATTTGTGTGTCAGAGTAAAACTGTGGTTCATAGGGCTTTCAGTGGCTGCTTTTTCAGAAGTAGATCACCAGGCCTTTCTTCTGAGGTGCCGCTGGTAGACTTGAACTGCCAACTTTTTGGTTAGCAGCGGAGCGTGTTAACCATTTGCACTACCCAGTGACTTACTCTTTACATACGGGGAGATCTCAGAAACTCCCTGTTCAATTTGATTTGTACAGATTGCTTTAGAGCAGAATATTGCTGCATTTGAAGTTTGTGGTCTAAAACATCCAATCCAGCCAACAAGAAGGATAGTGCAGGAGGATAAAACTTCTAAAACAGACTGAAAAGCTCCATAGACTGGTCAAATTGCCAAGGAAAGATAAAAACAGAATACCTCTTCCCTCCTCTGCTGGCAAGTAAGTGGTTAATTTCAACAATGAGCTTAATGACTATTAAAGTTAAATGATATACTGTCTAGATGTTTTACCCAGTAGATGTAAATTGTCCAGTAAATAGTATCTAATTCTTAAAGTCAGCTTGGAAGAGGTCTTAGAAATATAAACTGTTATGAGTGGGTATTTTCTTAGCATCTTTTCTTCATTTTCACTATCTCAGTTGGAAAAAGATACCAAGAGAGGGTACAGATGGGCAGTACTATCAAGGCCAGGTGGTAGATTCTTGAGTAATTTTGGTGATTGAATTCCTGTTTACTTATAGTATTTGAGAACTTCATGTTTGAGGGTTTTGTGGTATTTTAATGTCAGGTATAATGTTTCAATAACAACATCACAAGGACTGTGAAGAGCATGGGACCAGCATCCAGAGAGTAAGTGACAAGTTATTGATTTATCTTCATGATTGCCTCTGTGCTGGAATTTTGTTGACAGAAAGTGAAATAGTACAGGCACACAACCATGGTTACTATGCATGTTAAACACTCTTAAGAGTACTTAAGTGGTTTCACGAGGATGTGTATGTGTGCACTGGCACCACTTTTACCTGTAATTTGAAAACAATGCATACTCCAGTACTGCATTGGAATGCTAGTATTGGTTGGAAAAATCCCAAAACTTGTTTTATTCATGCCAATTATCGTTATCCTTGATTTTTCCTTCTTCAAGGGAAAATACCTCTTTGATTTATAAATTGATTGAATGATTCCACTTCTGTAACAGAATACAAAAAATATAAATAAAATTAGTACTGGTCTACGTGAGGTGAATACATTGGTCTTTGAGACTAGATGTTAGTCGATAATTCCTAAGTATCTAATACCTGTTTCAGACATTGGTTAGATTTCCTCACACATGATATTCCTGAAAAGGATGACATGATAGGAATAATAAGCATGTCTTGGCAAAATTTGAGCGTTACTCATATTTTCTGCTTTTTCCCTGCTGTTTTTCTTATCTTGATTTTGTTTCTGGCAAAAACAACTAAGAATTTAATTCTTCCATCATTTCTTGAACATCTCCCATGGACCAGGCTTCAGTTTGGTTAGAACTGTAAACTCAGATTTCCATGACAAAAGAATCTTTTTCCCATCCAAGGAGTCAGTATAGGATAAAAATACATGCTTTAGAACCAGACATGTTTTAATGCCATCTCTAGTGGTTGCTTAGATATGTCATCTTGAGCAAATTATATAATCTCTCTCTGCCTCAGGTTCTTCATTTTCTAGAGGAGGTATTAGTAACTATCTCTAAAGGTTGAGAGGATTAAATAGCAGTGATAAAGTGCTTAGAATAGTGCATGACTATGTGACCATGTGGTAGCTCTCATAAATGTTACAGATAGCCAAAGAATTTACTACGTATCCATTTAGTAAGTTTAGGCTTTTGTTTCCAGGCTTAAGTGGGGCATATTTAAATTTCTTAAATTTGATTTTATCCAATCTGTGGTTCCCCTTCTTTGGCACAAGAGATGGAAGCTGTTAAATGATTTATTATGTACTCATCAGCATAAAAGGGAAACTTGAAATATCACATAATTCCAATTGCAAAAAGCTGAAAACTGTGAACTTTTTTCCATCACTATTTTTTATTCAATATCTAGTGTTTCAGTGATTTCACTTTTATTATATTATAACTAAACCTTTCCATTTTCACACAATTTTCAGTAATTCATAAAATCAAGAACAAGATAAAACTGGACAGTTAACGCAGTGTTGGAAAGGCATAGATGAATGGATACAGGAGGTATCTGAGATGAGATGATATCATTACTTGAGTGGAAAGTGAACTGGGTTTGTTAATAAATGAGTGAGAAGTTCATTGAGTTGAAGTCTTGTTTGAGTAGAACAACAAGACAGGTTTTTCCCTAGCACTGTCATATGAGATATTCAGTAATATCATGACTCAATGGTAGTTTCTTTTATGAATCTGTTAAGAGATTCAAGAGAGAACTTTGAATCTTAACTCAGTGAAGGCATTCTTCTAGGGAACTGAGATAACCAAAAATTGGCCTTCTGATTATATCACTAATGGGGTGGGGCGCGCTGGAGGGGAATTTAGTCTTGGAGAATTTAGAATAGTTAACAGATTCCTTAAACAAATGCTTTTGATATTTCTGCCAGAGTACCTTAATAGTAGAAGAGAGTAAATGCCTGTAGGGTACTGGGGATAGGTTGGGTCAGTTTCTTTAAGTGTTGTGGTTTAACTTATAAATTCATATAAACTTTGCAGTCTTCTCCATAGTCTAGCCATATTTATTTTTGCTATAAAGAGTTTTTATTACCATGATGTAAGATTGTTGCAGGATGACTTGCTGTGCTCGTCCTATTATTTTTAGTACCTTGTTGTTACACCACTCCTTTCTCCTTTCTTGAGAAACAGGCTAGTTGTTTTTCTCAAATGTGTCAAAAGAACATTGGATTGAGACCCTAAAGCTTTTTCACATAATGAGAGGCTGCTTTTGACGTGGAAAGATTTAAGAGTAAATATTACCAGTTTGTCCAGAGTGTCGCTATGAGTCAGAATTGACTTGACGGCAGTGGGTTTTGTTTTGTCCACAGTCCCTGGTATGGCTTCTATAGAAGAACTGAAGAGAAATAGTTTCTAAATGGCCATCAAATAGCTGGATTAAGTGATCTTAATTGGAGTTCTGGTATTATCTATTTAAATATTGTGGAATGCCTGCCAAACACAAGGCTTTAGTAGAAATGATACTTACTCTACTTATCAGTTGATTCAGCTGATATTGTCTGTAATTGTCTAGTTAATGAAACTGTCATCTTCTTCTATGCTGTATTATCTGGAGACCAGGTAGGGAACTTTGTCCAGTTTTAGATAATTAACTTTCATAAAGTTGATATTTTGGGAACCATTAGGGCAAGGCTGCTAGTTCACAGTTAAAGCTGTAGAGTCATAGTTACTTGAATAAGATAACTCTAGGTGATGTTACATATAAAGAGAATTCTGAGCAGACTTAGTTTTTGATGGGAAAGCTTGCATCAATGGAGATTTTGCATCATTTGCATCAATGGCTGATTTCTTTTGTAGGAGCCATTCCCCAGGCAATGGTGTCTCCAAATCTGTATTAGCTAGTTGAGCCCAGTAACACTTGGACTGTAATATTTTTTACTGTCCCTCATTGTTTAAAAATTTAAGGTATATCAAGGTCACTAAAGTACACAAATCAATGAATTTTTACATATATATTTATTCATGAAATCACCAGGACAAAATTCTACTAGCAATGTTTTTAAAACAAGCAAACACATTGTATTGAAATTGCTTGCTTAAAAAATTCTTAATATGAATAAAATACGTGTTCATATAGAAAATGGAAATTAAAAGAGAGAGTAATGGACAGATGAGAGCTGAGAAAGAGCAAAGAGCCATACAGTGTTTATACCTCCTGGCCTCACAAAATCACACTGGAACCTTTTAAAAAGCACTGATGCTGGGGTATCTGTCCAGACTGTTGATTTAGGAGTAGGGTCTGGACATTTCCAATGCCCAGCTAGGGTTTAGAAACCCTGGCAAAAGGCTTTGAGGCCATTTTGAGGACTTTGGATTTTACTATGAGTGAGATTTGAAGCCATTGGAGGGTTCTGAGGAAAGATCCACCTGACTTACCTTTTTTTTTTTTTAAACTCTTTATTAATGAAAATTTCCAGACATACACAAAAGTAGAAAATATAACAAACTCCCTGTACCCATCATCCTACCCCCTTTAATTGCCACTGACATTTTGCCATACTCGTTTTCCCTTTTTTTCCTCTGGAATATTTCAGTGCTAGTTTGGGTTTTTAGAAGGATCACTCTGGCTTCTGTATTGACAGAAGGGGAGGCAGTACAAGGGCTAAAGTAAGTGTATCCCCCATGTATTTTTTTCTATGCACTTATTTTTTAACAACAACAAAAAAAAGAATTATACTGTACTATTTTATAAGCTATTGCCATTTACTGTATTAAACATCTTATGTCACTGAATATTCTATGACTTTGTAATGGCTATATAGTATTCCATTATATGGATATACCATAATTTATTTGATTTTACATTATCAAACATTTTAATTCACGATCTTTAGTTATGTATTAATGTGGCAATACATTCTTATAGCTAAATCTTCACACATATCTATGGCTATTTCATTAGGGTAAATCCTTAGAATGGAGTTGGTGTGTCAAAGGAAATGCACAAAAGGTTAAAGGCTTTTTGATATGTATTGTCAAGGTGTTTTCCAGAAAGACTTTACTAATTCATATTCCCATCAGTCACTTCTGAAAACATCAGATTTCCTTAAATTTTCATTAACATTGATTTCTGTCATTAAGAAAAGTTTCATACTTTGAGAGGTGAAAAAGTGGTAACTCATGGTTTTAATTTGCAGTTGTTTCTAGTCTAGCTCAATTTCCTCTTTATTTGCCTTTTTTTTTTTTTTTTTAATGTGCTTATTCATACCATTTGCTAACTGTGTGATTTTCGGGAAGTCACTTAGGACTTTGTTTTCTTAGTATAAGATGGATGTTGTGTAACTGCCTCATGAGGTTTTCATGAATAGTAACTAAAAGTATTTTGCAGGCCCAGGTTTTTAAACTTTTTAACCATGATCCACAGTAAAAAAAAAAAAAAAAAATGCATCTTACGTTGTGAAAAGCATACATAAATATGTAACTGAAAGTTTCATGGAACAAAGAATACGTGTGCTGTATTTGTGCTGTATTGATGATACTGATTGTCATCAGATTTAGAAAAATGAGTAATTCTGCCCTTCTCTACTTCAGTGATTGACCTTAATTATATTTATACATGTGGTTAGAATTGTACTTATGAAATGTTCACATGTGTATAGTTTGGGTGGTGAATTTTAGATTCTGGCCTTTTCACTATCTGGAGCTAAAATAAGGTTTTAAACAAGCTCAGGAATGAGTCCAGAAATCCACTGGGCTCAAATGGCCCAGAAATACATCAAGAGCTAGTTGCTCAGTCTCACTAGTAATCAGAGATATGCAAATTAAAACAACAATGAAATATCATTTCATGCCCATCAAGTTGGTACAACTTGAAGATGTTACTTAGACATTAGCAAATGTTGGAAGAATATAGTATAAGACTAATAAAAGTGTAAGTTGGTACAAGCACTGTGAAGAGCAATTTGGAAATATGCTCTGATGCATACCCTGTGACCAGGAATTATGCTTCTGGTGTATCTTAGTCAAACTCTTGCATGTGTATACAAGAAGATATACATGGATATTCACTGCAGCATTGTTTATAATAGTACAAAAGTGGGAATAATCTATATGTCTATCAGTAAGGAAGTGGCTTCATAAAATATTGTCTAATTTAGTATTCTCCTCTAGAAATACAGTGTGAACCATGTATGTAATTTTAAATTTACCTTTAAAAGTTAAAGGTGAAATAAATTTTAATATATTTTGACATGATATATCTAAAATAATCTTTTCAATATGTGATACAAAGATTATTGAGATACTTTATAGTCTTTTTTCATACTAAGTCCTTGGAATCCATTGTATATTTTCCACTTACAGCACATCTCAATTTGGATGCCAAATTTTCACTGAAAATAATTGATCTAAATTTAGATTTCATAAAATTTACAGTTGAAAAAGTAGATTCGCATACCCAAGTTGTTCCATACTTAGTTAAAAAATTTTTGGTAACTGAATATAGTGTTAGATAAATCTTACATTAATTCAGTTTCACAGTTGGACTAGCCATACTTCAAATCCTCGGAAGTCATAGGGCTTGTACTGTTAGTTTCCATCTGGTGGATCCCAACTTACGGTGATCTTATACTGCTCCACTGAGCTTTCAAGGCTCTGACCTTTCAGAAGCAGATCACCAGGCCCTTCTCCCAAGGTGCTTGTGGATGGGTTTGAACTGCCAACCTTTCGGCTAGTACTCAACTGTTGACACCACCCAGGAACTCTAGTCACGTGGCTGGTAATACCATATGGACAGGGCGGGTATAATCATAGCAAGGACTGATACATGGCACTTAGTAAGTGATCTTTATATGGATAAAATAAAGTATGGCTGATTATTCAAATTTCGTAGTGCCAGTAAGAATCCTTGGAGATATGGTCTGGAGTTTTATTGCTTGAGATATTTTAAATGTTCCGAACACTGCAGAGAATAATGTAACACCTATGTATCCACTATTCAGGGAGCTATGGTGGCTCAGCGGTTAAATGCTCGGCTTCTAATGTAAGTGTTGATGGTTCTAACCTGCCCCGTGGCTATGCAGAAGAAAGCCCTGGCAGTCTGCTCCTGTGCAGATTACCACCTTGAAAACCCTGTGGGGCAGTTCTGCTCTGTCACTTGGGGTCACTGAGAGTCGAAACTTACCGTCAGGACCCAGCATCAACAACTCAGTATTCAGATTTAGCAAATGTTAATGTTTTGCCAAAGTATCTTCTCGTCTCTTTAATACTGAGTTTATCTTTTAGGATATTTATTTGTTGAGACATCAAATAGATTGAGTATCCATTTGTTTAGGGTGCAAGAAAAAGAGTACTTAAGAGCATTACTGTTCTTTGATGGCAGTATTAGGACTTAAATGGCCTTTTTAACATTTAATTCACTTTTAAGGATTTTAGGAGCCGATGTCTATTAGAAAATCACATGTTTTAGATTTTTAGGATTGTACCATCTCTATTTACAAAAGTTAAACTCTAGTTATTGAAAAGAGGCTTTTTTTTTTAGATTTACTTACATCGTCATGTCTCAGAATTTAGCTTACTTAGTGGAAATTACCTGGAAAGAGGAGAATTTTCAAAGCCTAATAAAATTGAAAGTACAATACTAATTTTAAATGTAATTGGATTTAAATACATCAGGCTTATCTCCTGATATATTTAAAAACACCTTTATTTTATCTCAGATGGCTCCATTTTTTAATAAGGGGATGGGGTAGAGGCAATGTCACTGGGTAGTTAATAAATAGCAAGCCAGGGTATTTAAGCATTGATGGTGTTGCTTAAATATATACATTGCATGGGTTTTCT
This sequence comes from Loxodonta africana, assembly GCF_030014295.1. Classification (NCBI taxonomy): domain Eukaryota; kingdom Metazoa; phylum Chordata; class Mammalia; order Proboscidea; family Elephantidae; genus Loxodonta; species Loxodonta africana. The sequence goes on along the minus strand of NC_087343.1, from coordinate 84,227,521 downwards.
TGTTTTTTGTTGTGAATTTTGTCATTCCCTTAGACTTTTAAATGTAACAACTGATTAAAGTGCCCAAAAATAAGTAAATATTAAAATTTCTAATAAAGGACTGAGATTAATAAAAATTACTCTTAAGGTAAGGAATATAATCAGCGTTGTTACTGTTTTAATGTATATTTATAATTTAGTCATCATAAATTCTAAATGGGAACTTCATTTGATTATATTTTCTTCGTATATGCCAGTTAAACCAGATACTTGGTGTCATGAGAGTATTTCTGATGCCCCATTGTTATAATGTAAGCAATGATTATTAGAGATATCTTTCATATGAATGTGCAAATAACTGATTAGAAAACCAAGGAATTTAGACCATACGATTTTTAAAAATCCTTCCAGAAAAGATACTGTATAGCTATTCATTTTACATTTTAAGCATATATACCCCTGTTACAGCAGTGTCACGTTATAATTTTGCATTTGTTATAAATTTATAATTTACAAGTTTTAAAAAACATGCACCTGCTATATTTTTGATTTATCACTAGATGGAGTTCTTGTGGTATAACTATGTGTTGAGTAGCCATTAGTAGAATAATCTTTGCTTTGGTCAAAGTAGGCATGTTAAGAGAAAAAAAAGGCATTCCATGTATAAGCAGTCAGCTACTAAAACACATAACATGGTCATAGAAATAAGCAGTATGCATTCATAATCTTTGAGCAACATCAAAACAGCTAATTTAATCAATAAACTTTTTCTGTTTGTGTGTGTGTATGAGAGAGAAAGAGACAGAGAGGGAGGGGAGAGAGTTAGTTTAGAATTTTAAACCAGTTCCCAGATAATCTTGTAGAATTACAATTTATTATTAACTTGTTCAGGATAGTTTTTTTTTTTTTTTTAAGAAAATTCCAGTACCCGAGTCTCTGCTGACTTGGAGACATACTGTGCCGCTTCACGATTCTTTAGGCATCACATTTGTAGTTATGTGGTCAGTAGTGTCTGTCCACTCCTTGACTTATTCTTGCCCATGTCCCTTTAGCCTTAACAAGTGTTGTTCAACTTCTCTTGCTACTTCAAACTTAAAAAAAAAAAAAAAAGTTGAAGGTACAATGTTGTTTTTGTTGTTGTTAGGCGCCATCAGGTCAGTTCCGACTCATAGCGACCCTGTGTACAACAGAATGAAATGCTGCGCCACCCTTGCAGTTGTTGCTATGCCTGAGCTCATTGTTGCTGTCACTGTGTCAGCCCATCTCGTTGAGGGTCTTTTTCCCTGACCCTCTACTTTACCAAGCATGATGTCCTTCTCCAGGGACTGATCCCTCCTGATAACATGTGCAAATTACGTGAGACAAAGTCTCACCATTCTAGCTGCTAATGAGCCTTCTGGACGTACTTCTTCCAAGACAGATTTGTTTGTTCTTCTGGCAGTATATTCAATATTTTTTGCCGAGACTATAATACAAAGACTTCAATTCTTCTTCCTTATTCATTGTCCAGCTTTTGCATGGACATGAGGTGACTGAAAATACCATGGCCTGGATCAGGTGTACCTTAGTTCTTGAAGTGACGTCTTTGCTTTTTAACACTTTAAAGAGGTCTTTTGCAGCAGATTTGCCCAATGCAATGTGCCATTTGATTTCTTGACTGCTGTTTCCATGGGCATTGATTGTGAATCCAAGTAAAATGAAATCCTTTACAACTTCAATATTTTTTCCGTTTATCACGATGTTGCTTGTTGGTCCAGTTATGAGGATTTTTGGTTTTTTGTATGTTGAAGTGTAATCCACACTGAAGGCTGTGGTCTTTGATCTTCATCAATAAGTGCTTCAAGCCCTCTTCACTTTCAGCAAGCAAGATTGTGTCATCTGCATATCTCCAGTTATTAATGAGTCTTCTTCCTCCAACCCTGATACCCCATTCTTCTTAAATTACTTGCTTAGCATACAGATTGAATAAGTATAGTGAAAGTACAATCCTGATGTACACCTTTCCTGATTTTAAACCATGCAGTATCCTCTTGTTCTGTTCAAACGATTGCCTCTTGGTCTAAGTACTGGTTCCTCGTGAACACAATTAAGTGTTCTGGAACTCCTGTTCTTCGTAATGTTGTCCATAATTTGTTATCATCCACACAGTTGTATGCCTTTGCATAGTCAACAAAACACAGGTAAACATTTTTCTGGTGTTCTCTGCTTTCAGCCAAGATCGTCTGACATCAGCAATGGTATCTCTCATTCCATACCCTCTTCTGAATCCAGCTTGAATTTTTGGCAGTTCCCTGTCGTTCTGCTGCAGACGCTTTTAAATGATCTTCAGCAAAATTTTAGTTGTGTGTGATATTAATGATATTGTTCGATAATTTCTACATTCTTTTGGATCACCTTTCTTTGGAATGGGTAGAAATATGGACTTCTTCCGGTTGGTTGGCCAGGTAGCTATCTTCCAGATTTCTTGGCATAGATAAGTGAGCACTTCAGCACTGCATCTGTTTGTTGAAACATCTCATTTTTTCTTCAGTTCTTTCAGCTTGAGAAATGCCGAGCCTGTTCTTCCCATGCTTCTTGTCTTACCTCCTGTTTATTCTAATCAAGCAGGGTGTTTCACCTGCAGTTAGTTGTACTTTCAGCACTTTCAGTTGCACAGTTTGACATGTTTGGATTTCTACTCCACTCTTTCTTTGCCTTTATTCTTCTTTATGAATAGTAGTAACTTTTCATACAATGTACTGTTAAAACATGTGAGGTACAAGCTATAAAAATGGTCCTTTGGTCTATGATTTTTGGTAGCCTTCAAAAATGGTTCCTAGAACATTTCTTTCTTGGTGTTAATTATGATATTTTCCTGTACAATGCCATTTAAAAATGTATTTTAGTACTTTTACTAAACAATTAAATAGTATTGAAGGAATCATAAAAAGAAGTAACAGTCCCCTATGCTGTTTCTCCTTCCTCTACCTCCATTTTCCAGAGGCAACTACTTTTTAAAATTCCAATTTTTATTATTTTGATGGTTAACTCCATGTCTCTGATATTCTCTTATGCTGCTGGTTTTTTAAATCGTGCTATAAGTGAAAGTTTACAATTCAAGTCAGTTTCTTGTACAAAAACTTATATATGCATTGTTATATCACCCTAGTTGCTCTCCCTACGATGTGACAGCACACTCCTCTTCTCCGTCCTGTATTTCCTGTGTACATTCAATCAGCTCCTGTCGCCTTCTGCCTTCTCATCTTGCCTCCGGACAGGAGCTCCCCATTTAGTCTCCTGTATCTACTTGAGCCAAGAAGCACACTGTTCACCAGTATCATTTTATATCTTATAGTCCAGTCTGATCTTTGTCTGAAGAGTTGGGTTCAGTAATGGATTTTGTTCTGGGCTAACAGAGAGTCTGGGGGCCATGTCTTCTGGGGTCCCTCCAGTCACAGTCAGACAGTCAAGTCTGGTCTTTTTACTAGAATTTGAATTCTGCACCCCACTTTTCTCCTGCTCCATCAGGGACTCTCTATTGTGTTCCCTGTTAGGGTGGTCATTGGTGGTAGCCAGGCACCATCCAGCTCTTCCAGTCCCAGGCCGGTGGAATCTCTGGCTTATGTGGCTCTTTCTGTCTCTTGGGCTCATGTTTTCCTTATGTCTTTGATGTTCTTCGTTCTCCTTTGCTCCAGGTGGGTTGGAACCAATTGATGCATCTTAGATGACCACATGCTAGTTTTTAAGACCCCAGACAATGCTGCTATTTCTTGATTAAAACTTTGGATATAAAATCTTTTAATTGATAATGAAATTTCTCTGTTCACATTTCTCTTTCCCCTTCTTCTCCCTCACACTCCTCTTTATAGAGTTATTCTTATCAATTTCTCCATTGACTATCTCTGCAATTTTAAGTGGGGCCCAAGAAATCTGATTTTGTGCACTGTGGGATTGTGTTGTGAAGTAATGAATGAACAACATGTAGCTAGCCAATCAAATTCCAAGATTCTAGTTAATAATTACTAGTCAAACTCTGCATGCAGTTGCAGAGTTTATTATATGTAAAGCTCTTTTTTCATTTAGTATTCCTGTAATTTTTGAAATGACAACTCTCTCAAACAGGAAAATTGTTTTATGACATAAGAAACCTAGAAGTAGGCTGATTTATCAATTCAGTAACATGGTCAAGGACTTAGATTCTTTGTCTTTCCATCTGCTATCCTTGATAGAGAATGTTGGCTTTGTTTTCAGTTTAGCTCCCCTAACAGTACTAAGATGGCTTCTTCAGATCCAAGTGTCACATGCAAACACAACACAATTTAAGAGAACATCTCTTCTCATGCGTTAATGTCTTTGTGACTGTACCCAGAAGCTCCCGGCAAACTTCCCTTTCTTCTCATTGACCAGAATTTCGTCAAATGTCCATTCCTGAACCAGCTTCTGGCAAGGATAAGGGATTGCAGTGATTATCTTAATGAAGCACACAGTCATGTGGAGGAGGGTAGAGTACTTGAATGATATCCAAGTCTTGTAGAAAGGAGTGAGGGAGAATAGTTATTGGGTAATCAGTTGACAATGGCGATAACAGTGTCCAGCACTCAGCAGAAAATATCAACGCTGTTTATTCACTCTGCCAGGCTACTTTTTTGGAAAAATTATTTGAAACCATACCCTTCTTTATATCCCCTCTGCTACAATATCTAGTTGTACTTGAATATCTGAAAAATACCATTTGGAAGCTAGGCATTAAAAGAAAGCTGAGAAATGTACAATTTCTCTTCTTACACTTGAGTTTGATTGTGTTTATCAGATGTACTTTGTCGCACTTCCTTGGAGTAAAGATTTATTGAGAGATCACATACAGGTCGCAAAAGTATACACGTCAGTGGCAATTTTTACAAAGCATTATCATTGATTTTTTTAAGTCACATCTATCCAAATGATAAATGTTACCTTTTTGTTTTTTTCCTAAATGTAGAAATACATACCTTGGCAAATAGTGTTTTTGTTTTCTTTAGCTTTTCATGATTCCCATTTCTAAATGGCCTGAGAGCTAAATATAGTAATTCTCTATGCCAACTCTTTGTTGTTGTTAGGTGTTGTCGAGTTGGTTCCGACTCATAGCTACCCTGTGTACCACAGAACGAAACACTGCCAGGCCTGTGCCATCCTCACAATTGTTGTTATGCATGAGCCCATTGTTGCAGCCACTGTGTAAATCCATCTCATTAAGAGTCTCCTTTTTTGCTGACCCTTTAATGAGATTTAAATAAGCTTTATTTTCAAAACAAATTTCTGATTTTACTTTTTTCTTAGGGCCGTCTTATACTTACATTCTTTCAATTTTGCATATCCATATTATACTGTTTTAGAGTACGTCACTATATATAGTATTTATACAGGGCTTTAATCCAATATCAGGAACTTCTGAGTTGTTATACCATTTTCCTGGAATTATTTTTTACACCAACAGGAAAATGTTTCAGTAAGCATTTCTTGTAACATTAAGCTGTTGATATTTTGGGCCAGATAACTCTTTGTTGTGGGAGCTATGCATTGTAGGATGTTTAGCGGTATTCCTGGCTTGTACTCACTAAATGCCAGTAGCATGTGCCCTCTCCCCACTCAATTGTGACAATCAAAAATGTTTCCAGATATTGCAAAATATCCCTGAGGGAGCAAAATCACTCATATTTGAGAACCCCTGCCCTACACCCAATCTGTTTCTTAATTTTATTGATTCTACTTTTCAAATATACCTAAATCCCTCCTCAGTTCTTTATCTCACTCCTAACCTCCTACTCTCTCTTTTTTTTTAATGCCTAGATTTTTCAGTAGAGTTCTGACTAGCCTCCCTGTGTGAAACGTTGTCTCCCTCTAATTGACCCCCTTCACTGTTGCCAAAGTTAGCTTTCTAAGATGCAAACCTGTGCACTATTAAAAAAATCAGCTTCCAGCAGGAACCCTCATGAACTAACTGGCTTCTGTCTTTACCTCTGGCCTTATTCTTCAAAGGTGCTTGCACTCACCTAAGGTTCTTGCTACAGACAACAATGTGCCCTCCTTTCCGCTGTGTCTTTGTATGGTTCTGTGCCAATTTGTTTCAGAACTATACTCAGGTATCACTTCCTCCATCTTAGCCCTCCATCACTAACTTTCAAAGAGTGTGGCATGGTGGAGAGCATTTTATTTTTTAATATACCTGTCTTCCCTCACCAGATTGAATTTTTCAAGGGTAGGGTCAGTCTCTACCTCAGTGCCTAGCATGTAGCAGATATTCAATAAATGCTTGAATCATGCATTAGCATGCCCTGTTAGAAGTAGTAACGTACCCATTACTTCTAGGAATCCTGATTCCAGTATCAGCAGTGAAAATTATTTCCCTGTGGTTAAGAGCTTGGCTGCTAACCGAAAGGTCAGCAGTTCAAATGCATCAGTTGCTCCTTGGAAACCCTATAGGACAGTTCTGCTCTACCCTATAAGGTCGCTATGAGTCAGAACTGACTTGACAACAATGGGTTTATCCCTTATCAAATAGGCTTTGATGGGTAGTCTTTTGTCTATAGAAATCTTGAACTATGACTTTCTTTAAAAAACCAGTTATTCAGAAGGGAATTAAAGAAAGCTGGATACTTTGTTAATATTCAGATGTCATTTCTTATATATGATAACTAGTTTAGAGATTTTTATTTAGAAAAAGTGTTTAGTATGATGCGGAAAGTATGATGTGGGCTGAAAACATTGCATTTCCATTGAAGAAGGATTTGTTGTTTGGTCATACAAGGCTTGCAAAAGCAATATCATTGTCTTAACTAGTTTTTTAGAAAATATGCTTATTAGAACACATTCCTGCACTATTTGCCACTCTCAGATTGGGGGAAAAAAGTTCAAATCAGTAAAGACTAGAGTGTCCCACTACCCTTTCTTATATGCCTTAATATTAGAGTTTTCTGTTGTTGGATTTCCCTGTGAACTGGAGCTAGCCAGCCACAGTCAGTCTGACCAACTACACTTAGAACTTTCATTAAAAGGCAAAAAAAAAATAGAGGCTGCAGGGCTTTTGGAAGATAACTCATGCTGTTAAGCACCAATCTCACTCAAAGTCAGAGCATTTTGCCAGAGGGTAAATTATTATGTGTTGAATGAATTCATATATGATCACAGTTAAGCAAGAAATGAAGACTTTCTACCTCATTTTATAGGGAGTGGCACAAAATGTATCACTTTATTTCAAAAGAGATTCTTCAGTAGGAAAAGCTGTTATGGAGGTTTCCAGAAATAAAACAAGGAGCATTCCAGGTTACCTGCAAGGACAGTGCCTCCCTTTCACACTGTACTCGCTGAGAGCTAAAGTAGATCTAGGAGACATATGTGACACCCAACCCATTATTAGTAACCTAAGGAGCCATTTTCCCAAGGTCTCAGATTTGCGTTGCCTGTTTTTCTCATTTCCTCTTTTCTTTTGCCTTGTTTTCTTTCTTTAAATTTTGCTTTAAGGACTTTGAGCTGTTTTAGGAAAGAAAAATGTTATGCAAATAATAGAAATGAGTTTTGTGTTCTTATTGTGGTAAATATATATGTAACAAAACATTTGCCATCTCAACATTCTTCGTATGTACACTTCAGTGACATTTGTTATGTTTATCATGTTGTTCAACCATCCCCTTTATCCACTCCCACATTTTTCTGTCACCCTTAACAGAAGTTCATTGTCCCCTAATCATTGGGTACCCATTTTCCCCTCTCTCCTTCCTGCCCCGGGTAACCACTAACGAAATTTGGTCTCTCTACACTTGCCCAGGCGCTCCTTGGAAACTCTATGGGGCAGTTCTACTCTGTCCTATAGGGTCGCTATGAGTCGGAATCGACTCGATGGCACTGGGTTTACACTTGCCTATTTTAGATACTTCATGTAAGTGGGATCATACAATATTTATCTTTTTATGACTGACTGATTTCACTCAGCGTAATGTTTTCAAGGTTTATTCAGGACTTCATTTCTCTTTATGGCAGAATAATATGCCGTTGCATATAGTATGTACTACATTTTGCTTATCCATTCACCTGTTGATGAACATTCAAGCTGTTTATTACGCCTTTTGGCTATTGTGAAGAAATGAGCTTTATTTGGGGAGAAAAAAAACCTGATAAATGCTATTTTCAAAAGGGTTTTTACTCAGAACTTAGAAAATTTTGCATTGTAATTGTATTGTATATAGACTAACTCATTCTTGCTTTTTAGATGGTAAAAATTTTGTAATATAGTATTTTAAATATATATTTGAATAGTTCTGGTTCTTGAAATAATAGTTTTCAAGTCTCTGTTTTATATGTTTAAGGCCCTATTTTTGGCTAAGTAAAAGTTATTTGTGGTGGTGAGCAACTTTGTTTCCTGTTTACTTTTCAAAATAGTAGATATTATGCTGAATATAAGTTTTCCCAGTAAGTTATTTACATATTAGCAGAGTAATACAGATATGAATATGTGAAAACTCTTAATCTAGTGAAGATGAGTTATAAGATAATTGTATTTGAACAAGGTAATTGTTCTAAAGGATAATTAGAATATTCAAAATAATTAGGATATTTAAATAAGAGTTTTTCTTGTTTCAGAATATAGGGAGTTGCTGGTTAATTAAGGGGAGTCATCTTCACAGTTTTCATGTTCTCTTGTCCAGTGGAGTAGAACTGGTGGCTCTCAGTCAGTCATTGTATTTTCTGCCTTACAGGGAACAACCTATCTTCAGCACTCGAGCTCATGTCTTCCAGATTGACCCAAATACAAAGAAGAACTGGGTACCCACCAGCAAGCATGCAGTTACTGTGTCTTATTTCTATGACAGCACAAGAAATGTGTATAGGATAATCAGTTTAGATGGCTCAAAGGTAAGTTAAATTTACTTTAAATAATCATGCTGTCTTGCTTTATGCATTACTGCATTTCTCTTTTTTTCCTCCCAGAGGATTTCATCTTCATATAACATAAAATATTTCCTTGTCAATTTTTAAAACTTAACTTTTAAAAAATAAAACTGGTCATTCTTAGGATGGCAGCATCTTTGTCCACTAAACTACTTGGATTAAAGACTTTATTATATTAAGTTAAATGTAAAAATATTCTTCAGGTTTGAGGCTGTTTGATTTATTTGGTAAATATTGATTGTGTATCTGTCATATGTCAGGCACTATGCTAGGTTTCGTGCTAGGAATATAGTGGTGAACAGAGTAGATATAAAAAAAAAAATAGTCTCTGTAAAAATGTCACATCAGCAGCATCTGACCTCCTCTAATTTCACAGAGGGGAAGGAGAATCAAAATCAACAGCCCAAGGCTGATTCCTATGAGGGAGAGGTCACACATGCCTCCTCTCTCCACCGTCTTTAACAATTCTGACACCAACCATCCCTCCCACGGCACTCTCTTACTTCTCTGTGGGTTCAATAATTCATTGAGTGGCCACACAGAACTCACAGACAATACTCACAATTATGGAGTTTATTAGGGAAGTAATAGGTTACAATTCACGTTCAGGAACACTCAGCATACAGTTCTTCCCTCAGGACAGCCTCTTGGCAGTGTGCCACAGACACGTCTCTCTCTGGCCCCTTCGCCTCTACCCTGTTTGGGCACAGGTTACAAAGCTCTTTTAGCTCTGCAGATAAGTACCCAGAGGCATGCCTAGTCCACCAGTAAGCCTTGGCTCAACGGCACTCAGCTTTCTCGCTCTGTGGGCTAGGAAGCCCACTGCACCATCTCCTACTGTACTTTTCTGCTGATATTTTTCTGCTACCGCTTCTCGCCATCTTCAGTGTTACAGCTCTCTCTCTTAGTTTCCTGGTTCCAGGAGCTTCTCAGCACAGGGATCCCAGGTCCAAAGGATATACTGACTCTTCTTCCTTGATGGTGGTTGGATCCTCTCTTTCCCACCTCTGGGATGGCTCATTTCAAGCCCAGCAGGATGGCAAAACTGACTCATCCCCTTGGTGGGCCACAGTTACCCGATTAGCACAGGCCTACCCAGTCATTAAGGTGGGAGTTACAAAACCATGGTAAGAAAGGCCACACAAAAGTGATCCATTGCATCACAGTCTATTCTTGCGGAGCGTACAGTCTAGCGAGGAACTAGAATTCTTTTCAAATGTACCTCTATAGAGTAGTAGGCGGTTCAGAATCTCTAAATCATCCAGTCTATAAATGTCAACACTAAAGCTGACACCCCTTATCTAAAGGGAAGCATAAGGATAAGACCTAAGGTTTTATTTTTAGGAGAAGAAGGTAGTGTGATTAAGAGCGTGAACTGCCTAGGTCAGATCTCAGCTCCACCATGTACTGAGTATATTGACTTTAGGCAAATTGCTTCACTTCTCTGAGCCTTAGTGTTCTCACTTCAGTGCTGGTAGTTATAAGGATTAAATGAGTTAATATCTGCAAAGCACTTAGATTGGTGTCTGGTGTATGGTATACCCTTAAAAAGGGATGGGGATGGGGGTGAGGGGATCCTTTTCACCATCAGTGAATTTTATTTAACACACTTAGTTAAAGAATTTCCAAACATCAGATTCTTGATATAAAGTGTGTAGAAAGGTAAATGTTCCATTCCTCTCCTCTTTCAAGCTTTCTTGAAGACAAGAAACTTTTCCCCTCTAAGAAATTTTAGTGGTCCAGTGTGGGGCTTAAGGGCACAGACTATAGCTAGACTGTCCAGTTTGAATTTTTGCTCCATTTACTAGCCATGTGACCTTGAGCAAAGGTATTTATCTTCTGCGTGCTTCAGTTTTCTCATCTGTAAAAAGGATGGAACTGCTTACGCCATTACACCATGAGATTATCTTGAGGATTAAATTAGTTAATGTAGGTAAAAGCACTTAAAGTGTGCATAGCCAAAAACCAAACCCATTGCTGATGAGTCATTTCCAACTCATAGTGACCCTATAGGGCAGAGTAGAACTGCCCCATAGGGTTTCCAAGGAGCAGCTGGTGAATTTGAACTGCTGACCTTTTGGTTAGTATCCGAACTCATAACCACTGTACCACCAGGGCTCCAGAGTGTAATAGTAAGCACTATATAAATATTTGCTGCCATTATTATTATTATAACCATGTATTACCTAGTGGTTTTGGGGGAATTTTTAAGAGAATTTTATTAAATATTACACTTTTAATCTGTTTTTTCCTGTGTGCTTATTTGTTTTGGCAAGTTTGATTATAATATGTCTTGGTGACTTTCTTTTGGGATCTTCCTTGTGTGGGGTTCCATGAGCTTCTTAGATAGATATCTTCTCATCTTTCCCAATATCAGGGAAGTTTTCTGCCAGCAAATCTTCAACAATTCTTTCCGTATTCTCTGTTATTCACCCCGTGTTCTGGTACTCCAGTCACTTGTAGGTTATTCCTCTTGATAGAGTCCCACATGATTCTTAGGGTTTCTCCATTTTTTAAAATTCTTTTATCTGATTTTTCCTCAAATAAGTTGGTGTCAAGTGCTTTATCTTCAGTCTCACTAATTCTGACTTCCGTTGCCTCAGTTCTGTTGCTGTGACTTTCTTTTGAGTTGTCTAGTTGTGAAATTTTGCTGTTAATCTTTTGGATTTCTGTTTGCTGTCCCTCTATAGATTCTTGCAGCTTGTTAAATTTGTCATTATGCTCTTGTATAAGTTCCTGTATTGCTTTGTCTGTGTGTTTCTTAGCTTGTTCTGTGTTTTGCCTGATCTCCTTCCCGATCTCTTGAAGAATCCTGTCTATCAGTCTTTTGAATTCTACCTTCAGTAATTCCAAGAATTTGTCTTCCTCCAGAAGGTTTCTTGATTCTTTGTTTTGGTGGCTTGCTGAAGCCATCATGGTCTGCCTCTGTGTGTGCTTGTTATTTCCCTGACTAGATTATTGGACCCAGGAGCTAATTGTACTTTGTGTCTTGAACAATGCCTTGTACATATGTGATCAACGTGTATTTATTTCAATATTTGATCCTCTTTTCATTTTTAGTTGCAGGATTTAAGGTCTTGAGACACAGTAATATATAAGTTCTTTGAAGCTTTACTTAGTGAGGAATATTATTTGTCATCTGTAACTTTTTGATTTAGTGAAATTAACAGATATTAAATATCAGACTCCAGAGTGTTAATTTTTTTCTTTTTCCTGACTCAAACCTTCCAATTCTCTGTAATCTGTGTTTCTTTCCTGACCCAAACAACAGATAAAATAGAGTGTTACTAGATACCAAAAACCAAACCAAACTCATTGCCATCAAGTTGATTCTGACTCATACTGCCCCATACGGTTTCCAGGGAGCGGCTGATGAATTCGAACTGAAGTAGCCCCATGAACAAGAAGAGAAACTATATGGAAGTGCTTAAGTAGATTTCAGTTGCTAAGATAACCTTCAAGAGAATGAAATACTTTGAGTTACTTTCCAGGAAGGAATTTTGGTGATTAAATAATTATGTATTCTTCCTTCTATGATAATATGGATTATTGCTTATGGCATTTAAATTACTGAATATACTTAAAAATGCTTGTAATTATTAGAGTCTTAAGTAACTTCTTGTGAAAAAAGTTTTGTCTTTTTAACAAAATCTATCTTCTGTAACAGAGTTATGTTTTCTATCACATTTTCTGTTAGCTAGTTACTTTTCTAAACTGATGCTGTTAACTGCTGCAGTTCCCTGCAGGAGTAGTTGCTTCATGGTAGGCAGTAGTGATTTATTTGACACAGCTAAAGGAGTGTTTTTCTTCTCCACCACACCACCCCTATTTATGCACTTCATGATTAAGTGATGGAAAGCCCTTCTCCATTGCCATCGAGTCAATTCCAACTTATAGCAACCCTATAGGACAGAGTAGAACTACCCCGTATGGTTTCCAAGGAGTGGCTGGCGGATTTGAACTGCCGACTTTTTGGTTAGCAGCCGGGTTCTTAACCACTGTTGTCACCAGGGCTGTGGGAAGCCCTTAGGTGACTAGAAAATGTCCATTTGTTCTCACCCAGTGGCTTACTGTGCATGTAGAGCTTGCTTTAAAGCTTTCTAGTCATACTACAGAAGCATCAGCATGGACAAGGGTGTACTACATGACCTGTTAAGGCACATTTTTGCCTCTTTTGCTTAATAGGATAAGAGCTCCGGGGTTGAGAGATATATTTATTTTAAAGAACTGAAATTTTCTTCTAAACAGATTAAAAAAAAACATTTCTTCTAAATGGCATGAGTTGATTCCAGTTCATATCAACCGTATGTGTCTCAGAGTAGAACTGTGCTCCCTAGGGTTTTCAGTGGCTGATTTTTCAGAAATAGATCTTCAAACCTTTCTTCTGAGGTGCCTCTGGGTGGACTCCAACCCCCAAACTTTGAGTTAGAAACAGAACGCTTTAACCATTTGCACCAACCAGGAACTCCATATGGATTCATACTAGCTTTCTATTCAAAGAAGTTTAATCAATAAAAGATTTTAAGTGTGAGATCATCTGTCATTTTAAAGTTTTTCTTCAGTGACAAAAGAAAACCAAAACAGGTTATACAGAGGAATGGAAGGTTTCAGAATGAGGATTAAAAAGGAATTCTTAAAAGCAGAAAGAAGGTAATTTCGAATAGCTAAAAGGGGGGATCGGTAGTAACCAACAGTACATTGGCCAGTTTTCTTAGATGCCTGTAAAACCTATTGTTACCCCGATTTTTGAGAATTATTAGGGTCACATGTAAAGTGGCCTTCTCTCCTTAAATATACTCAGATCAGCCCAAGTGTGCCTTCCTTAGGAAACACTTCAGTACCACCAGACCTAAAGTAGTGCCTGCCAGGCCTTACCTTCTTGCCTTTTGCTCTCTGTTGCATCCTCTCAGGACCTTCACAGTACTTATCACTCTGAAATTGCATTGATCAGCTATTTATTTACTTGTGCATTGACTGACTCCTCTTATTCTAGAATGCAGGCCATGATTACGCTGCTGTCGTGTTCATTGTTGTATCCCATATTTCTAGAATTGCACTTGGCATTTAGTAAAAAACCTATTGCCGGTGCTCAATAAAAATTTTTGGATTTGTTAATAAATTCTTTCCTATTTAATCTTTCATTTGATGACAGTCCCACCACTTTTGGCCGTTATTAGCCCCGCTTTGTGGGATCTAAAATGACTCACTGGGAAAAGCAGTTTTTAAACTGAAGGCTAAGGAAGGATCAGAGTTTATCAGTTTTTTCAGAGGTAAAAATCTTAATCAAGAATAAGGGATGTCAAAGCAAGAGATAACACATCTGTCATCTCTGAGAGAGAGCAAGGGGCTCTCTCTGTTTCTCTGTTTTACTATCCTCCTTACTAGAACATGTACCATGCATTATTGTTGTAACTTCACTAATGCCTGCATAGCTCGTAAATATTTACATTTATACTCTTGTTCACATGGTAAACAAATTTAGCTTTGTCCTGGAAATGCTTCATTTTCATTTGACTTTTAATAGTTCACTGGATGAATGCTTATGGATTTGATAACCTGTATGTTTTTATTATTTTGGGATAACTTCTTAATCTTAATTCTAGAGGCCATTAGATTACCTGACTGAAGATGATTCTATACTTTTGCAGTACTGGCAGAGGGAATGGACTTAAGTTAATAACTTTAACACTTTAAGTTTATTATGGTGATCATCAAAGTTCATATTTAATAACACACTAAAATACTAGTTTCCTAAGAAACTATGTGTTAAGCAGAAACTATAGTTATCCTCATTAACATGAATCTATGATGCTTTATGGGAAAAGAAGTAAGGTATATACTTAGGGATTTGTTTTGCCTTGAGTAAAGGAAAAAATATTAAATAATCAAAAGTCTTTTTTTAATCATGATGTAGGTAAGTCAGCTTTCAGATAATCCTGGATTTTAGATCTTAGAAAATTGGTATCATTTGTTCTATTGATATATTCATTTTTGAAAGATTCTCTGGGGGGGCAGGATCTTACTTTTTGATAAAAAGCTACTAAGGCCTACGTCTAGTAATTATCATCCAAAATGAATAGATACTGATCCTAAACATTCAAAGGGAAAAAACTCACCATAGTAAAAAATCTGAAAAATTTTGGATCCTAGCAAAATTATTTTGAGTGTAAAATGTTGAAAATTCTTGATAGGAAGTGTGTCAATAGGTTTAGTTACTATATTTTTATACAGTCATTTATAATACCGTAAACTCTATGTATTTAATATTATTGCCCATTAGGAATCTTAAGTTGTTATGTACCTAAAAGGTCCTGTGTTTAAATGTCTGTTTGCTAATTTTGACTGGTTCCTTGTATTTGTTTTATTTTTCAGGCAATAATAAATAGCACCATCACCCCAAACATGACATTTACTAAAACATCTCAGAAGTTTGGCCAATGGGCCGATAGCCGGGCAAACACTGTTTATGGACTGGGATTCTCCTCTGAGCATCATCTTTCAAAAGTAAGATAAACCATATGCTCTGAATGGAAATCTTTATTTTCAAGTCCAGTGTCTTAAATGTGTAAAACAACAAAGAAAGAGTATAAAATATAAGAGAAATTAATATTTTCAGAACTGTAGTGACTTTAGAGGAAGAAGTGAGAGATCATTGGATTCCACTGTCATTTGGAAAAATTATTATACACATTTAAAATGGTCACCATTGATCGAAAAGGATTTGTGTGGTTGTCTGTATGATAGGAAGTAACAGTTGAGAATTATCACTTCAAAATGGATTTTGCTCAGGGATTAGTACCCGCAGTTGGAGATGGTCTGTGACAGTACATAGCAAGATAAATAAGTACCAAGTTTTTCTAAATTGTGAAAACTCAAGCTGATGGTGATATAGATTTCAGTGTTTTGATGTGACAGCAGGCACATATAAATTACTGTGTTTAGGGAAATTTGCTCGAAATGGTGCTTTAGCTGGGCTTGGAGGACTCTGAGCCTTCTGATGCAGTACAGTGTGAGATTCGGCAGTCACCGTGAGGATTTCTTGGATGATGGTAAGTGAGTTACTGTGGCCAGAAGACCAATAAAATGCTGAGCATCGTCGGGCTAAATGTTGGGAATTAAATTTGCCCTGCCTATAAGTAAAAGCCATGTAGCGCTCATACCAGGAGCACCTTAAATTCATGTGGATATCACTTGGGAAGAGGGCACAAGGAAAAGGAAACAGTCGCAGAATACTAAGGTGAACAAGGAGATGAGTATACTTACTTTGGCTCCTCAAATTTTATGCCCACCAGACTCAAGGTTTGAAGTTTTATGCTTCCAACCTCTCTGAATCATTCAGCTCAAAGGATCACCCTCTATTTGGAAAAGTTTACATGTAATTTAAGATACAGAGTATCTGATGATGGCTTGAGAGTTGAAGTGCGGGCTAATCTAGTCTCTGGTTATACACACTGTTCATATTTATATTAAATCTTAAGCTACTTAAAACAGAAATTATTCAGAATCTTAACAATGAGTTCAAAGATTTCTATTTTTGAATATTTATTGACTTGAGGTTATATTAGTTCAGTAGTTTAAATAACCTACTATGTATGTGGTTTCCTTTGTTTTAGTTGGAAACATTCCTTTACACTGCGTTGTTTTCGTTAATTTTTTGATAGAAATTATAGTTTAAAGCTCAAATTTAAGACAGTTTTAACCTTTGCCCTAAGTGAATGTAAGTCACCCTCTATGGGATGATTAAATGAAACCAGAGCTATCCGATTTGGTTTCTCTTGCACACCTTACTGTCTTAATACATTTTTTGAACTGTGGTATGAATTGTAGATACAAAGTAGAGTATCTGAACCCAACATAACAAGGACACAAGCATCCACTTGAGCATTGCCCCTTCAAAAATATTCCCCTTGGGAAGTTATACATTTATCCTAGTACTTTTGCCTATACTCAGACCCTTTATGGGCCTCTTTCTTTTGAAATAATCTATGAAAGTCTATAGGAAAAAATGAAGAATATAATTACACTTCACTTGCTGAAATTCTTGAAAACACAGAAACTAAATCGTGGATTAATTTTTCAAATAAACTTGGATGAAATTATTTTTGAGCCTAAGTAGCTTTTTTACTATAAATTAAGGTTTTTGTTACATTTTTCACGTTCCTGATTAGCCAGCTAATGTGGTAAAGGGATAGTCAATTAAATGCTGTCATACTGTCTCTTCTCATTTGATCTTTTCTCTGGGTTTGGCTTTTATATTTCAACAGTCTTTTTTTTTTTTTTTTTCTACTTTATGCTTTTAACCAGTGTTACTGCAGGTGAATCCTAATATTTCGAGGGTGGCTTGAATATTAGGAAATACTGTTCCTTAGCTAGACCTGGCTCTAAGACCTTAAGAGTGTTCAGAATGTTGTGGTCCAGAGATGACAGAATCATGACTTATTATCCTAACTACCTTGAAGACTAATTTTGGCACTTTGTAGGCTTTAGGGG